>NW_020185326.1:5116623-5157861 GCF_003031525.2 Neophocaena asiaeorientalis asiaeorientalis
TTTTTGCGGTACGCGGGCCTCTCACTGTTGTGGCCTCTCCTGTTGCGGAGCACAGGCTCTGGACGCACAGGCTCAGTGGCCATAGCTCACAGGCCGGGGCACGAATCCACATCCCCAGCATCAGCAGGCAGACTCTAAACTACTGCGCCACCAGGGAAGCCCTAAACATTTTATTTTATTTATTTATTTTTGCGGTACGCGGGCCTCTCACTGCTGTGGCCTCTCCCGTTGCGGGGCACAGGCTCCAGACGCGCAGGCTCAGCGGCCATGGCTCATGGGCCCAGCCGCTCCGCGGCATGTGGGATCCTCCCGGACCGGGGCACGAACCCGCGTCCCTTGCATCGGCAGGCGGACCCCCAACCACCGCGCCACCAGGGAAGCCCCTAAACATTTTATTTTTAAAATTTAGAAAGTCATTAAATAAAAAACATTATTTCTTAAATAAAAAAATATTTTTCTCATAGGAAAGTAGAAAAAATATTTAAACATTCACTTTAGATATAATGAGGTTTTTAAGAGGACTAGGGTCATTCGATTTTTAGATAAATGGCATCATTTCAAATATAAGAAAATTGCACAATTCATTGGTCTTATTTCACATTCAAAATTCCCATTTGTGCAGTTCCAAGTCCCCCTGCAGGGATTAAGGACTCTTGGTATCATTCTACACGTTTTTCTTAGGAGGAGAATAAAAGGCTCTGTCTGTCCAAGGACCTACTTATTTTCCACTTTTGCAGCATACACTTGGTCTTTCTCCACTGCCACATGGCGCTCCTCAGACACACTGTAATAAAGAATCATCTCTTCCATCAGAACTTCCAGCTTATGTATCTCTTGCCACGGCTGGACGACAAAGTAGCCCGGGTGACAGGCCACTGGCACGTACACATCCATGTGTTCCCCTGGCTTGGACAAGTGGACAGGAGGTGGCAGCTCCTCCATGGAGAAAGAGCTGGTATGGTCTACCAACGACTTTTTGAGGATATCCGAGAGGCTCTTTCTGAAATTCTCTCCAGTGTTGCCCACAATGGAGGTGTTTGCACTCTTGCTGTTGGGGGAGCTAGCTCCACTGGATATGGCACTCAGAAACACATCCTTCTGATGCTTCCACAAGTCTGCGTTTGTGATCTGGCGATTGATACTGCGGTGAGGGTCGGGGAAGTTCTTGGGGGTAAATAAATAAATATGTGCCATCCCTCTGGTTTCATCCACTTTTGTCACCTTTGGAAAACACACAAAACCAACTTAAAGAAATCCAAGTTCACGCTGAATTCTGAGGTGGTTATAATATTAACTTTAAATACTATAAAACAGCATTTTGCAAAGAACCCAACTTGCTAAAATCATTTTATTTGAGGTCAGATGAATTATCTATCACAGCTGTAGCAATGAATAAGCTCGTAGGTCCAAGTAGTCTAGAAACCAGCGGCAAGCTTGTGGAAATGAAAAATTTACTAACCTCTAAAAACTGAGAATATCTATGACTGGCTAGAGGTCATTATCACTGAGAGGAAGTGATTCTATATATCATGAGTAATTTTTTTATATTAATGACATGTTAAAACACTCAAAGAAGAAAGAGTAACCCAATGAATCCCCATGTGCTCATCATCCAACTTCAACAATAAAAAATAATAAAAATGGCAAAATGTCCTGTAAGAATTCTGCTTAATGCTGGTGTACCCTCAGACAGGGAAGGGAAAGAAAAAGCTTTGACCTTCACCATACCCTTTGGGATCTTTGGTCCAAAGTCCTTGTTTGGTCCTAATATCTGCTCTCACCCCTCTCCCTTTCCCCCAGTTACATGAGAGGAGAGGGACCTTGGGAGAAAAAGAGGAAGAAAGCTCCACTGAATAGGCCAAAATTATAGTCACCATTTTGTACCTTTCGCCTAGGAGACCTCTGATCACCTGGCTACCTTTTTCTGTCAGAGGGGTGAATGTCTGTATGGGAGCACCACACGTTGATAACTGGACTGTGTGTCCCAAAGGGCTGGGTGACTGTTAATTCTTCTCATCAACTCCTCTGGTTTATCTTAGGAATAACAGAAATGAGACACTTCTAGCCACATCTATCTTTTACCAAATTGGGCTAGAAATGAAAGGCAGGAACACAGGCATGAAGACAAGGAGACACCAGCAAGGCAATCCTTCTAAAGTAATTTACTTTAAAAGCTTTTCTCCTAGCAAGAGGAGTCTATTTAAATTCATTCTTTGGAGGGCTAATGAAGTACTGACTGCTAATTCATTTTGATATTTATGGTACAGAAACACCATTTCAAAAATCAACCATTAAAAAGATTTTTATTGACTACCCAATACCCTGGCTTTAGGAGCTGAAAATGTAGCTGAGAAAACAATATTCATGTGGCAATTGAAGAATATAAAATGGTATATAACTGTGTGATTGCACATGATAAACCCTAGAGGAGAATGAAGATAGGAAAATCAGTGTGGGCTCGAGTAAGTGGGAGGTCTTCATGAAGATATTTCTCAAGGACATTTCAGTGCTAACATTGTTAAATGCTTATATAAAATGATAACACTATTTACATCAGTTAAAATAGAGAAATATTATCTTACATTTCTATTCTTGGAAATATGAGCAGTGTTTTTGATATGAAGATGCAAGAGTGTGAAAAAGAAACACGCTAGTGAAAGAAATAAAGCAGTTTAAATAAGTTTTAGGAAGAGACAAAAACCAAGATTACAAGCAAATATTTGTTTATAATCCATTTTACTTTAGGGATAAAAGAAAGGAGTACCGGACTTATTTAAATGGTCTTTAGAAACATTTATCAAGAGATACATGGTCCTCTGTTGCAGACTTAACTCCTTATCATGGAGCAAAATAGGAGCACGGAACTACCTGCTACCTTATTAATAATCAAAAAATTATATAAAGGGTTTAAAAGTAACACTGGAGATATAGGATATATTCTTAAATAAAAATTAAACCATCAGATATCTTATAGCAACACATGTAACCAACCTCTTGACTATAAAAGTGTGTCAGAGGTGAAAGCATCAGTTTACAGTAAGATAAAATTCTTTCACAAAAACAAGTGGGAAAAAAAAAAGTGAGTCCTTCTGGCTGACAGCCCCCTTTTATCAAGACCAGTAAGATAACTAACCTTAATGCTACAGTCTGAGCAATTCAAAACAGAATCTCTTAGCCAAAGCACAGCATCTGGTGTCCACATGCCAATAGACTGTGGAAGATCTGCTAAACAGCACTTTATAGCCTGAAAAGAAAACACAACAGAAAAGAGGACATGCCATCTTAAAATAGGTACTTATGAGTAGTGTCAATATTATTTTCCTACAAGTCAAATGTTGCCAAGATAGAGAGCAAGCAACAGCAATAGCTAATAATGACAATCACAGTTCTCGGGCTGTAGCATCTGCTATGTTCCTGATCTATTTATGTTACTACCATTGTCTCTACTCCTATCATGAGCCAGGGTTATACCAGGCACTTCACATACTTCTCACCCTACAGTACTTCCGCATGGCAGGCCAGTGTTGTGATCTCATTTTACAGACGGTGAAACAGACTCAGAGATACTAACCTGTGTAAGATCACAAAGTCGTGAAGACAAGATTGGGACTTATATCTAGGTCTTCCCTTTATGCCCAACTAAAAAAAAAATGAAGTGTCATTTGGATGAAATCTGACTCCTGTTGTAAAAATCTCTGTGGAGCCTTCCGGCTGAATGAAGCATTTCCTGAGTACCCCAGGCATTTGTATTTACCTTTTGAAGGAGGTCGTAATGAGAATTAAGGAGGGAAAGAAAAACTAAAACCCAGTGACCCCTAAAAGCCTCATTTTCCCTGATGCTTTTTACCTCCCACCATCACTGCACAAGCTTCGGCATAATGGCTACATCAGGGAGGAAAAGGTAACCCCAGGGACTCCCTCCAGTCTCACGGAAGCCTTTGAATTGATGGAGGCAATTTTATGCAGGAGATGAAACTGACTTCCAGGATTCCTAGATTTCTTCTTTCCTCTCTGAGCCCCACCCTCCCTGTCATACACCCTCCCTTCATCCTTGGGGGCTCCAAGTCTCCCACTGTGCCCCCTGCATGAGGTACCTTTCTGGGTGGGGAGGAGGTCACTTAGAGCAAAGAGAGCAGACTCTACTAGTGCAGGTGCCAGGTGGGCAAAGAGGGAGTGAGGCGGGCCAGCTGGGGCCTGCGCACTGGAGAGCACAAGCCCTGCAGAGGAGAACGTCACTTCCCAAGCTCCCACAGAGCACTGTGCCATAAAGGGGACTGCTCAATAGAGTCATGTTTTCTAGTTTGTCAAGAGAAGCTAGAAGCAGACAACTAATTCACATTTTAAAACACTATACGAGCCAAGGGCCCAGACCCAATATTCATGGGTCAGCCTTGGCCAACAGGCCATCAGTTTGCTACTCTGAACCTCTTGGGGAGATGTTGTTAGCCAGAGGCTTGCCCTAGCTGGTTTTAAAGGTTCCCCCAACTTCACATCTATCAAATAAAAAATCCAGATAAGATTAATAGAAAAAATTATAGTGGCTTTTACCAAGAAAGTACACCTGTGTAATTTTCAGACAGTCAGAAGCAGTGGAACAGATCACCCATCTCCTCCAGCCCCGGAAACCTTTTCTAGGTAAGGCTGGCCCTAGATGGATGTTCTAACAAGGGGTACAGAGGCCAGAGGTGTTATCAAGTGAAAGCAGCACTTAAAGGTCTAACAATTTTCAATATTATGCTGAGCAGCAATAAGAAAAAATGTGATTCTGAAAATTGGCTTGAACTCAAGTTAAACAGCTTCTCTGCAATAGTCATTTTAGGAAAGGCGACAGTGACTGCAGTGAGAGAAATTATAAAAGCCAGGCAAATTATGGTCAAGTACTTTTTATTCACTGAGTTTTGATACGTAAGAAATCTTCCGGTAAATATAGGTCAAGGGGCCCCTTGAAATGATAGAATGTTGAACAATTTTATTTTCAAAGCATGATGGATTTCTGTACAAACTCTACTTCTCCTAAGTAGGAAATAGCTATTAATAATTTTAATTAATTCAAAATAATTCAAACTTCTTATCATCTTGAATTTTTATCAAGAGAGGAAGGATAGACTGAAGTTAATCTTTTCACTAAAATCTATGAGGAGAAGGTTAAATATAAACATATATCCGAAGAGAATGGTTACCTAATTAAATTAAGAACTCTGGAAGTAAATATTTACATATAATATCCTGAAACTGTGTAGAAGCCAGCACTGGCATCTAATTATTAAAGTGGAACCTCTAACTGGACAATATAGCCTGATGACTCAACATGCTTGAAAACAAACATTTATCAAACAATATTCTGTAAGTCTCACTGGTCTTCTTGTCTAAGTGAGCCACCATTTGGATCATTTCCAATTTTGCTAAACTCAATCATCATCAAAAACTGAGAGAGCATCTCACAATGTGATTATGAACACATCCAAATCCCTTTCAGCCAATCTCCTAGGCTTGTAACATATAGTACCTGAGGTGGTACTGCAACCATTTCTTGGAGAAACCGAGGGGGAATTTCCCTGAGCTCGGACACTTTCACAGACGTCACAGTGCCAGAGTCCAGGAATTGAACATCAAGAGCCCGGCTGCTGTGAACATTCGTGATCTGCAATGAGACAAGTGTTGGCTGATTTATTAGCATATCCAAAAGGCCACAATGCTTCTGTGCAATTACATTTTGTACAGCTCTAAAATGCATATAAAAAGCAACAAAAACTATCAGTGCGGATTGAATTTTCTCTTATTTTAAAATGTACTTATTTACCAAATAGATATTCTTTTATAGTAGAATTGATTTCAACATCTTGCTGTTAATTCATAAATATAGTAATAATTACTATGTTTTCAATTCTAGGATACTACTGATTGTAAAACAATTTGATACATTATTATATACTGCTAATCGTAAGATACAGTCTGTTCTCCAAAATATCAGGATGTGAGGAAAAAAAACAAAACTACTGTGTCTTAGCAATGAGGAAATAATAGAGAGAATTCAGAGACAGAATTTTACTTGTGGTAGGTAAATATTATGTTGGGTTTTTTTTACAGTTAAACTTGGTCTTTTCTTAAAATTAATTAATTTATTTATATTTGGGTCTTCGTTGCTACACGCGGGCTTTCTCTAGTTGCGGCGAGTGGGGGCTACTCTTCGTTGCGGTGCGCGGGCATCTCATTGCGGTGGCTTCTTTTGTTGCGGATCACGGGCTCTAGGTGTGCGGGCTAAATAGTTGTGGCTTGCGGGCTCTAGAGCACGGGCTCAGTAGTTGCGGCTCGTGGGTTCTAGAGCCCAGGCTCAGTAGTTGTGGTGCACGGGCTTAGACGCTCTGCGGCATGTGGGATCTTCCTGGACCAGGGCTTGAACCCATGTCCCCTGCATTGGCAGGTGAATTCTTAACCACTGCACCACCAGGGAGGTCCCAATACTATGTATTTTTAAAACATGACACATTTTGGTATTTTATAGCTTAGTCAGAAAGCCCAATGATACTTTGTATCATTTGTCAAAAATGGGAACATCATTAATCATTAGAGAAATGCAAATCAAAACTACAATGAGATATCATCTCACACCAGTCAGAATGGCCATCATCAAAAAATCTACAAACGATAAATGCTGGAGAGGGTGTGGAGAAAAGGGAACCCTCTTGCACTGTTGGTGCGAATGTAAATTGATACAGCCACTATGGAGAACAGTATGGAGGTTCCTTAAAGAACTAAAAATAGAATTACCATATGACCCAGCAATCCCACTACTGGGCATATACCCAGAGAAAACCATAATTCAAGAAGAGTCATGTACCACAATGTTCATTGCAGCACTATTTACAATAGCCAGGACATGGAAGCAACCTAAATGCCCATCGACAGGCGAATGGATAAAGATGTGGCACATATATACAATGGAATATTACTCAGCCATAAAAAGAAATGAAATTCAGTTATTTGTAGTGAGGTGGATGGACCTAGAGACTGTCATACAGAGTGAAGTAAGTCAGAAAGAGAAGAATAAATGCCATATGCTAACACGTATATATGGAATCTAAAAAAAAAGAAAGAAAAAAGAAAAAAATGGTCAGAAAAACCTAGGAGCAAGATGGGAATAAAGATGCAGACCTACTAGAGAATGGACTTGAGGATACGGGGAGGGACAAAGTGAGAGAGAGGCATGGACATATATACACTATCAAACGTAAAATAGATAGCTAGTGGGAAGCAGCTGCATAGCACCGGGAGATCAGCTCGGTGCCTTGTGACCACCTAGGGGGGTGGGATAGGGAGAGTGGGAGGGAGGGAGACGCAAAAGGGAGGAGATATGGGGATATATGTATATGTATAACTGATTCACTTTGTTATAAAGCAGAAACTAACACACCATTGTAAAGCAATTATACTCCAATAAAGATGTTTAAAAAAAAATGGGTAAGTTACACACTGAATCAAAGCAATAATTACCTACCTGTGGCCAAATGGCAAGAACACAATGTAACATTCTGGATGCACCTTTAAATGCCACAATCTCCCCTAATATGCCCCTAAAATGCCATTGTGACCCTTGCCATTGTTAAATATTTACAGTGGCCAAATATAGCCCCATGGGGGTGGTTATCTGGGCTGAGATCTCACGCCTACAACTGCACTAACTGCTACCTAAGCATGGTGGTGCCTTCGGTATGATGACTGTTAAGAACTGGGCCACTTTCTTCTTGGAAGTCAGATTCGCCAGAAGTGAAGCCTTTTTCTACTGCCCGAGAGAATGCTTGATTAATATAATAGCATAAATTTTTAAATCTCTTAAGACATGATAAACACAAACAGTCCCATGGAGGAATATTTTTAAATGTTTAATATTTTTAAATGTTTAATATTTTATTCAAACATACATACTGAACATATATATTGGTATGGATGGTATCTGTTGAATGCTTGTTATATCCAGGCATAACTAGGCTACAAAGATATACTTCCCCTTCTCAAAGAGCTCCTAGTGCCATGAGAGACGACACAAATACATAACCATACTATAATGTAGTAAAGGCAATAATGAAGTTGCGCTTGGGGTACTATGAGAACACAGAGAGTGGGTACCTGACCCAGCAGGAAGCAGGTGTTAGGGCAAGCTTTCAGGAGGAGGGAATGCCTAGAATTGGTACTTTTCTTTAAAAATTTACTTTTTTTTCTTCTTATTTTAGTAAAATGCCTCCATTGTAGAAAATTTATATACTTAAATATATAAAAATCACTTGTAATCTACTATAGGTTACAATTATCCTTCTAGTCTTTTACCCATGATTCACAAAAGATTAGATTTACAAGAATTACAAAATATTTGTAGATACTATTTCATAGTTGACTGCTTTCCACTCAGTGTCTCATAAAAATATTTCATATTATTTGTCTTCTATGTCATTTTAATGTTATTTAAGTCTATCATATACATACATTGTGACTTATCTATGAAATCACTTTGGCTGGATAATTTAAGTTGTGTAAATTTGTTTACACAAATTTGTTACTTTAAGAAATAATCATATTTACTGGGCATTTGTATTTCCTTTTTCACAAACTGAAATTTCATAAATTTCACAAATCTATGCCCTTTCAGAGCTGCACCTTAAATGATGAATGGGAGTAAACAAGGTTGGTAGGAGTCCAGTTAGGTATGAATCTGGACATTTCAAATAGAGGGGAGAGGATGGGCAAAGGCACACACATACTTCTTACTTGTGGGGCCTACAAGCATTCTGGTTATGTTAGAGCATAAAATGAGAGGCCGGGCAAGGCAAGAGAAGCAGATATCATGCCTTCAAGAACTAAGACTTTACCCTGTAGATGAGAAGCCAATGTCAAGCTTTAAGTAGAAGAATGAGATGGTCAGCTTTCTAAAATTGTTGGCGAGGGCTTTAGGATCAGATAGATTTGGTTTTAAATCTCAGCTCTCCCACTTTTTAGCTGGATGACTTTCCTCATCAGTAAGAACAGGGATAACAGGGTTTTGTGAACATGAAATGAGATCAGTCATGTTTAAAAAAGCATTTAGTGTCATGGAAACAGTAAGTCTCGTCATAAGTTGGATGTATAATTATTTGCATTTTGGGTTGCTACTCTTAGTGATACGGAACTCGACTAGAGGAGGACAGGAGTGAAGGCAGAGGAACCAGTTGGTGTGGTACTGCGGTGTTCCAGGCAAGAATTAACAAAGTTGTAAAATCAGCAGTGTTCAGTGATTAGTAGCACTTGGGGCTGAGGAAGATGTAGGAGTCAAAGATAACTCTTAAGAAACAGCCTGCATGGCTGCATGAATGGAGGTACCACTAAAATAGAGATAAGGGAGAAAGGTAAGGATGGGGAAAGATAATTTTGGTTTCAGACATGTAGAACTTAAAAGAGTTTGTGAGATGGACAATTAGGCTGGCTTTTGCTCAAATCTGCAGCCCATCAAGGACTGGAAAACAAATTTGGGAGTCATTAGGGCCAAAATGGTACCTGAAACTATGAGATAGGATTACCTAGAAGGATGCAGAGGCCGAGAAGAGTGATGAGCCTGGACAGGACTTAGGGACACTGACATTTCAGAAGTGGGGGTGGAAGGAGGTTTGGGTGAAAAATAAGAGAAGGAATTATTAGACTATCATGAGGAAAATTAGGATTTGATAACATGGTAGCCTAGTGAGAAGAGAATTTCAAGTTTCAACACTGTTTGATGCAGCAAAGAGGTCTGGTACGACAAGACCTGGAAGATACTAATTCAACTGCAAAATTAAGATGCTGTTCACAAGAACAGGTTCTGTGATGGACTGTGGGCAGAAGTCATGTGGCAGTGACTGAGGACTGACTGGAAGATGGTGCAGAGTGAATGCAGACCACTTCTACAGGGAAACAGGGAGAGTAGTGGCCACTGCACTGAATAAAGTTGGTTGGACTTACAGAATAAGTTCAGAATGTATAGGCACTAAATTTTAGACAAGTTACAATGTCAAGAGCAAATACATCACTTAAACACAGGATCTGCTTTTCATTAACCATCTTTCTTTCCTTAACTTTCTATGCATCACTAAGAGAATGAACACTTTTGCTACCTCAAAAGTAGATAATACACAACTTGACAGTAATAAAAATAATACTAGATATTTATCTAAAGCATTTGAGCATACACTGAGAAGGTATTTTTGCCAAAAAGGCACAGCCTGATTCCACACACAGAGAAACTCAAGTTGAGAGACACTCTACAAAACACTGCTACTCTTCAAGAGACCACAAACAACAAAGACTGAGCAACTGCCAGGTTGGAGGAAACTAAGAAGACATGACAACTAAATACATCTTGGGATCCTGGACCAGAAAAAGGACATATGGAGGACAATCTGGGAAATGTCAGTATGTTCTGCAGATTAGTTAATAATATTGTACCAATGTTAATTTCCTGATTTTGATAATCGTTATGTAAGACGTTAACAATTGGAGATGGTGGGTAAAGGGCATATGGGAACTCCTTAAAATATTTTTGCAACTTTCTAAAAGTCTGAAATTACTTCAAAATAAAAGGTTAAAAAATTAAGTATTTGTGCATTTATATATTATACACTAAACAGCACAGAGCTTTAAAATTCAGATAATGTCGTGTTCTTTTTAACAAATCATGTTTTGAAGTTTATAGCTAAGCACCCAAATCTTAGTCATATAACTCCAGATCTCAACTTTCTGACACACATTCACATTGACAATAGTTATTTCAAAACTGATGCTTTCATTAAAGTGGCCATGATCAAGATTTACTTAAATAAAGGGAAAATCAGTACAATTAAGTAATCACAATGCTGCTATGCAGTAATAAAACTCAATAAAGCAATGATTCTTACTTAGGGTTGGTTTCTTTGAGAATCTTAAGAAAATTATGAATACTTTCCCTCCAAAATACATAATACACACACACATAATTTGCATACAATTGTTGGGTAGGGGTCCAGGTGCTCCCTGTAAGCAGAGGTCTTTGCACCTAGGTTAAGCACCACTGTGGAAAAAAAAAAAAATCAAGCCCAGATTTGCAATTTTACTAACTGGGCAAAATAGATATCAAAAAAAAAAAGAAGAAGAAGACGAAGAAAAGAAAGAAACCACAAAAATCTAAAACCTACCTTTGAAAAACATACAGAGATTTATGACAAAATATAACAAACCTCCTTGCAAATTCATAACTGAGCTTGTAAGAAAATAAAACAATTATTAGGCCCTGGAAATAGAGGAATATGTGAACACTGAAACCCAAGCCATCCTGGGCAGGGGTGAGGGAGGACATGAGATGCCCCCAAGAAGCCAGAACACTCAAAGGGCTACCCCTCGAGGGAGGGGTGACTCTGGAGAGCAATTAGGCATTTCCTATGCCCAGAAATTCCACTCCTACATATGTACCCTGGGAGATATGCACAGGAAGGTTCATGGTAGTGCTGTTTATAGGAAAAAATTCGACACAATCTAAATATCCATTGTCAGAAGAATGGAGTGATAATGTTGGCATATTCGTACACTGTTACAGCATACAGCAGGGAAAACAGATTACATCACAAACATAATGAATGAAAAAGCATGTTATAGAAGAATCAATACATCTTACAATTTGTGTAAATTTTTAAGACATTCATTCATTTAGTTATACTTTATTCATGTTTTTACTATAAATATTATATATACTATTCACTTCTACATTTTAAATATCTCTATATTGAAATATACAGATAGTAAAAGTATGTGTGTATAGACACAAATATAGTAAAAGTCTAAAGCAGTGAATAGGAAGGAGAAACACGAAATTCAGCTGGTAGCTCCCCCGGGGTGGGAGTAAAAGAAAGGGCTGCAGACAGGGAGCATCAACTGTATATTGGTTTCATGTATCATGTTTTATTTCTTAAACTGGTGATGAGTATATGGATGCTTACTCCATTTTTTAAAAACCTCATTTATATGTCTGAAATATTTCATCTTAAGTTTAAAAAAAGTCAAGTGACTGATTTTACCTCTACTCGTAACCATTTTCCTTTGCAATGGAAGAGGCAGATTTTCCCACAGAAGGGTAATGAAACGAAGTACTCAGAGGTCATGTGCTGCAAAACAGAAACGCATGACACTTATTATTCTCAGCAAAGAGCACGTTGCTACACCATGAGAAAAACACCGCTGTGGCACAGGCAAACTGCTTCACCCGTATGTGATCAGGCTTTCGGCGAGGTGTGTGCTACAGTGGACACAGCATATGTACAGGGGTTGTAGGGCTTCTGCCTTGTTTCTCATATGTTGGTGGCAGCCATCTACCCTCCTTCCTTGCACATGGCTCATAAATCAGCCTTGTTAAAATGTCTAAAAATGTTAGCATGGAGGTCAGTATAATTCATCCAGGCTCAGGCACCATCAGTTAAACACAAAGAGGGAAGATGAATCCGATAAAATGAACAGCCTGTATGAAAGGGAAGCAATTAGGCTAGCTGTTCATAAGGCCTCCTCTTTTCATCTTTTAACATTCAAGATTCAAAGATAAGATTTTAATCCAAAACAAAAGAAACGTTATCAACACACATATGGATATCAGTGCCAGCTCAATGTTGTTCAGTGTTTTCATCCTCCTCCGCCGCCGCAGCTTGAAATGGGGACCTGCCATTGCCTCCTTCCTTCAGGGTGAGTGTTTCTACTCTCCCCAAAGGCAATGTCTCCTTCCACTTGAGTTTCCAGGGCACTAAGAACTATCAAGAGTGCTTTTCACCATTATAGATTATAAGCACATGCGTGCAAATGAGTAACTACAGTCACCCTCTGGATGTCTCAGATTTCTCTAGGATAGATCCGCAAATCAAACTTAAGTAATGACCTTGAGATACAAGCTAAGACATCTGTAACAGAGAAAGAGGTAAAGCTATAGATCTAATGTCTCGATTCTAGGCTGTAGTCTAAATACAAGTTTAATCCACTTCAGCAACTATTTTGGAATACCTATTTTATGTAAGACACTAGATAAGTTACTACGGTACCTAAATGAATTAGGTACTTACCAGAAGCTGGTGAGGCTCAGTCTCTGCCCTCAGGAAGCCTATACTCTAGTAAAGCAAACAAATACCCAAACAGCTAAAGCAATGCTGCGTACAAGTGTCATGAGGCACTCGGGGTGCTCTGTAGGTCAGAGGCAAGGGTTCACTTCCAGGTGAGGGGGTCAGAGATGAAGCGGCATCAGAGTTTAGTCACTTGGAAACCACAGCATATTGTGGATTACAACTATAATGTCCAAATGGAGGTAAGGAGGTCCCTTTAGGACCTTAAAACAAAACCTCTACAGATCCTGATTCAGAAAATAATACTAGAATTAAAGGGAAAAGAGATTACTAATAAATGTAAACTGCAGAACCACATTTTCCAAGGCGCAGGTTCTCTCAGGGACCATAAAGAGGTTGGGGAGTGATGCCTCGGAAGTTTTATTCTCCTTCTAAATTCCACGGTTCCGTCTTTGGCCAGGCAGAGGAGCCAGCTGCTCGAGCAGACAGTCACAGGCAGCTGAACTGTAGGCTCATCAACTGCACCTTGTGAATGACAAATCTACCGGTCGCTGCACACTTTCTATGTGCCAGGCCCTGTGCTAATAATAAGCAGCCTTGTGACTAGTCCTCATAACAATCCTGTGGGTACTCACTATTATTATCCTCATTTTACCATGAAGAAACTAGTGGGGATTTTTATTTTTGTTTTAAATTCTGAAGTCTGGGGCTCTTACCCTCTATTTTAGAGAGTCTACCTCAAAATATACAAAACTTACTACACATGTACAATTTAGTGACTCCTCTTGTTTGCAATGTTAGGACTCATCTTAGAGGTGGATGCTGCTTGGCCATACCTTACAATGAAAGTATTCCTCTATCTTATGCAGAAGGTCGTTGAGCTTGTTCAAACCCTTACAAGGCACCTGGCAGTAGAGTGTGCCGTCGGAGCAAATATTAGTCACTCTGACATTTGTGTACATGGCATCGACCTGAAACAAAGGACACACCAAGGATGTGAGAACAGAGTGCAGCTCTTACCTACCTAAGGGGATCTATCTAAGTAGCTCATTGAAAATTTCTGCGCTTTTCAATCTTCTAAGCAAGCTGGAGGACAGATAGAATGAAATTTGTAACGTAAATGTGAAAAACTAGTTTGCATACCACTCTTTCCAAAAGGAATATCTGGTATCGTTTGTGTCAGGCACAGAGTAGACATTTTGCACACATTATGTTATTACCACTTTCTACTGTCTGAAAGGCTATGAGTATTTTTAGCTCTGCTTTAACTCTGGTTTATCTTCTCCCCATTAATTTAGAAAAAGAATTATTATATAAAACATATTTTTGCAGCATTAACAGAAATAAAAATAAAAAACTCTCACAAAATCAATCCCATTATCAGTTTACTTTCTAATTCACGTCCATGGGCCACAGGAATTTTTAGTAACTTTAAAAAATTATAATCACAGTAAAGGTTTAATTTTAGCCATTTTTGGTCAAATCATAATATAAAGGCAATTTACTATTGCTCTACTTATTAAAACAAATATTTTCCCAATGTTGCTATGAAGCCTTAAAAATGATCATTTTTAACATCTCATTCTTTCGAGTGGCTGCTCTATAATTTATTTAAAAGTGTCCTTTCGTACAGACATCTATGTTCTTCACATTTAAAAAATGTTAAAGCTAGCAATTTAATAAGCATCTTCACTGATCTAATTTTCCCTTCATTTGAATTATCCTCCTTTATTATCTTTGCAAAATAATTTCATATAAAATTAATATATGCTCATTGTGGAAACTGGAAAATAAAACAAAAATCCAATTCTTAATAATTACTATTTATATTTTGGCATTTCCCCTCCTTTTAGCTCCCTTCCTTCCTCTTTTTTCCCAATACATACGTAATCTGTCTCTATCTAGTGTTAGCCTAAAATGTACAACGTTCTTTTCTGGTGAATTTCTTTCCTGTGATACTTGTGAATAGACAACAGTGGTCACAGTGGTACCTGAAGGTGAACCTCTAGTGACTTGTCACATTTGGCCTTTAAGCAGGTGGCATTGATGTTGATGTCATCTTCTCCTGAGGTATCGTACAGAACAACCAGTGGAATATCAGCTTTTTCAAGTATTTCCACTGCAAAGATCTTTCCACAAGTTAAAGATTCAACCACCTTCACTAAATCAGGATCATCACTTAGAACTTCCAACCCTGAAAAATATTGAATATTTAAATTTCTACTTAATTAGAAGAATCATTTTAAGATGCAGAGATTGTGTTTGTTTTGGCTACTTATTACAATTATGAATCTACTACAAAATTCTTAAATTTTATAGGGAAGCTTTGTTATACAATCTTCTTTATACCATCCACCCTTAGGTTTAAAAATATTTATTATAACATGAATGCCCTTTTGAATGATTACACAAAGGCGGGCAATCTTAAAACAAGAAGAAAAGTTGACGATCAATCTGAATTTCTACCTTAGGAGAAACAGCCTTCACTTTACTGACAAACACATATTTAAAACAAAAAGACTAACACATAAAGAAGTTGTCAGCCAATTATGTCTGCCAGTCATGTATTTGTAACACTCTTCCTAAAAATATACCCTTGGTTTTTTCATTTTCTAATTAAATATGCACAATTATTTCGTGCATGAACATGCACTTATTGAAAATTTAGACAACCTTTCCCCCTCCCTTTCATTCTTTCTTTTTAAGTAAACCATCATGGCCCTGAGGATACCAAAGAACTTTCAGATTTATGAAAGAAAGGTAAAATACTGTTTAATGTAATGTGGGTATTAGGTGAATTTTATTGCAGTCTAATTATTCTTTAAATTCTTGGAAAACTGTAATTTCATATAACATAATATGACAACTCTAAGCTAATTCATTAAACTAATTAAACTAGGGCATCATTTCCCCAATGGTACTACAATGTCTATTTCTATATTTTCCCCCTTTAAATCCGTAAGCAAAAGTTTACAGATTCCTTCTGACCTACCTTTCTCTTTTTCATATTCTGTTCTCCAGACACACACCTCTATAGCTTTTATCAAACCTTTCATTTCAGCATCCTAAATCTTTTCCTATGCTCTTGATATGTTCTTTTCAAAACTAACTCCCACAGGTTTGTACCAGTATTTTTAAATCACTCTAGATTTATCTCACAGAGAGAGCCAAACCCAGTTCCTCTGACATAAAGACATCCCTGCTGGGAAGGAGGCATTTCTTCACAGGTCTAATTTTCATGAAAACAATTCTGATAGTTTTCTGAATATAGCTCTGGCTCTCCTGCATGAGGCATACATATTCCAATGTCTTTCCTCATCATTAACGTGTGCCCCCCATACTTTCAGGTCATCCCTACACGTCACTCTCACACATGTGCATTTCTCTACGCTTCCTTGAGGAGGAAAGAAAAGAACAGTGATACGTGACAGTGCCAGAGACCGCACATGACCCACAGCTGGACTCGTGCTTGGGTGCACGAGGGAGTGTTCCCTGCTAACAAGCAGCACCCACGGAGTCCATCTCAGTGGGAACGAAGCTGGGAGTCACTTTACAACAGGTCGAACAACATGATTTACACTGATCCTGTATCCCACGATACAGGGCCTCGAACAGCTATTACTAGGGCAGTTACGGCAACAGCAACCAAACCCTCTCAGATGTCCAACAGGCTTTTTAATAAAAAAGTTAAATGTGCTATATGTTATATATAATGTAACAAAAATATATTAAAACATTGTAACATTTTTATAATGATCAAATCTTACAAAGAGAAATACAGCAGGCTCTTATTAGTTACCTATTTTATACATATTAGTGTATATATGTCAATCCCAATCTCCCAGTTCATCCCCCGCCCCCACAGGCCCCAACTTTCCCTGCTTGGTGTCCATACGTTTGTCAAAGTGGAGAGCACTTTAAAAAAAGTTCCTTTTACCTGCGAGCTTACACTTTGTAGCTTGGAATGACAGTGAACAGAACTTCGGGTTCAATTTGTATGCTTTGCTCTTTTCAACATTTTCACTAAAACCATAGTCAACATAGCATACCTAATGATAACAGAAACAACAACGTTTAGGTTCAAATAAAATTCTTTATCCTCATTTCTTAAAAAAAAAATCACTTGATGCATTGAACTGGCTTCATTTTACCCCATAATCGGCATGTGAAGTGGCACCACTGCCTGGAAAATGCCAGGGGAGGTACTCCTGACTTAGCCTGGAAGAGGAATGCTGGGAATGGGACCAGGGGTGCCAGGGCTCCTAACTTCCAAGCCGCACTCCTCCGCTGCGCCTTTGCCAAAGGGGAGAAGAGGGAGAGTGCTGAACTCCGATGCCTTCTGTTGTCAGCTTCTCAGAAGCACACGTACCTGGTCTGCCAGCCCTGACTGTCCCCACCCTTTCCTTGCTGGCATAATGCCTACATCACCTTATTCTTTCTTGATTTATACAACTCCACTAAGGATCTGCTTCCTTAGGCAGATCCTTATTTATTTCTAGAGGAGGCATCACACTGGTGGTATTTATCAGATTCTAAATCCCCAGAGCAGCACTTGTGACAGCTTGCTCTCAGCTGTTATGCTTCCAGGGACCGAGATGCTTTCTGTCAATGACAACAATGATGTCATGGCTGGATAACATGGAATTCTACACTGTAAAGGTAGGTAATTCTGGGTTTTTTGGGGGCTGTGAAGCTGGGTTAGGCCTTCATCCAATTCAGGAAAAGGTCCCAAGTCTGCTGGACAGAGCTCTGTGTTTACAGAAACTTGCATGGCACTTCCTCACCACCATCACAGATCATGGAGAGCCTGGATATTATTTTTAGTGTATTAATAAAACCTTCAGTTGAGAAGGACTATATAACCAACAGCTTTTTCTTTTTGGAGAAAAATAAATCTAGAGACATTAAGCCGTGGTTTAGAATGATAACTAGGAATCAGAGGGAAAGTGTTGAAAACTTAGTACACTTCTCTAATTAAAGCAGATAGTTACTACAAATACAGAACAAATCACAAAAACGCAGGGCAAAGGCATGGCAAAGAAAATACCAAGTAATACAGAGTTTTACTTTCTGCAGTAAAATAAAGTCCACAGCTTCTGAGCACCAAGATTCTGACAGTAAGTATACAAAAGAAAAATTCTCCCCATCAGAGAATCTAAGGAAGAAAAGAATAGAGAGATGACTAACGCCTTTCCCTGACCACCTGATAGCCGTGTCTGTGGGGCCTGTATATCCCCCGTTGGAAAGGATCATCTCTTAGAGTCCGTATCTTGACTCAGTGCCCGCCGAGGCCTTGATCCCTGGCAGGGTCCCCACACTACAGCCAGCCACTTCTCCAACCCCTAATTAGCACCTGCTTTTCCTTCCCAAAGGCCTCAGGATTCACGCAGCTTTTTGTGTCCTTTAATAGCTATCAACACCCACAACTTGGATTCTGCTCTTCCTAGGTTAAAATGGAGACAACGTGTCTGTGAATAGGACATAGTATGTGAAATCATGATTCCTGGGCAATTTCGAATGTACTCCTAGCACTAAGAGACTAAAGAATACTGCTCTAAAATCTTCAAAGGGTTTCTGTAATGTCTGGAGCTTGTTTTCTTTTCTTTCTTCTTTTGAATCACGATACCATGTATTTGTATGTCATCTGCGGCTCATAAAACATCTGCCCATGGACTGTCCAGCTGGACTCTCACCACCCTCTGTCCTGTGTCCTTTGGCCCTGAGATCAGCACAAGCAGGCTCATAATCGTGGCACCGGGCCCCAGTTCATTCCTGGATCTCTGGCTCCCTCAAGTGGCCGCAGGTCTCACAGCACCACCTGAGTGGATACCCAGAAAACACCCCTGGGATGTGGGTTTGCGCCAGGCCAAACTGGCACCAACCTGAGGGGGTGACCGCATGTTCCTGTTTCTCATACTCAGCAAGCTCTGCGGAAAGCAAGGAGGGAACCTGTTCTTCCTGTCAGGCACAGTAAAATTCAAGAGAAACAAGACTTTCCAAGTAGCTGGGGTTTCTCCTAATAAAGGGTAAAACTCATCTCTGTCTGGTTCATGGGATATGGGGAAGAAGATGAGGCCAGGACTGCCACAACTACTGCTGCCTTAAGAGCTTGCCACCGTAAAACACACCAAGCTGCTCTATTTATTCCTCACACCAGCTCACAGCTCTCAGAAGCAATGACACAGCTGGTTCCTTCCTCCTTTATGAGGTACTTTCCTGTTCTGGCTTCCGTGACACTGCCTTCTTGGTTTTCCTCCTTCTCTGGCCATTCTGACAGTCTTCTTTGCTCCTCTCACACCCACCATCTAAATGCTGAAGTGTTTCAGAGCCTAGTTCTGGGTCCCCTTCTCTGCTCTATGGGTGATTCTTCCTCAAGGAGATCTGACCCAGTCCCATGGCTTCAAGTAGCACCTACACGCTGATGCCTCCCACCCTGCTGCTACATCTCCAGTCCTGACTTCTCCCTGAGCTCCAGGCTTGTCCAGGTGAAATCTGATAGCTTTTCTCAAACCTAACAGGTCCTACAAAATTCTTGATTCTCCTATATATTGGTTCTTTTCCCTGATTTCCCAGTTTCAATAAATGGCACCAATATCCACCAGGTTGCTCAAGTCCCAAACCCAGCAGCCATCCTGAATCTTCTCCTTCCTTCTCTTCCACATCCAATGAATTAGTGTCCTATCAGTTCTACCTCCAAATACATCCTGAATACGTCCCATTACCTCTGTCTCCACTGTTTCTACCCTAATTCAGGTCACAAGTTGCTGGCTACTGCAATAGCCATCTAACCAGTCTTACTCTCCTTCTCTACACTACTACAATCCATGTTCTCTACACTACTACAATCCATGCCCCACACGGGCACTGGAACAATCTTTGAAGCAAATAAACCAGATCACATCTCCCTGCTTATCCCTTCCTTCAAAGTTATTTTCTATCACAGCACCCTGGTTATTTCCTTCACTGCTGTTAAATCGTCCTGTTTATTTATTGTATACTTGTTCATTATCTGTCTTCTTTTACTAGCATATAAGCTTCTCGAGAACAAGGACTTGTCAGTCTTGTCTCCTGCCCTAGGACAGTGGAAAAAATGAATGAAAAGTTTAACAGGAAGATACTAGCATAATGATAGTGTCTGATTTTATAGGTAAGGAATCAGAGAAGTTAAATAACTTTCCCAAGGCCACACAGCTAGAAGTGGCAGAGTTGGGACTTAAACTCAGGTCTAACTGACTCCAGAGCTTAAATTCCCAAAGTAGAGGTAAGGAAGGGGAAGGCCCAAGTTATTTTTGCCTTATAGATCTCAGACTAGGAGATATCCTTGTGGAGTATTTGTAGCATTTATTATAAACACTGATGCACTGTTAACATGTCACCGGGGTTTGTATGGTTCTTCTCTTCATAAGCAATCCCTGTGCCTTCAAATAGCTTAAGTTGTATTAGACTTCCTAAGGGCAGGGAAACGGTCAGCAAGTAGACTGAAGTTTAGCTAGGAATGTCTGGGGCAGTTATCTCCTATCGACTAGAGGCCACTCAGGTTTCTCAGTGAACACAAAGCAGTGATGGGGCCACACTGACTGGGGTCCTGTTCACCTGGACTTCCTGCCCCCTACAGTGCTAAGGGTTCTGAGATGTGCTAACCCTGCTTACAAAATTTAGACAAAACTGTGCCTTCATGAGTGAGTTCCGATTCTGGGTCTCTGAGCTGAGGGAAAAAGGAGGCAATGGAGCAGAGGATGATCACCACGAATGTGGTCAAGTCTGGAAGTATTAGAGCCTCTGAGGGAAGAGACTGGTGAACGAGCCCTCTAACCTTTCCAAGATGACCAAGAGGGCAAGACTTGGGGCATGGCCCAAGTCTTATCTGGGGTTCTCCTCAGCTGGCTGTGCAAGAAGGGAGAGAAGAATGCCATCTCCTCTAATCAGTATGGTTTCCCTCACTCCAAAGTATTGACCTTGATAAGAAGCCCACAGAGCTCTGATCAGTATTCATTATATAACCTTGGGGGATAGGAACAGAGATTTTTTTCCTGCTTACTTACATCATGGGTTATGGTACTACAATGGAGAAGAATTTTTTTTCTTTTTTTTAAACTAAAATTCTAAGATAATATAACTACCACTGACTTAAAAGTTGACAGAGATAATCTTTTACAGATACTATCTTTTCAACTTCTGGGGAAAACTAAATATAGTTAGAGAGGACAGAATATTAGAAGCAACATTTTCATCTGAAAAATAACGTTTGTCTTCATAATGCTTGCCTTTATTTTGTTCCCTTCTGTTGAGGTGACCTGTGCCCGTAACCAGGCGTCCTCCTCAGCATTCACAGCCAGCAACTGGCCAATCTGCACAGTCTGGACGGGCGTGGCCTTCGAGTTCTTACTGTAATACTCCTTCATCTCATCTTCCATTAATTCCTGAGCAGCAGAATAGTCTCTGCCCACATACCTAAATTAAAGGAAGAGAACACAAATGAAGCAACCTGGAAGAAGGAAAGCTACAGGAATTCATTAATATTACTCTGTTTTTCTACGGTCATCTTTGGTTCCAGGCTCAGACTTGCTTACACTGACAGGGAGGAGAACATGGAGTTAGTAAACAATTATATCTTTTTTTTTTTTTTTTTTTTTTTTTTTTTTTTCAAGCATGTGGGATCTTCCCGGACTGGGGCATGAACCCGTGTCCCCTGCATCGGCAAGTGGACTCCCAACCACTGCTCCACCAGGGAAGCCCAACAATTGTACCTTGAAAAAGGAGAATACAATACTGTGGAGCTCACAAAAAAAGACCAAGGTCCAACACACCACACAACAGAGCAAATGCTCAACAACAATCCAGAGAACTAGAGGATATAACAGTAAGCACTCAGGGAGGACCAGGTTGAGAGAAGACTCAAGGGAAGGAAAGGGAGGAAGTGGAAAGGAAGACACCAGTGGAAGCCAGATGAGCAAGAGTCGACCTGAGATTTTGACTCAGGCTGCTGGAGATGTGTGTAGGTTTCTGAGAAGAGAATGTAGTTGATAGTTCTGCCTTAACTAAGGCTGGGTCTGAACAAGTCTCAATCTCTGAAAACCAATGAAATCTGACTCCTCCTAGAGAAAAACAAACCCTTGAAAACAATAGATAGAACCATGTGACAACCCATCCCTCCAACTTACTGAACAAATTTGAACAAATTACAACAAAATGTTGAGTTCTGATACCCTTAAAGAGATGACATGTTCTAGATAAATGCCTCTTTAAGTTGCATGCTTTTTAAGAAATGTTTTTTTCCAGGATACTCTTCTATCCCCCTTCTACAATTTTTGGCTGTTGACAACTGCAATCACCTTGTCCTAGTTTATGTTATCAAAACATACTGTTTTGCTTTCTGCCATAAATAGGCTGCTGCTTCCTTGTCCTTTAGTCTTCAGAGACAATTCCAACAAAGGCCTCCTTCCAGGATGGAAAACATGGCAAATCAAACCTGGCTCCTTTAACAGGAGATATCTCAGCCATGGGATGAAGCCTTTTGAGTTTGAAGGCTATGCTGTACCAGCACCAGAATCACCTGGCCAGCGAGACAGGGGATATGCCACAAGAACATTGCTCTTTGAACTGTTCTAGCTTCTACTCAGGGCCCAAGTGGTCCTATACAGCTTTCAGAAACTATTCCTTTTAGGAGTATCTTCCTGTGTTTTTGGTAACTATCAGCAGGACAGAAGAAACCAGAGTCAACCTATTTGTTACTAGAGGAAAAAAAGCTTTTAAAAGCCCTACACAATGTGGAAATAATGCCTCTTTTGGAGGCAATGGCTATTTTAAAACAAAATATGACATGCATATTATTCACTCCAGAAACAGCTGTAAAAGCTGTGTCATACTCTATCATTTAAGGTTACTGAGCTTTACAAATGTTAGGGTACTGCCTGGAATACAGCTGCACTTTTGGCTCTGGAGTCTCCTAGTAGATCTGCAGCTCTGCTCAAGTGCCCATTTCCTTGGGATCTGGAGTCTCATGGGGCCTCCTGGTAGCGCTGCTACAGTCCTGGGAGCTCAACTGGCAGAGGCCTAGGCTGTAGCCCGTGGTTTGGTAGTCTGCATAGCATGGGCTCCTGCCAGGGAGGAGGGAGGTGGTGAGAAGCAGCATGAGATCTGCAGGCTGCTTCTGTTCTCTGTAGCCACCAACAGAGAACGATGCCTGGGCGGGGTAAGGAGGTAATATGACAGTTGGTATAAGAGTGGGTAGTGGCAAGAATAAGGTCATACATTATCCCCAAATTACCTGAGCAAGTGAACGAAGAATGATATGCAGGCCAATTTAGATATGCCATAAATACAAAGTTTTACAAAGTTAATTTTTAGACTGGAGACAACAGATTCCCATACTTGACCTAAGGGTCCTGCCACGGCACCTCCCTGTAACTTTTATGAGTCACAAGTCTACTAGTTTCCAGAGTCTACTGCCTGGGTAAAGGTGTGGATGTAGAATAGGGCTCAGCCTGCTGGGGTCAGGACGGTGGGGGGATATTAATGACCTAGGGTCAACCTAAGGGCAGACATTACCCATCATGCTTGCTGGTTGCCAGCCACCCTAATGAACACATAGAATGCTGGCTCTGGGATTCTAACTTATACTGAAAAAGGGATCTAGATAACCTGAGGACCCTGGACCTAATCATCCTGGAGTAGATTGAACCCCCATCCTATTGAAGTCCTGGAACTGATCCAGATTCTTGCCAGATCTTGGGAAGAACGTAAGAAATCACATGATTCATCCAGTCCAGTGCTGGGTGCTTGGCTCTCTGAAAGTGGCACCAATGACTACTGGTAACAGATACCAAAGGATCCTGCCAAGGAAGCAGATTTAGATTTTCTTTATAATGTCAAATGGTAAAAGTTAGCAATGTGCTCCTCAACATCCTTCCTTTACCTCAGTTTATTAGTGACCCACAGTGGGAACCCTAACCCTCAGCAAGCTATTTCTATCTTCAGGCCATACCACATCTTAGAATAAAAGCTCTATACATTTACCACCCCTCTATAAAAAGGACCTCAACAAAGCTCCTACATGTTCTAGTTTGAACATCCTAAGATACTTGATTCTCACTTCATCATCAGACTTAGTTTGTTCAAACAGAAAAGCTTCAATAGGTTTGCTGTATAGGACTTTGATTATTTTTTGTGGCCTTTCATTGGATCTTCCCAGCTCAGCTGTGATCCTTGGGAAGAGTAAGAGTCCAACGCACAGGGACATTTTGGGTGAAGGAGCCTGGATTCTGTTCTGCTCCAGCCACAGCCACACCTTGGGCTGCTGCCTCCAGAGATCCAGCTACAGTGGTTACCATTCTTCATTCCAAGTCAGAAACAGCAAATTATAGTCTTTCAATATTTTCTATGTATTCTACATTTCCTCCAAAAGTCCACATCAAGTGCCTGAACTGAACTGATTTTTGGAATTCCAGTTATCATTAGCCACTTAGGCAATAATTCCTTCTCCCAGGCAATGATATCAAAAGGCTCGAGAAACCAGAGGGCTAATCTGATGCATTACACTAGAAGGCGGTGCTTAGCTATTCTGACTTTTAGGAAACACTACGTAATCCCAGATTAAACAGTATTACCTACCTAGTGGGTGATTGCTCTTTCTACGGACTAGGTATTGCTTTTGACTTATATAGTTACCATTATGCTTTTGACATAGATTATTTTCATGTTCAGACCATATCATCATTTCAATTTTTAAAACTGTAAGAAATCTTTTCTCGCAAAAATAGTTATTTTAAACATTATACTTCAATATAACTCTATAGAACTAAAAATATATTATTCTTCCTCAACCAGCATCTATATGAAGAATAGCCAAGTAGCAAGAGTACACTAGGATTCTAAAGAATTAGAAAATAAAACTTGCCTGATAACCACTTCATTTGTGTTGCTCAGTTCAACCACCAGTACAGATGGGGATGCCTCAGTTGGAATGATTAACGGAGGAATTGTTACAGTCTCCATAAAGGTATCAGCACTTTTGGTAATGTTTTCTTCTATCTGCAAATATTCTTGTTCAATCACAGACTTGACATCATAATCTCCATGTGCTTGCTCTGCATCCTTTAGGATTTTGTCAGTGGGTGGTGGAAGTTTAGCATAGAGAATGGCCTTCTGAGGGTTTCCAGAAATGTAGTCTATGGTGCATACATCGGAAAGCGAGGCAAGATTTTTTAAGGCATCCTCAGGTAATTTCACTTTGTACATGTCCTCAAATGCTTTTGGGAGTGCGCTGGCCCAAAGACCACTTGAGTATTTCACCAGCAGCTCCTCAACTTTCTCTTTAAAGTCTCCTGGCATAACTGTTGGACACCCTTTGAGTGGTGGTATTTGTTTTGGAGCAGGTAGTGGGGATGGTGGCACTTTTTCAGCATTCAGTTCACTTCTCAAAAGCTGCTTTCTCTTAGCTGGATAAACAAGTAAATCTTGACCACCATTGCAAGGTTTTTCCACCTGAAATTTTTAAATACAGCAAATGACAGATATTTTAATGGCTAAAAACAACCTGAGAGCACATTAATGCATTTTAAATTTGAGAGAAACACTTTTCAAATTTATGAAGAGAACACAAAATTGTACATTTTACTCTTCTCAATCACTAAGACTCTAATACACTGCCTTCACCTGCAAACATGATCATGCACATTTCAGTAACAAGCAGGGAAATGAAATAGTATGAATTTCCCATGTGAAGCACCTGACCTCCAATAACCCTAGGAAATCATGAGAGCTTCTGCCCTGTACACCACCTAGTTTCTCTGACAAATAGTTTTGTCTCACCTAGTTTCTCTAACAAATACAAAGCAACAGCTTACAAAACTGACAGAATACAAGGAGGAATGAAACCATGAAAAGGTATCAGAACTGTCAGGAATAAACCACTGGGAAGAAAGCTAGGAAATATTCAGGCAAAACTGAGGTGCTGTCTCTCTTCTTCCTGCAGTGTCCTGAGAAAACCCTCAGCTTTCCATTATGTAGGAAGGTCAGTCCAGAGGTAAGGCACACATTTTCCAACAACTACAGTAGAAAGTTAGCTAAAAGTATTGTCCCTCTAATGAACAAGACTTAAGAATGCCCAGCAGTTGTATACCATCCAATTTCTAATTTTCTTCTCATAACATTCCAGAGAGGCACAACAAGACTTAAGAATGCCCAGTAGTTGTATACCATCCAATTTCTAATTTTCTTCTCATAACATTCCAGAGAGGCACGGCTTCAATATAAGAGAAGGAGGAAAAGAGAAACTGATGTATGGAACCATTTTTCCAAGTTCTAAGCCTTTCCACTTCTAGACCAGGGGTCAGCACACCACAGGCTGCGGCCCAATGCAACGTGCCACCTGTTTTTCCATAGCCCATGAGCTAAGAATGATTTTTCTATTTTTAAATGGCTGAAAAAAAAATTAAAAGAATTACTTTGTGACATGAAAATGATATGAAATTCAGTGTACATCAACAAAGTTTTATTGGCACCCAGCCATTCTCTATGTAGTGCGTATGGCTGCTTTTGCACTACAATGGCAGAGTCGGGTAGTTGTGCCAGACTATGGGTGACAGTCACAAAGCTCTTGGCCTGCAAAACCTAAAATATTTATTACTTGGTCCTTTACAAAAAGAATTTCTCAATTTCCGATTAGACTGAAGTTAGTACTCATAGCCCTCTGAAATTCTTCTATTCTGTCAGATCCTATTCACCTATTCTTTAGCTGAAATTTAAGACCTTAGGAGGCTATCCAGACCACTAAGGTGATAATACAAGCTTACAAGAAGTAACCCCTTCCCCAAGAAGAATAGAATATTAAAGTTGCTGGGTGGGTAGCTTGTCAGTAAAAACATTGACTTCATTTACTAATTTTCTATATAATGCTTAGGAAGAGAGAACATAAATACAGTTGACCCTGCTGACACCGTGTGACACTCTGGATGGTATTTATATGATATTCACAATTTGTGTCCTTAATGTTAAGGCTGGAAACACAAAACATTTGGGACACTCCTCATTTTGCTCTCAATGGTTAGCCTACCTCTCCAAAGACTCACATTTTAAAATCTGGAATCTTAAAATGCCTATCTTCACTGTGCTTTAAGACACTTAAGATACAAGGACACAGACTGGGTATCCAGAAAAGATTTGAGAAATATACTTTTTGAGAAAATGGAAAAATAAAACAGAATTCTATTTCTATGTAAGTTTTTCCCTTGTCATACAGAATCCCAGTTAGTAGTCTCTTCAATAAGTGGTGCTGGGAAAGCTGGACAGCTACATGTAAAAGAATGAAATTAGAACACTCCCTAACACCAGACACAAAAATAAACTCAAAATGGATTAAAGACCTAAATGTAAGGCCAGAAACTATCAAACTCTTAGAGGAAAACATAGGCAGAACACTCTATGACATAAATCACAGCAAGATCCTTTTTGACCCACCTCCTAGAGAAATGGAAATAAAAACAAAAATAAACAAATGGGACCTAATGAAACTTAAAAGCTTTTGCACAGCAAAGGAAACCATAAACAAGACCAAAAGACAACCCTCAGAATGGGAGAAAATATTTGCAAATGAAGCAACTGACAAAGGATTAATCTCCAAAATTTATAAGCAGCTCATGCAGCTCAATATCAAAAAAACAAACAACCCAATCCAAAAATGGGCAGAAGACCTAAATAGACATTTCTCCAAAGAAGATATACAGACGGCTAACAAATACATGAAAGGATGCTCAACATCACTAATCATTAGAGAAATACAAATCAAAACTACAATGAGGTATCACCTCACACCAGTCAGAATGGCCATCATCAAAAAATCTACAAACAATAAATGCTGGAGAGGGTGTGGAGAAAAGGGAACCCTCTTGCACTGTTGGTGCGAATGTAAATTGATACAGCCACTATGGAGGGTCCTTAAAAAACTAAAAATAGAACTGCCATTCGACCCAGAAATCCCACTACTGGGCATATACCCTGAGAAAACCATAATTCAAAAAGGGTCATGTACCACAATGTTCATTGAAGCTCTATTTACAATAGCCAGGACATGGAAGCAACCTAAGTGTCCATCGACAGATGAATGAATAAAAAAGATGTGGCACATATATAAAATGGAATATTACTCAGCCATAAAAAGAAACAAAATTGAGTTATTTGTAGTGAGGTGGATGGACCTAGAGACTGTCATACAGAGTGAAGTAAGTCAGAAAGAGAAAAACAAATATTGTATGCTAACAAATACATATGGAATCTTAAAAAAATGGTTCTGAAGAACCTAGGGGCAGGACAGGAATAAAGACGCAGTCGTACAGAATGGACTTGAGGACACAGGGAGGGGGAAGGGTAAGCTGGGAGGAAGTGAGAGAGTGGTATGGAGATAAATACACCACCGAATGTAAAATCGATAGCTAGTGGGAAGCAGCCGCATAGCACAGGGAGATCAGCTCGGTGCTTTGTGACCACCTAGAAGGGTGGGATAGGGAAGGTGCGAGGGAGACGCAAGAGGGAGGAGATATGGGGATCTATGTATATGTATAGCTGATTCACTTTGTTATAAAGCAGAAACTAACACAATTGTAAAGCAATTATACTCCAATAAAGATGTTAAAAAAACAAAAAAAGAATCCCAGTTAGTATAATTTTAGATTTAGACATGGCAGTCCTCCATATCCAAAGCCAGCGGAGCCTGCTGGGCCCATCTTAAAACCCTTCTTCAGTCTTCACCTAGCAACATCTTCTCAACTCTTTGCAACACCTTCTCTGAAGTGGATGGCAGAGGCTAATTTCAATGGAATATAGTCCATCTTATTCATCTAAAATAACTCTCACAAGACGCATGTCCTATCTGTGCACATGGCTTCTTCTAACCCAAAAGAGGACAACAGTTCTTCAGTTTAATGATCCTTTTCTTTCCAATAAATTAACTGGGAATATGAGATACTTCAATGTTTGTTTACTAATCTCCCCCACTCTTGGCCCCAAAGCTTCCATTCCCACCTGTGCTTTAGATGCAATCAGGACCAATTACCTAACAATGTAATTATCAAACCTCTAAACATGACCTCTGAACATGACCAGCACACTGAGTTCTTCTAACTAGGGATTACTTTTTTTTTTTTTTTTTTTTTTTCTTTTTAAGGATTTTTTTTTTTTTTTTTTTTTTTTGCTGTATGCGGGCCTCTCACTGTTGTGGCCTCTCCCACTGCAGAGCACAGGCTCCAGACGCGCAGGCTCAGCGGCCATGGCTCACGGGCCCAGCCGCTCCGCGGCATGTGGGATCCTCCCGGACCGGGGCACGAACCCGTGTCCCCTGCATCGGCAGGCGGACTCTCAACCGCTGCGCCACCAGGGAAGCCCGGGGATTACTATCTTAACAGAAGTTATGAATATTAGGTCCACTTGATGTGAATTTGGTCAGGACAAGAAGAGAATTCCCATTTTTCTGGCCTTTATTCCAGAATAATGCTTAAAGATCACCTGGAAGTAGTAAGCTTCCAGGGCTTTGTCTGGAGCATTTATATCAAGCTTTGCCAGTAGCATTTATATCAAGCTTTGCCAGTCAGCCTATAAAGTAGATTTTTGACCAATAAGCCTGAGTTTATTCAAAGTACAAACAATGGCCAAATAATCATCTGAACTAGAAGGCAGGTTTGTTTCCTCAGCAGTTTTATTTTCATTGTTTAAAGTAGATAACCTACCCCAGCCCCAGCAATCCCCAAATGACTAGTTCCTTGAATTGTAGCCACTTTCCAATTTTTACTGGCTTCTTCTTGATCTCATAAGCCAGTTATGTGCCTAATTCCACTTTGTTCTCTAGTAATTTGACCTCTTTAAATTCAAATTAGCATCTACTAAGATTAAACATAAGCCTGACTTTAGGAACAGAATCTGACACTAACTGGAGTTGATGCAGATGTTCCTCAACATGTTAGACAACTATTCATGGATAATTTAGTGACACGGAAAATATGCCTGGTCCACGTACGTCATTAGCCAATCTTTGGAGAATAGCTGAAGGGTTACTCAATTCAAAGGAAAAGATCATGAAGCTCATATTGTATAGAATTTAAAATATATGTAATTTAAGACAAATGTAATTTTTTTCAACTTAAACTCTTTGTTTTAAATTTATCATGAAAGTGAAAATTTGCTTTTCTCAGGCATTCCAATGTGATCACCATCTGTCCTTCAGAACATGTGTCTTCTTTTTAATTTTCTGGTCAATGGGCTTAGAAACAACACCTATTACTCTATCTATTCCCAGCCTATGAGAATCTTCCCAAAGGCAAGAAATGGCTGGAATGTGGGTTACAGTATGGTGTCCACTCTTCACTGTGCTCTGGTACATCTGACCAGATTTACATGCTGTTCTCTTGTCTCATCCCCCAAAACAGAACAGCTGTCTTCTGGCCTTCATAAATGACCAAGGTAAGTCAATAGCTACTTGAAACATGGCTTTTATTATTTCCTTAGTGTGATAATCAGCTGCTAATCATTCCAGTTGGATCTTTCAGGAGGGTGCTTTTACAACTTCTATTGGGTTGGCCAAAATGTTCATTTGTTTTTTTCCGAAAGATGGTTCTAGTAGCACTTAGTTGTTTTTAACTTCAATTGAAACGATTTTGTTAGATTGTATTGTGACAGTCATCATTTCAGTGTGCATTTAAAAAAAGACTTATCAAAACTGGTGAATTTTTGTGTAGCCATTTTAATACTGAAGATGAAAGAAAAAAGCAACATTTTCCACATATCATGCTTTATTATTTCAAGAAAGGTAAAAATGCAACTGAAACGCAAAAATAAGGTTTGTGCAGTGTATGGAGAAGGTGCTGTGACTGATCGAACATGTCAAAAGTGGTTTGCGGGGCTTCCCTGGTGGCTCAGTGGTTAAGAATCTGCCTGCCAATGCAGGGGACATGGGTTCGAGCCCTAGTCCGGGAAGATCCCACATGCTGCAGAGCAACTATGCCTGTGCGCCACAACTACTGAGCCTGCGCTCTAGAGCCCGTGAGCCACAACTACTGAAGCCCACGTGCCTAGAGCCCGTCCTGCGCAACAGGAGAAGCCACCACAGTGAGAAGCCCACACACTGCAATGAAGAGTAGCCCCTACTCGCCGCAACTAGAGAAAGCTCGTGTGCAGCAATGAAGACCCAACGCAGTCAAAAATAAATAAATAAATTTTAAAAAGTGGTTTGCGAAGTTTTGTGCTGGAGATTTCTCGCTGGACGATGCTCCATGGTCGGGTAGACCAGTTGAAGTTGATAGTGATCAAATCGAGACAGTCATTGAGAATAATCAACGTTCTACCACGTGGGAGATAGCCAACATACTCAAATATCCAAATAAAGCACTGAAAATCATTTGCACCTTCTTGGTTATGTGAATCGCTTTGATGTTTGGGTTCCACATAAGTTAAGCGAAAAAAACCTTGACCATATTTCCACATTTGATTCTCTACTTAAACGTAATGAAAATGTTCTGTTTTTTAAAACAAATTGTGACGGGCGATGGAAAGTGGATATTGTACAATAACGTGGAACGGAAGAGATCATGGGGCAAGCAAAATGAGCCACCACCAACCAAAGGCTGGTCTTCATCCAAAGAAGGTGATGTTGTGTATATGGTAGGATTGGAAGGGAGTCCTCTGTTATGAGCTCCTTCAGCAAAACCAAATGATTAATTCCAACAAGTACTGCTCCCAATTAGACCAACTGAAACCAGCACTTGACGAAAAGCGTCCGGAATGAGTCAACAGAAAATGCATAATCTTCCATCAGGATAACGTGAGACCGCATGTTTCTTTGACGACCAGGCAAAAACTGTTACAGCTTGGCTGGGAACTTCTGATTCATCTGCTGTATTCACCAGATATTATTGCACCTTCGGATTTCCATTTATTTAGGTCTTTACAAAATTTTCTTAATGGAAAAAATTTCAATTCCCTGGAAGACTGTAAAAGGCACCTGGAACTGTTCTTTGCTCAAAAAGATAAAAAATCTTGGGAAGATGGAATTATGAAGTTGCCTGAAAAGTGGCAGAAAGTAGTGGAACAAAAGGGTGAGTACATTGTTCAATAAAGTTCTTGGTGAAAATGAAAAGTGTGTCTTTTATTTTTACTTAAAAACCGAAGGCAGGGCTTCCCTGGTGGCGCAGTGGTTGAGAGTCCGCCTGCCGATGCAGGGGACACGGGTTCGTGCCCCGGTCTGGGAGGATCCCGCATGCCGCGGAGCATTCCTGTAGTCTAATTGATTGAGGTACATACCTGAGAAGGGGGTCAAAAGGCCTCCTGTTCTATAGGAGAAGACTCAGGATCATAATCCTGCCATTTTCTTCCACGGTTTCATTGTTTTGTGGCTCTTCAGTTTTGTGTTTGGTTTTGGATATTCACCCAAAAAATGACCAGTCCAATGACTGGAAACTGGCATGACCTGGAACTCCATAGATTTACTATGTATGGGTCCTTACCTCCACCTCCCAACAGAAGAGACAGGTAGTAACCTAAAGGATTAACTCCTTACACCACGGAGTTCAAGCCATCTCCTCTGGTGATCATCAGAAGATTCTAGTATCTAACATGCCTTAAACCTTCTATTCCCACAAGTTCACTATATTTAGCTCGATTTCTGCCTCATTTGGAATCACAACTTGAATGAGATACTTCTCTCACATCCCTCTGAGTTTTTGTAAGTTTGGAGTTGACAGATTAGCTTTGGTAGATGTGAGACTCAAGGACTTAAAACATCAACTTCTTCAGGAGCCCTGTAAGTTCACACAAATAGAAGTCTTCATGCTATATGCCTAGAAATTGTCTTCTTAATTCTAAGGTCTTTACTTCTTCCTAATTTACCTGTTCTGTAAAGTTCTTGAAGCCAAACTCCTTTGAGTTTATGAAGGCTCACCTGCTAACTCTGCAGCACAGGCTGCTGAGGTAAACTTACTGTTTCTTATGGAATTAGAATTTTCTTTGGGATTCTGTAACAGAATTGGTATTGTCCAATTAAATCAAAAAGTTTCAAAGCAGTTGTATGGGTGTCATTCAGACACAGTTTTGTTTCCATTGGGTAGTAGTTTTTTGTGTTGAAGCTTTAAATTACATTCTAAATCTCATTTTATATGTTCACCACCCAATACCAACCTCAGACAGTATGGTAAAATCACGTTTACCTGGAGACCTGCCTTCCAGCACTCCAACTATCAGCAGTGGCTTGGAACTCAAAAACAAGCCAATTAAAAAACTCAATTTCAGCAGGCAGTAAAGACCTCTGGGTACCTAGCAACAACTACAACATTAAAGAGTCACTGACCAGAAGCTTGCACCCTATGATTAGCAAGTTCACAGAAAGGAAGACTGGTTGATGACCTTCTACAGAGCTCAGTCTTTTTGTGTTAATGCTGAGAAGTGCTGGGAGAGTTAGACAACTGAGAAAGAGATGAGGAAATGGTCCCCAATGGCCTGACTGGGCCACAGTGAAGACAAACCGATAGGTTCAGATCTGAAGCCTCTAAGGGTAGTGGGTGAGGCTTATACTGCACGCAGGATAATAATACACTGAGATGAGCTAACACCCAACTCAGCGTTCCAGACCACCTACAACTGCCACCCTCTCTGCAGCAGTTCATGCTACGCCCAAGATTCTTCAGAAAGGGTTATAATTTTTAGTCGCTTCTGTTCAAGAAAGTACAGGTGTTTGTGGCATATTCCACAGAGGTTTAATCAAAGGTAAAGGTAAAAAGTTCCTTGTAGGGCTTCCCTGGTGGCGCAGTGGTTGAGAGTCCACCTGCTGATGCAGGGGACACGGGTTCGTGCCCCGGTCCGGGAAGATCCCATATGCCACGGAGCGGCTGGGCCCGTGAGCCATGGCCGCTGAGCCTGCACGTCCGGAGCCTACACGTCCGGAGCCTGTGCTCCGCAACGGGAGAGGCCACAACAGTGAAAGGCCCACGTACACTAAAAAAAAAAAAAAAAAAGTTCCTTGTAGATGGTACCCTGTCTGTTCACAAACCACCTATCCAGAGAAACTCTTTCTCCACCATCTTGGGTAAGTAGTTTTATAGACATTATGTATTTCAAGGCTAATACTTTTTCACTCCCATCCCTTTCCTAGTAAGGACTTCGCACTGATGCTGACTACAACCATTTATGTTTGGATAAACTTCAAGCCATTTTCCTTTAGTGTGGCCCAAGGTTAGGCCCTTGTTCACAGGTCCCCTTCAGGAAGACATTATCCTGGTTAACTGTGTGCAGACCTTTTGGGCATGATCTTGGCTGGCAGCTGCGGCTTTCACTGTGCATTCTAAGCTAAGCAGGTACTAGATATGCTTCTCATTACCTTTGCGGGGAGCAGGATCTGCTCCTCTAGGATGGCAGAAATTCACTTCATCTAAGAGTTTTAGTTCCTTTATCCACTGCTCTTATTTTTCAATTTAAACTTTTGTTCTGCCCTCTTTAGCATTTCCTCTGTTTTCATTGAGATAGGCTCCTCTGTCGAGCTTGCTGGGTATGCCTCTGGTTTTACACTGCATGATAATTACTAGTATTTGTGTAGCTTGATTTATGACTTTTGGGGGGAAATTTCCAGTGGGTTTTAACTTGCTTGCATTTAAGCTAGACTGTTCCTGGAAAAATAACAGCTGTCTTTTCCTATATACCTGCTATGTTTCTTTTTTTCTTTTCTTTTTCTTTTTTTGGCCACACTGTGCGGCATGTGGGATCTTAGTTCCCCAACCAGGAATCAAACCCACGCCCCCGGCATTGAAAGCACAGAGTCTTAACCACCGGACCACCAGGGAAGTCCCCTATGTACCTGCTATGTTTCTATACTGTACTGGCAGCTGTTTATAGTTTGTGTAACTTAATTCTAACAACCCTAAGAGATGGGAAGAAACAGTCACATTTTAGAGCATACTGAAGCCCAGATTTATATGCTGAAAGTAACACCACTAAGAAATGGCCAGGGCAAAAGCCTAACTGCAAAGCCCAAACTCTTTCTACTGTACTATTGGGCTTTATGGGTAATTTTCTGTTTCAAGTTCCAGAACAGCAATGTCACATTACTCCCCTACTGCCCTATTCTGATTTCGCCACAGTGCTCTTTTATCTTTCTTCTATTCAGATGGTCACTGAAATTGAATTTAAAAACTGTTCCAACGTGTTCATTGCATATTTCTTTTTGTTGATGAAAAGTTAGAAAGGAAATTGGATTCCAATTAGATATCATGGCTGTACTTTCAAGTCCTAGCTTTACTTCTCACTGCTGCTTCTGCTGGAATGGCTGCACAGACTGTATCAACACCACTAAGCCTGAGGATATATCACTGCTGTTTCACTTATGTTCGCTTCCTTAGAAATTCAATTTGTTTTTAACCCAGAAATATCTAGGCTTTAAAAAAAGAGGCAATTCATTTTGCATGGGCTGACAGGTGCTTTATCTTATATAATTAATTACCACAATTAAAGTTAAGACAAATTCCTGAACATACAAAAATATGTAAGTGGCAGAACTGCTGTTGCCTCTTTTGATATTACAGAAATTGCTATATTGACTTTAGGAATCCAGAACTTTAGGAATTTTTAAAAGTCTGAGGTATTAGAGGACTAAATGACTTAAAGCTCAGTGATTTCTAATGCACAGAAAAATGACTTATAAAATACAGCCTAACAGTAAAACCTTTTTATAAAAGCATGAATAATGAGTGTCATTAGGTATTTTTTCTCATTTACAACATTTTATGTTCTCATTCACTAAATGTTATGTTTTGTAATTAAGGCCTGAGGTGCTTCCAGGTGAACTCAGAATGTTTCCCACTATCCTGAAGTTGCCTCCCAATGCTCCTACGCTATAGGTCTTTGAGGCTACTGTCAGAGAGCCTTCTCAGCTGAGTGCATCTATTCCTGTCTGGCTCTAAACGAGCCACCCAGCTCTCCACACAGCTTCAGGTAAGGCACTACAGACAGATATTCTGTCTCAGGTAGGAATGGAGACGTTTCTCCACCCATGTTTCAGAGTGGAGGATTTCAACAAAATCTCTCATGTTCAACAGTAATTGTCACAAGATTTGAAATTTTACTAGAAATTGAAGTCAGCCAGAGGCTCTGGATTCTGTGTGACCTCATGGCAGGGACCCGCTAAGTTTCCACCAAATTATGACTCTTTTAATAAAGTGAATTGGCCCATTTGCCTCTTGAGTTTCTTCTTGAGCCACTGTCTTCTTATTGAATTTCTTACAATTTTCTGAAAAAGCCATGTTTTTCTGTCTCAGGCTTTGGCACAAGCTGTTTCTTTTGTCTGAGGTGCCTTTTCCCCAGCATTCCCACCTTTGTCTAACTTACTTCAACTCATCTCTCAGGTTTTAGTGTAACAGACACCTCCTCTGGGAAGCTTTTCTTGACTCATCAGACTACGTCTCATCCTCCTGTTTACATGTTTCCTTAGCACCCTGCATTTTTCCTTCATAACTATTGCAGGCTTGCCCTTATCTGCTCAATGTTTATCTTCCCTGTTGGACATTAAGTTCCGCAAGGGCAAGGTCCAGGTCTGTCTTGTTTACTGTTATTCTTAGCACCCAGATCAGTGGGTGGCTCACAGAAGCATCTTATCAATACTAGCCAAATACAACAATTAAGGAGAACATTATTAATAAGGCCACCACTTTAGAACAGCCAAGAGACGTTGCTATCCTTCTCCTAGGACTCAATGGCAATTCTTAGATGCCAGTATCCTTCGTCAAGAGTACTGGTCAAGCCTGCCATCTTGGGCTCTTTGCCTTTTGAAGACAGCTTCTGCACAAGTTCCATTTCCCTCGAAAGTTGCCTAGGAACACTATGGAACTGGGTCACCATTGTTAATATGATTTTATATTCTCTTTAGCTTTCAAAACTCTCAGTCCACATTTTGTTGTCAGAGAGATCCAAAAGGTTAAGAACAACAGATTCAAAGCATCCTTCTGCCTGCATCAAAATACCATCTAACAACCTTGTAAAGTGACTTATAGCATAGAGCTGATTAAACCTTCATGAAGGTAAAATTTCAGAGCTTTTATTTGGTCCCTTGAGCTGACGCTACCCATCCTATATTAAAATGGAAATCCTGCAAGTGATTATCTCTGGGAGGTAGGATGACGGGTGATTTTTATTTCATTTATAACTTTAGTCTTCAATATTTTTATATGGGACATTTTACATGACTGAGGGGAGAAAGCACTTTTTTTTTTAAATAAAGAAGTACACTGCACTCAGATTTCTTCCTCAGTTACACAACATGGAGATACACATTACTAAGTCTTTCTTACCCTAACATTTCTGCACTGTGTTCTAACCTGTCTGACCCTGTTTGCAGTAGAATCGGCCCTGGGCATGCTATCAGTGTTCCTGCTTTTCAGCAAGATGAAAAGCAAGAAGTCAGAAGAAAGGGAAATTAACCATGGTGTAACTGTTTAAAACTGCCTACAAATAAACATGGTGTAACAGTTTGAAACTGTTTACCAGTAGGCTGTTAAAAAAAAAAATCAAGAGCTATTTAAAAATGTTTTGAAAAATATCAACAGATGTCATTAAAAAACTGGCAGTTTTTGTCATCCTAGACACAATGCTTCACTAAGTAAATTCTCATACCTGACAACTGATAGTGACTGCATCTAAACAGTCCTACTCAAAATTGAGAGAAACAGCATGGAGATAAGAAAGATATATTACATTTCTGCTTCACATTCCACCCTCACTGCCTGGACAGAAAATAATCATGCAACATAGATGCATTTGAGCAACCAAAAAATCAAAAATCAGTCATTTTAGCACCTGAAATTTAGTAGGAAACCACCCATTTTAGATAAAGTTTTAACATCAAAGAGATAGGTACTCTCTCTCCTGCAGTCCTAGCAAGAGAAATTTTGAGGCTTTGCAGATATGCAGAGTAGCGAGGATGAAAATTTCCCCCCAAAAGTCATAAATTAAGCTACACAAATACTAGTAATTATCATGCAGTGTAAAACAAAGTGACCAGAAACATAATACATTAAGAAGAATCTGTGAATTTAATTTAAAATTCTTTTACTCTAAAGATAATTTCTTTATCGAAGCTTAATAGTGGGTTTTATGTGTTTATTTACAATAAAAGGGCTTAAAGTTCATTGAAGACGTAAGTTCATGAATGTCTATGGATTCAAAAAATAAAAGAACCATATGCATTCCAAAAAGGAGCTCCAGGCCCTGAACCTTCAAATCAAGCAGCCTGGTGAAACCTCAAAAGTCCCCTTCAAGATTATGGAAACCTAAGGGGGTCGACCCTCAAATGCTACTAAACCTGCATCCAGTGAGAATATTCTTTTCAGAAAGGAGTAAAAATGGAATGAATTGAATAGCAACCTTAGGAATTCCCACTACAAGAATAAACCCCATATTCAACATAAATCAGGGATAACGTTCTCATGATCATTCTTGACTTTATAGGTAGGGGAACAGCCATAATTCCAGAGTTTGACATTTCTTCTTGTTTTCCCACTTCACACTGTATGTATATTCATCAGCACATCACATTGCCCTAAGGTGGTCTCAGCCCCTAAAGCAGTGCATGGTACCTGCAGGTGCAGAGTAAATGATGTAAGAACAAATAAGACAGATAGATGGATGGATGGATGACTCTTGACTGGAAAGCCCATGGGACTGGAGTGGGTGTCAGTGCCCTGGAGGAAGAAGTGGTTATAAAAATACATGCTGTCTTTAGGCCAGGTGCTTATAAGAGAGAGGCCCACACTCTGCCCAACAGGGTTGGGGGCCAAAATATATATTAAGTTAAAGAAATGAAAGCCCTCTACCAAGCAATAATTGTCATGCATATTCAATTCTATAAGCTTAGAAGCACCAAGTAACCGCTAATTTAAAAGTTATTTTGTTAAATCTAGAAACAATAAATGCTGGAGAGGGTGTGGAGAAAAGGGGACACTCTTGCACTGCTGGTGGGAATGTGAATTGGTTCAGCCACTGTGGAGAACAGTATGGAGGTTCCTTAAAAAACTACAAATAGAATTACCATATGACCCAGCAATCCCACTACTTGGCATATACCCTGAGAAAACCAAAATTCAAAAAGAGTCATGTACCAAAATGTTCATTGCAGCTCTATTTACAATAGCCAGGACATGGAAACAACCTAAGCGCCCATCATCGGATGAATGGATAAAGAAGATGTGGCACATATACACAATGGAATATTACTCAGCCTTAAAAAGAAATGAAATTGAGCTATTTGTAATGAGATGGATAGAACTAGAGTCTGTCATACAGAGTGAAGTAAGTCAGAAAGAAAAAGACAAATACCGTATGCTAACACATATATATGGAATTTAAGGGGAAAAAATGTCATGAAGAACCTAGGGGTAAGATAGGAATAAAGACGCAGACCTACTGGAGAACGGACTTGAGGATATGGGGAGGGGGAAGGGTGAGTTTTGACAGGGTGAGAGAGAATCATGGACATATACACACTAACAAACGTAGTAAGGTAGATAGCTGGGGGGAAGCAGCCGCAAGGCACAGGGATATTAGCTCGGTGCTTTGTGACAGCCTGGAAGGGTGGGATGGGGAGAGTGGGAGGGAGGGAGACGCAAGAGGGAAGACATATGGGATCATATGTATATGTATAGCTGATTCACTTTGTTATAAAGCAGAAACTAACACACCATTGTAAAGCAATTATACCCCAATAAAGATGTTTAAAAAAAAAAAAAAAAAAGTTATTTTGTTGAATATATTCTATGTAAATAAAAACATTAAGAAACATCTAAAAATTAGTTATTTTGTTTTAAGAATCTAGTTGTCTCTATCTCTGGATGAACTAAAAGATTTCTAATAAACTACTCTGAGCCATCGTTTTATTATAATAGATTCTCAAATAGGAAGAGGCATGGAAATAGATGTCAGCTCACTTTTCAATATTTTTCTCCAAAGAAATTTGTGAATAGTTTAAATCTGAACCCTGTATTAAATTTTTTAGATGTATTCTATAAATAATTAGCCAAAATAACTAAAATTTGTTCAGCTGAATGTCTTTAAAAATGCTCAGGAACAAGAATATAAAATTTGAGGCTAACAAAAAACGTTCTATTACCAGTTAAGTTCAAGTTATTAAAATTACAAAGCCATCAGTATCTATTGGTAACAGCTCAATACAAAATGGTATCTATATTATCACATATTAAATGCATTTAAAAATAACTTAAAATCTATAAAAACAGCAATTACAACACACACAGACCTCAGCCGTGACATATTTCTCCTATAAATAAGAACCAGTATGTGTTAATCTTAGTCATAAAGATTAATGAAGCAATATTATGTAAAGAGCTTCGTGCTCCCCAAATAAAAGGTGATATTACTAACAACTCAAAATCTGAAAGTGGGGCAGGGAGGAGGCATCAGGAGGGAGGAATAAGAAGAAACGTACCGTGCAAATATGAGGCCAGTGTTCAAATTGTTGTAAAATTCCTTGATTAAGTTCTTCTTTATATAATTCTTTGTAAAAATGTGGAAGCTTAGATATCCAAATGCCATTGTTATGCTTGTTTAGTATTTCCTTTATGCGGTTTTGAACCTCATCCATTTTATAAGTGTAAGAGGCAGGAGGCGTGACATTTGGTTTTTCAACAGCCTGATTTAAATTATCTTTAAATTAAAAAATATGATAGAATTAACCAGAATGCTTAACATTTTAGATTATCCCCATTACCTAGTATTTGTGTCTTCAGGCTTTGTTATACTTCAGGCTTGTGGGGGTTAAGGGACTTTCAAAGAGAGCAGGATTAGGAGAGCAGGACCATGACAATTTCATTCTAAGTTTTAACCCTGAAATAACCAGGAAGGTCAACAGCCACTCAGAGAGGGAACCTAGCCCCTTTATTTTCCAAGGATACGTCATAGTTTAATTTAAACTCATAAAGAATAATGAACTTTATTATTTAACCAATCATTTTCTGATTGCAACTAAGAAAGGTTAAATATTAGACAATAATGGTATATATGTAATGATAAATTTAAAGCTATATTTTACAAAGCCTAAGGATAATGCCGTAATAGTAAGATCAAAGAACATTTTATAAAAAATAAATAATTGTCCAGGTTTTTTTTTTTTTTTTTTTTTTTTTCATTAGGGTGG
>NW_020185326.1:5158665-5183062 GCF_003031525.2 Neophocaena asiaeorientalis asiaeorientalis
CGCGGGCCTCTCATTGTTGTGGCCTCTCCCGCTGCGGAGCACAGGCTCCAGACACGCAGGCTCAGCGGCCATGGCTCATGGGCCTAGCCGCTCCACGGCATGTGGGATCTTCCTGGACCGGGGCACGAACCCGTGTCCCCTGCGTTGGCAGGTGGACTCTCAACCACTGAGCCACCAGGGAAGCCCAATTTTTCCCTTTATTAATGAGAAAAAATAATTTAGCAATAAATGAAAGTTCAAAAATTGATCCACCTGTAATAATCATCCTAGCCTCAGTTTATAAACATAAATAAAAGGTTTGGTGCTCATAAATAACTATTAACGATTTGTTTTTATTTCTCCAATCCAAATCATTCATTTTTCATAAGCGAATATTTATAAAGTTTTGGCTAGCTCTCTTACATTTATTTTTATTTAAAACTTAGAATGCCTGAGTTAACATCCTAAGGCAATAAAGAAATTTAAGTGTCCCCAATAGCTGATATTTCTGGTATTTTAAGAACTATGAAATTCATTCCAAACCTTTTCTAAATTTCACTGGGATACAGATCAGAATATTTTAAAAATTACCATCTATATGCAAAATATGTACATATTTTAATCATATAGCATTTCTGCTGGGATTCAACAATTTTTATTTTATTTTATTTTTTAAACTGGCTGGTGGAGACACATAGGCTGGTTTGGGGATGCTGGCCTTTGAAGATGCCAGGAAGCCAAAGGGAGAGCTGTTCCTTGAGTATGGCTGGATGCTGACTCTCCTTTACCCACCATAGGGCACGAGACCTGCCCTTGCTGAGACTTAGTTTGGCTCAGCCAACAGAAGGGTCCAGGATGTCCACATACATTTCCTATTAAAGGCACAGTTAATTTATAAAGTTCTTCCCAAATAATGATATATAAAAGAACCAGGAAGAAAGAAAAGATAAGTTTCTTGGAACTGGCCAGTCCCTCCCTTAAAGAGAGAGTGTCAGCAGCTGACATATAGTTGGAGGCTTTGCAAATGCACCTGCTCTGTGGGGCCACCGAAGTCAGCTAAGCTTCTGTACCTTTTGTTAAACAAATCAAGGAAGTAATTTAGGCTGCCAGCAGGTAGGAGAGGTTATGTATAAGTGTGTGTAAATCAGCTGCTGGGTGAATCATAATCGTCCTGAAACAAGTCCTCCTGGTTCTGCAGAAAAAGCTTATTCTAATGTAAAGGATATACAGCCTCTAAAGGGTATATGACTTTACTGAGTAGTCATTTTTCAGAAAATGCATATGTAAAAGTAATTGATATAAACAAAAATCAAATTGTTCAATTAATTTCCATGAGAAATACTGGAGATACATTCCTTTGGAAAAAAATGATTTCAACTCAGTAAGAATCACACTTAAAGCAGCAAATCATTTAAAACCACATTTAAATTTCATGCAGCAAAATTTCTGAAAATACTGTATCCCTTGGGTGGGTCTAACAGCAGGGAATTTACACTTTGGTTGGAGGAGACAAGATGAGTGTGTGCACTTCTAATCTTCAGATTCTTCAACTTTATTATGTCTTCTATTGATTTCTTAACAGCCCTTTTGGATTTTATTTATTTATATTCCTATTTAGATGCTTAGTGGCCAATGCACATAGTTTAGGGCCCCAGAGTTTACCTGGTAGAATATCTGGAACTATTTTATGAGTTGAAGTCCCCTATTTATGTGCTTTAAATCTTACTCTCTAATGTGTAAGAGAGTGACAAGGGACACAAATATCTCTGTAGGTAACACGTGGAAGTGAAACAGAATAGGTCTAGTGTGAGGAAGGCCTCAAGTCAGAATAATAATGATATCCTTGGAGGTATTACTTTCTCTTTAGATCACTTCAATTCATAACTTAAAGAAATCAAAAAAGAGGGGAGGAGAGATGTATTCCAAGTGGGAGAAGGTGAGAACAAATGTAAAAGCCACCATTAGATATTTCTGGGGGGGCTCTGAGGCTCCAGAAACCATAATGTATTACGAAAATAATGTTTAGAAAACATACCACTCATTTCCTTAATACAGGTTCTTGAGAGATTCATCTGAAAAGGTGGCGAAAGGGATGCCTTTGGGCTAAACCTAAGGTATAAAAAAAAAGGTAAGTTAAAATTCAATTAACTACTTAGGAAAGAAATGTAGATTTCCCACCTCATACCCTCACCAAAAAAATTTTTATGTAAATCGTGCTGGATATATGTAGAAAATTTTTCTAAATATGCGGACAAAGAAATACCCACCACCACCACCCACAAAGTGAAATAATTTGTATTCATGTCTGTCTCCCTCACTAGACCCCAAGTGTCTTAATTACTTGTGTTTCTTGTGCCTAGGGCAGTGCTTGGTACATGCAAGGGAGAGCGAATGCTGTAAGAATGAATAGGATGATTGAAAGAATCAAAGAGTACATCTTGCCCAGCGGCGGGTACGGGACTAGTGGTGATAGTGACAGTACACCTATTTCGCAATTTTTCAATAGTATGGAATACTCTAAAAATTAGATCAATTCTTTGAAATGAAGCACATCTCCTCAAAATATTTTAATTCTAAAAGAAATTATTAGATTGTAGGCTACCAGCAAAAGCTTACTTAGTATACGATGCTCTGCAATTGTAAGAGCATCACACTTGTGTATTAATGCATCTGGGTAATGACAGAAGATGCCAAAAACATATCCAGCTTCTACTTCTGCAGAACTGGCAGGGAAACAGCAATCCTTTCCTTTGCACCAGAGCCCTAAAAATGTAAACTGGAATCTTCCCCTGCTTTGAGTCAGCTGTGAGGGCTCTAGCAGAAAGCAGAGGGATATAAGCGAAGAGTGAAAGTACAGCAAGGATACAGCAGAGACTGCTATCATGCAAACATTGGTAGGCCTAATGCACAGGAAAGAAAACTGTCAACACAGCAAAAGAAAGATGTTCAAGGAAAACCACAGGGACATGTGAAAACAAACTTAATAAGATAATAGAGGTCCAACCAGTTTTATAACAGTAAGTATAAAAGACTTATTATTTTGTTTCTTAAAAGAAATACTTAGACTGTCCCCCCACAAAAATACCTCCCAACTCAAACATATGCCACTTATTAGAGACACATTATTATCCCACAAATATTTATTTAAGGACCTACTATTACATGCCAGGCATTGTGTCAGAGGGTAATGATCAATGACTAAACAAGAGGAAGGTACCATTATTCTCACGGACTACACGTATAGTTGAGAAAAGTGACTGTAGCAAGCGGCTAGCAGATGGCCCCCAGTGATTCTCCCCTCTGGTATCCACAACCTTGTGTAATCCCCTCCCTTTGAGTAACTCGCTTCTAATCAATAGGATACTTCAAGGTTGAGGGGATTATACATAATTAGATTACAGAAGATTCTAATTTCCACTTTGCTAGCATAATCTGTCTCTTGCTGGTTTCAATGAGGCAAATAGCCATGTTAGGAAGGGCTATATGGCAAGAAATTGAAGGTGGTCTTTGGCCAATAGCCAGACGGAACTAAGGGACAACTCAAAAGGGATGGATTGTACTAACAACCACACGAGTGAGCCTGGAAGGGGATTCCTGCTCAGCTGACCCAGCCATGGCCGATACCTTGATTGCAACCTCATGAGAAACTTTGAAGCAGAGGATCTAGCTGAGTGGTTCTGAGATTCCTAACTCACAGAAGCTACAGGATAATAAGTATGTGCTGTAAACTGCTAAATTCGTGATAACCTGTTACACAACAGATAATGAACTGACAGAATTTGTATGTAAGAACAAAGTCTACTAAGTGCTATAATAGGGGCAGTAGGTGTTAACAAAAGCACATGACAAAAGCAACCAACTAAATTAGGAGGCAGAGAGAGGAGCAAGTAAAAAGTAAAGGTTATTAACACTTATTATAAAGTTATAATAATCTGAGTAGTTTGGCACTGCTAAAGAATAGACAGGTAATCAGTGATTCCAAATGGAAAGCCCAGAAACTGAGTCATATATTTATAACAATTTAGTATTGATAGAGATAGTGTTTCAAGCCAGCAGGGAAAGAAAGGATTATGTCATAATTGATATTAGGACATCTGGCTAACAGGATTCCTACTCTCATGCTATACAACAAAATTAATTCTGGATGAATTAAAGGTTTAAATGCAAAAACTGAAACCATAAAAATTCTAAAAGAAAACAGAAGACATACTACATAATATGGGGGTAGAAATGCTTCTCTAAGCACAACACCTGTAGGCAGAAGCCATAAAGGTAGAGATTAATAGATGTAAATAGAAAATTTTAAAGTTTTTGTATACCAAAAATACCATAATTAAACAAACTTGCCAACATTGGTAAAATTGCCAACATATTACAGGACAAAAGGCTCAACATCCTTAATTTATAAATCATTTTTACCAATTAGAAAGAAAAAGCAACAAAAGACAAAAACCTGTAATTTACAAAAGATCTATAAATGGGCTAATAAACATATGAAAAAATGTAACTTCCTTAAGAATCAAAATCAAAGAAATAGAAATTAAAACATATGTACATTTTTTTCACCTTTTAGAGTAGCAAATAAAACACTGATGCCCAATGTTGGCAAGTGCACAAGCAAACTATCACTCCCATATGCTTCTAGAAGAATCTAACTGGTATAATCTGTTTAGAGCACAAATCAGTAAAGCCTTAGTGTGTATACCCTCTTACCCAGAGAGTCTATTTCTACCAATTTATTCTAAGGAACTAGTTGTGAATATATGCAAGGATCATTCTACAAATATGTTCATTGTAGTATTGCTTACAATAGTGAAAATCATTTATATTCAACAATGAGTGACTGGACAATGGACTAGCCTGACACTAAAAATGATAACAGAGATGTGTACTTAATGATATGGAAAATGTTCACAATATATTGCCTTTTAAAACAGGTTATAAAATAGTAATATACATCATGACCCAATATGTATTTTTTAAAACTTATATAAATAAATAATGTAGAAAGTTAATTTTTAATGGTTACATTTATGTCCAGATTAGAGGTGACTTTTTTCTTCCTTTTACTTTCTTCTACTTTGCAAATTGTCTATACCATACACATTAGTACTTTTGTAATCAGAAGAAAGCAATAAATGTATTTTAGAAAATGCTTCCTGTAAATATTTAGTACATGACTTTTAAACCTACAAGATCTCAGAAACCTACATTCATTTACTTTAACTTAATACTTGAAAGATGCCTTTTCAATCATGGTTCCCATTGGCTAATGCCAGACAGTCCTTTATTCATATCCAAAGTCCATGATCTTACTCACTACAATATACATACAGCAATTTCTTCTCTCATTCTAGGCCTAATGGAACCCTGGTCTTCAGTGCCATACTCATCTATGTGTTATGCATAAATACATTAAAAAACCAAATTTTAATAATCTCATCATTTTAACAAAATACAACGGTCATGAATTGTATTTTTTTAGAAATAAACATTTCCCAGAGAAACCATAAATCAATCGTATATCCTCACTTTTGGCTCCTCTTTCTATTTTACTGTAGACACATGGTAAACTTAGATTGATACCTACAATATTAGAGAATATCAGTTATACTATTTTTCTAGAACCTTCCAGTTTGTTAACCAGCAGGCATGAGTTCTTAACCAGAGTTTTTGAGAATGGGCTTCTGGGGCCCATGTATTCCCTGCATTAGTATACAAAGATGCATGTATATGTGCACAAATTAATTTTTCTGGGAAGATAATTTATAGCTTTCATTAGTGACTCTAAAGATTTGGTGACTCTAAAAAGTTTAAGCTCATAATAACTTATACTACTTAATATTACTGCCTAATATTTCATAAGTTTAGAAATAAAATCTTTTGCTATTGCTCTATTTTGGTAAGAGCAACTTCTTTGGTTTTATAATTAGAAAGGCAGCCCATAACCTCTGCCACCAGATGGTATTTAGATTTCTCTTTAAATGTATCTTTCAATTTGTATTATGCTCTTTAAAAAAAGATTTGATGAAGATGTTTTACAACATCTTTAATAGTGTATAATTAAAATAGTCTGAAATATAATCCATACAAAGTCAGACAGATGAAGACAAATAGGTATGTAGTTCTAGCAATCATTGTACAATAATGTACAAGACATTCAACTATATGGAATTCAAAATTCTTATGGAGAAAGGCAAAAGACAAAAGCATATACTATATTAATTCTCAAAACTAAAACCATATAAAAAGATTTTGCTATCAATTTTTAACCTTTTATTGTGAAATATTTATAAATTCATGGGAATTTGCAAAAAATGTACATAGAAGTCCCATGTACCCTTCACCCAGTTTCCCCCAAGGGTAACATCTTGCATAGTACAATATCAAAACCAGGCAACTGACATTGGTATAATCCAGAACTTATTCAAATTCCACCAGTTTTAAACATACACATGTGTGTGTATAGTTCTGTGCAATTTTACTACACATATAGGTCCATGTAACCACCACTACAATCAATATCCAGAACTATCCCATCACTACAAGGGTCCCTCTTTCTACCCCTTTATTGCCACACCCTTCCCCCTTCCCCAACCCCGACTCTTGGCAACTACTTCTCTGTTCTCTGTCTCTATAATTTTGTCATTTCAAGAATGCTATATAAATAGAATCATATAGTATGTAACTTTTTGAGATTAGCTTCTTTCACTCAGCATAATTCCCTTGAGATCCACTGATGTTGCATGTGTCAATAGTTCATTCCTTTTTACTGCTGAGAGGTATTCTGTAGTGCGGATGTATTCAGTTTGCTGAAACTTTCAACTACTGAAGGATATCTGGGTTTTTGCCAGTTTTGGCCTATTATGAATAAAGTTACTATGGACACTTGTGTACAGGTTTTTGTGTGAATCTAAGTTTTCATTTCTCTGGGATAAATGTATAGGAGTGGAATTCCTGGGTCATATAGTGGTATCATGTTTTATTTTTTTAAAAGGAAACTCCCCAACTATTTTCTATTGTGGTTGTACAATTTTATATTCCCAACAGCAACGTATGAGTGATCCATTTTCTCTGTATCCTTGCCAGATTCAGTATTATCACTATTTTTTTAAATTGAAGTATATTTAACTTACAATATTATATTAGTTTCAGGTGCACAGCATGGTGATTTGGTATTTTTGCAGATTATACTCCATTATAAGTTATTATAAGATAATGGCTAATAAGATAATTCCCTGTGCTATACAGTAAATCCTTGTTGCTTATCTATTTTACACATAATAGTTTGTTAATCCCATGCCCCTAATTTGTCCCTCCCCCTCCTCTCTCCCCTTGGGTAAACACAAGTTTGTTTTCTATATCTTTGACTTTGAGCCTGTTTCTCTTTTGCTGATATATTCACGTGTAGTATGTTTTAGATCCCACATATAAATGTGATATTATATAGTACCTGTCTTTGACTTATTTCACTAAGCATAATATTCTCTAGGTCCATCCACATTGCTGTAAATAGCAGAATTTCATTCTTTTTTATGGCTGAGTAATACTTCATTGTATATATATACCATATCATCTTTATCCATTCATCTGTTGGTGGGCACTTGGGTTGCTTCTGTGTCTTGACTATTGTAAATAGTGCTGCTATGAACACTGGGGTGCATGTATCTTTTCAGATTAGTGTTTTTGTTTTTTTTCTGGACATATGCCCAGGAGAGGAGTTGCTGGGTCATATGGTAATTCTATTTTTAGTTTTTTAAGGAATCTCCATACTGTTTTCTATAGTGGCTACACCAATTTACATTCCCACCAACAGTGTACAAGGGTTCCCTTTTCTCCACGTCCTCTCCAACACTGGTTATGTGCTGACTTTTTGACGATAGCCACTCTGACAGGTGTGAGATGGTACATCATTGTAGCTTTGATTTGCATTTCCCTCATGCTTAGTGATGCTGATCTTTTCATGTGCCTGGGGTCAACTGCATATCCTCTTTGGAAAAATGTCTATTCAGGTCTTCTGTTCACTTTTTTGATTGGGGTGTTTGTTTTTTTGATATTGAACTGTATGAGCTGTTTATATACTTTGGATATTAACCGCTTGTTGGTCACATCATTTGCAAATATTTTCTCCCATTGTGTAGGTTGTCTTTTTGTTTCGTTGCTGTGCAAAAGCTTTTAAGTTTAATTAGGTCCCATTTTTAAATTTTTGCTTTTATTTCTTTTGCCTTAGGAGACAAATCCAAACAAATATTGCTACAATTTATGTCAAAGAGTATTCTGCCTATGTTCTTCTAGGACTTTTAAGGTTTCAGTTCTTACATTTAGTTCTTTAAACCATTTTTAGTTTACTTTTGTATATAGTGTGAGAGAATGTTTTAGTATCTTGTTTTACATGTAGCTGTCCAGTTTTCCCAGCACTAACTTGTTAGAGAGACTGTCTTTTCTCCATTGTATATTCTTGCCTCCTTTGTCATAGATTGACCACAGGTGCATGGGTTTATTTCTGGGCTCTCTATTCTGTTCCATTGATCTATGTGTCTGTTTTTGTGCCCATACCATGCTGTTTCTATTACTGTAGCTTTGTAGTATTGTCTGAAGTCTGGGAGGGTTATACTCCAGGTTTGTTCTTTTTTCTCAAGGTTGTTTCAGCAATTCGGGGTCTTCTGTTGTTCTATATGAATTTTAGGATTATTCTAGTTCTGTGAAAAATGTCCTGGCTATTTTGATAGGGACTGTATGAAATCTGTAGATTGCTCTGGGTAGTATGGCCAGTTTAACAGTATTAATTCTTCCAATCCAAGAGCATGGGCTATCTTTCCTTCTTTGTATCATCTTCAATTTCCTTCATCAATGTTTTATAGTTTTCAGAGTATAGGTTTTTCACCTCCTTAGCAAAGTTTATTCCTAGGTATTTTATTCTTTTTTATATCATTTTAAATGTGACTGCTTTCTTACTCTCTCTTTGATATTTCATTATTAGTGTATAGAAACACAACAGATTTCTGTATATTAATTTCATATCCTGCAACCTTACTAAATTCATTTATTAGCTCTAATAGTTTTGGGGTGGAGACTTTAGGGATTTCTATTTAAAGTATCATGTTATCGGCAAGTAATGACAGTTTTACCTCTTTCCTTCCAATTTGGATACCTTTTATTTCTTTTTCTTCTCTGACTGCTGGTGGCTAGGACTTCCAATATTATGTTAAATAGAAGTGGCATGAGTGGGCATCCTTGTCTTGTTCTTGAATTTAGTGGGAAGGTTTTCACCACTGAGTATGACTTTGGCTGTGGGTTTGTCATAAATGGCCTTTATTATGTTGAGATATATTCCCTCTATACCCACTTTGATGAGAATTTTTATCATGAATGGATATGGAATTTTGTCAAATGTTTTTTCTGTGTCTCTTGAGATGATCATGTGATTCTGATCCTTCCTTTTGTTAATGTGGTATATCACACTGATTGATTTACAAATGTTGAACCATCCCTGTGACTCTGGAATAAATCCAAACTTGATCATGGTGTATGACCCATTTTATATATTGTCAGATTTGGTTTGATAATATTTTGTTGAGGATTTTTGCATCTATATTCATCAAAGATATTGGTCTGTAATTTTCTATCTCTATAGTATCTCTGTCTGGTTTTGGTATCAAGATAATGGTAGCCCCATGGAATGAATGTGGGAGTGTTCCCTCTTCAGTTTTTTGGAATAGTTTGAGAAGGATAGGTATTAGTTCTTCTTATATGTTTGGTAGAATCCCCCTGTGAAGCCATCCAGCCCTGAACTTTGTTTGCTTAGAGTTTTTCTATTACAAATTCAATTTCACTTCTAGTGGCCAGTCTGTTTAAATTGTCTGTATGTTCTTATTTCAGCCTTGGCAGGCTGTATGTTTTTAGAAATTTGTCCATTTCATTGGCATATAACTGTTCATAGTATTCTCTTATGATTTTTTTTTAATATCTCTGTGGTATCAGTTGTTATTTCTCCTCTTTCACTTATTTGAGTCCTCTCTTTTTTTCTTTTTTTGCGGTATGCAGGCCTCTCACTGCCGTGGCCTCTCCCGCTGCGGAGCACAGGCTCCAGACACTCAGGCCCAGCGGCCATGGCTCACAGGCCTAGCCACTCCGCGACACGTGGGATCCTCCCGGACCGGGGCACGAACCCGCATCCCCTGCATCAGCAGGCGGACTCTCAACCACTGCGCCACCAGGAAAGCCCTCCCTTTTCTTCTTGGTAAGCCTGGCTAAAGGTTTATCAATTTTTTAATCTTTTTTAAAAAACAGCTCTTGGTCTCATTGATCTTTTCTATTGTTTTTATGATCTCTTACTTATTTCTTCTCTGAGCTTTATCATTTCATTTTTTCTGCTGACTTTGGGCTTTGTTCTTTTTCTAATTCTTTTAGGTGGTATTAGGTTGTTTGAGATTTTTTTCTTGTTTCTTGAAGAAGGACTGTGTTGCTATAAACTTCCCTCTCAGAGCTGCATTTGATGCATCCCAACTTTGGAAAGTTCTATTTCCATTTTCATTTGTCTTTTGAGGTATTCTCTGATTTCCTCTTTTTTTAAAACTTTTTAAATTTATTTATTTTATTTGTTTATTTTTGGCTGCATTGGGTCTTCATTGCTGTGCGCAGGCTTTCTCTGGCTGTGGCGAGCGGGGGCTACTCTTCATTGTGGGATGCAGGCTTCTCATTGAGGTGTCTTCTCTTGTTGTGGAGCACAGGCTATAGGTGTGTGGGCTTCAGCTGTTGTGGCACGTGGGCTCAGCAGTTGTGGGTTGTGGGCTCTAGAGCACAGGCTCAGTAGTTGTGATGCACAGGCTTAACTGCTTCACAGCATGTGGGATCTTACCGGACCAGGGCTTGAACCCATGTCCCCTGAATTGGCAGGCAGATTCTTAACCACTGTGCCACCAGGGAAGCCCTCTGATTTCCTCTTTGATTTCATCATTGACCAAGGTTTTTTAGCAGCATGTTCTTTAGTCTCCACATGTTTCTTCTTTTCCCATTTTTCTTTCCATAGTTGATTTTTAGTTTCATACCATTGTGGTCAGAAAAAAAATGCTTGATATAATTTCTTCCTCTTAAATTGTTGAGGCTTGTTTTGTGGCCTAGTATGTGATCTGTCCTGGACAATGTTCCATGTGCACTTGAAAAGAATGTGTATTCTGCTGTTTCTGGATTTAATGTCCTATAGATAGCTATTAAGTCCAATTGGTCTGTTGTGTTGTTTAAGACCACTGTTACCTATTGATTTTCTGTCTGGATGATCTGTCCATTGATGCCAGTGGGTGTTAAGGTCCCCTACTATTATTGTATCATTATTTTTTATTTTAGCCATTCTGATAGGTGTGTTGTGGTGATACGTCAATGCAGTTTTTTAAAAAAATATTTATTTATTTATTTGGCTGTACCGGGTCTTAGCTGTGGCACACAGGATCTTTGTTGCTGTCTGTGGGAACTTCGTTGCAGCATGTGGGATCTAGTTCCCTGACCAGGGATTGAACCCGGGCCCCCTGCACTGGGAGCACGGAGTCGTAGCCAATGGACCACCAGGGAAGTCCCTGTCAATATAGGGTTTTCTTTGGTTTTTTTTTTTTGCTTTTTTTTCTGTCAATGTAGTTTTAATTTACATTTCCCTAATAGCTAATGAAGTTGAACATATTTTCATGTGTTTTTACATTTAAAGTAATTACTGTTTTGTTAGGGCTTATGTCTGCACTTTATTATTTGTTTTCTATTTGTTCCCTGTTTCTCATTCTTCTATTTATCTTTTCTTGCATTCTTGTGGGTTAAACATTTTTGAAAATTCCATTCTGATTTACTTATAATTTTTTTTAGTATATCACTTTGTATAGTTTTCTTATTGGTTGCTTATGCATTTCAATACACATATAACATCACATTCTACTCATCTCAATGTTTTGCCACTTCAAGTGTAAAAACCTTACTTTCATCTAGGTCTCCTTGCCCTCCCTACTTTACAAATACAATTACTTTAAGTTTTTCTCTACATATGCTAGCACCTCATCAGATGGTGTTATAATTTTTACTTCAAACTAATATGATTTAAGAAACTCATGAGAAGAAGGATAATCCATTTATTTACACTTGTTTTTACCCATTTTGCTCTTTCCTTTCTGAAGTTCCAAGCCATTTTATATTACATCTTTTCTGTTGAGAGAACTTCCTTTAGTCACTCTTTAAGAGTAAGTCAGCTAATGACAAATTCTCTTAGTTTTCTTTCATCTGAGAATGTTTTTATTTCCCTTTCAGTCCTGAATTATACTTTTGCTGGATACAGAATTTGTGGTTGATAGGTTTTTTCCTTTCAGCACTAAAAATGTGCCATTTCCTTCCTTCATGATTCCTCCATGACTGTGAATGAGAAATCCACTGTCATTAAAACTGGTATTCCCCTATGGGTGATGTGTCATTTCTCTCTGGTTGTTTACAAGATTTTTTCTTTGTCTTTAGTTTTCAGAAGTTTCATTATGACGTGCCATGGTGTGGGATTCTTTGGATTCATCCTGTCTGGGATTTCCTAAGCTTCTTGAACCTGTAGGTTTATGTCCTTAGGCAAATTTGAGAAGTTTTCAGCCATTATGCCTTCAAATACTCCTTCAGTCCCATTCTTTGTTTTGAGGCTCTGATAATACAAATATTAGATCTTTTCTTATTTTCTCCACAGGTCCCTAAGGCTCTGCTAGATGTTTTTTCCCCCCATAGGCCCCTCAGGTTCAGCTAGTTATTTTGTTTTGTTTAAGTCTATTTACTCTGTTGTCCAGATTGGGTAATTTCTATTGTTCTATCTTCAGGTTCACTAATTCTGTGCTCTATCATATTCATTCTGTTATTGAGCTCATACACTGCATTTTTATTTTGGTTGTTTCATTTGGTTCTTTTTTGTATGTTCTCTTTCTTTGGTGAATTTTCTATTTTTTCATTTTTTTCAAAAGTATTTGCAATTGCAAACTGAAGCATTTTTACAACAGCTGCTTTAAAATCGTTGTCAGATAATTCCAACATCTGATTCATCATAATGTTCATGTCTGTTGGTTATCTTTTCTCAATCAAGTTGTCATTTTCCTGCCTCTTAGTATAAAGATTGACTTTTTTTATTGTAACCTGGACATTTGGACATATGTTAAGATGAATGTCCTATTTTATTTTATTTTATTTTACATCTTTATTGGAGTATAACTGCTTCACAGTGGTGTGTCAGTTTCTGCCCTACAACAAAGTGAATCAGTTACGAATGTCCTATTTTAGCAGACAGTTACTCCGTTTAGGTTTATCATATACCTCCTGGCCCACTTTTGTAGGCTGTGGTTCCAATAATAATTTAGTTTTCAGGGCCCTCATGGTGCTATTCTGATCTGGTACAGCAGAATACACTTCCCTGGGCCCCTGCTGCTGGGGAGGAGGGCTGGGAGCACACTAGGCAGCAGGTCAGAGAGCACCACCTTGGGCCTACTCTGTGGGCTGCTTGGTGCTGGCAAGGCCCCCACTCAATCACTGCTAGTGCTACCTGCAGGGACGGAAGGCACTTACCTGGGCCATGCAGTGGCACTAGGTGAGAAGGAGGAGACACCAGGCCATGGGGTGGAGAATGCTCCTCTGGGACCACAATCCAGGATGCCTGGTTTTGCTGTCATTTTATAGATTCAATTCAAAATCTTGAAATTTAGGCCCACAACCAGAGAAGACAATGGTACCTCAGTCACATACTGGACATAACTAGTGCTTTGGGTCAAGATCCAAATTTTAATTATGTATTTTCTAGACCTTATCAAAAATTATAATAACTAACCATAAACACCATTAAATATATACCATTATGAAAAATATTTAAGGGTTACTTTATAAAAAATACCAAAATATAAAAAACTAGTACCCTTTTACCTAACTTAACAAAATTAATTATTTCTAAATAGTCTAGTGAAGGGGGAGTGCTTGGGGGGAAGGGGACTATCTTTTATACAAAATGGAAGTCTTGAACACTGATTTAAATGAACATGATACAATAAAATTTGTTTTGCAGAGGTACAAACAGGATGGAAGAATGTGATACTGATTCATCAGGAGATGGCAAGCTTTTCCTGTGAAGGGTCTAACAGTACATATTTTAGGCTTTGCTGGCCATACTGTCTCTGCACAACTCTGTAGTTGGGTAAAAGCAACCACACACAATATATAAATAAAGGAATGTGGCTGTGTTCCAATAAAACTTTATTTACAAAAACAGGCAATGGTCCATAAGTTGTAGTTTGCTCACCTGAGTTACCTCATAAAACCATAAAATTTACAGCCAGAAAGGAACTTTGAGATCACCCAGTTAACATTTTCATTAGTCAAATGAAGATACCACAGCCCCAAAAGATGAAATAATTTCACTTATTTCACCTGGCTAGTGAATGGCAGCATTCAAACTAAAACTTTAAAGTTGTGTTATTACTTCCAGTTCAGTATTCTGATGCATGGATGTATAATGCTACTGTATAATTAAGGGTATAATTATTGGAACACAGCAGAGTGTACAAATCAATCAGATTTTATTTAAAACTTACAAAATTAATTGTAAGAAAGGTTTTCAGAAAAAGTAAGTTATGCTGAAATAGCATCTTAGATCAATTTGTGAGAGCTTTTAAAATAATTTTTACAAAGAGAGATTACCAATAACGCACAACAAATACAAAATGGAGATATTCAGAGAATGACATTTAGGCAGCCAGGAAAGTGGACTAACTAGTAACGATGCATTTCTTTACTAACATGTGAACTTGTATTACACAAAACAGAAAGTACTTCCTTCTTACCCTGAACACACATGTTTAATATTTATTATCCTAGGTTCACCAAACTTCTCCTTTTAATCAGACAAAGCACAAATACCTGTTGTTGGTAGACATGGTCACATGCCTCTGCACTGGAACATCTTTGAATACTTCATTTCCAATAGTTGTATGTAATGTGTAAGGTGGCATTTCAGCAACAGATTTAACTCCAAGAGAGTTTCCTTTGTCTCTTAACAGTGTTGGATTAGGTTTTTTGCTGATAGAAAAATCTGAAGAAAATCCTGGTTGTCTGAGGGTTGCTTTTGGTTTTCCTACAAAGTCAGGCATACATAACGGAATCGATTAGCTTCCCAAAACCACGGTTTCATTATGTCACTCCCCTGTCCAGATGTTTTCTGTCGGTCTCTATTCTTGGAACAGTTTGTAAGAATATGAGGAGGTGTCACACCAGTCAGAATGACCATCAACAAAAATCTACAAACAATAAATGCTGGAGAGAATGTGGAGAAAAGGGAACCGTCTTGCACTGTTGGTGGGAATGTAAATTGATACAGCCACTATGGAGAACAGTATGGAGGTTCCTTAAAAAACTAAAAATAGAACTACCATACGACCCAGAAATCCCACTACTGGGAATATACCCTGAGAAAACCATAATTCAAAAAGAGTCATGTACCACAATGTTCATTGCAGCTCTATTTACAGTAGCCAGGACATGGAAGCAACCTAAGTGTCCATTAACAGATGAATGGATAAAGAAGATGGCACATATATACAATGGAATATTACTCATTCATAAAAAGAAACAAAATTGAGTTATTTGTAGTGAAGTGGATGGACCTAGAGACTGTCATACAGAGTGAAGTAAGTCAGAAAGAGAAAAACAAATACAGTATGCTAACACATATATATGGAATCTAAAAAAAAATGGTCATGAAGAACCTAGGGGCAGGACGGGAATAAAGACACAGACATAGAGAATGGACTTGAGGACACGGGGAGGGGGAAGGGTAAACTGGGACGAAGTGAGAGAGTGGCATGGACATATATACACTACCAAATGTAAAACAGATAGCTAGTGGGAAGTAGCCGCATAGCACAGGGAGATCAGCTCGGTGCTTTGTGACCACCTAGAGGGGTGGGGTAGGGAAGATGGGAGGGAGACACAAGAGGGAGGAGATAAGGGGATATATGTATATGTATAGCTGATTCACTTTGTTATACAGCAGAAACTAACATACCATTGTAAAGCAATTATACTCCAATAAACATGTTAAAAAAATAAATAAATAAATATTTTAAAAAAATAAAGAATATGAGGAGATGGTCACTAGAGGGTCGGTCAGCAGGGGATGAGTAGATTGGTGTGTATTTAGCAGATGAGGTTCTTCAGAACGTGGCTTCATCTGCTAGGCTAGCCCATTACCTTCCCTCTACTCACCAAGTAACGTGGTGGCAGTCACCTCACATTCTTACAAATGCAGCACACTCAGCCATTATCTCAGTCCTCCCATCTCTTCTCCATCAATTTAAATTCTTCCAACTGTTAGAGGTCTGGGTTCAAGTCTCCCCTTTGCCATGAAGCCCTCCACTGCCATTCTCACAATGATTGCTCCTTTGTCTAAAATGCTCCTTGTGGCATTTAGGCATCAACTCCTTTCTACCATCATTGAACTATTTCTTGAGAATTTAGTTTTAGAAATGATTTATAAGCTCCTTGAGATAAATGATCAGTAAACACAGGCTGAGTTGCCTATAATACCTTTATGTACTATATAATTCACGTTTTTCTGAAAATAGAGCATTTATAGTAAAAGACATGATTTCCTAAATAAGACATTAACTTAGAGGTTCTTGGTTCATCCAACATTCTAGATGAGCCTTTCCCCCAAAATAAAGAGTAAAACCACACTTTGCCATAATAAGTTTAATTAAAATCTATGCTGAGTTATTTCACACTGTATAATTACTTTACTTAATAAGTCATGCTTATCATGTTCACTTAATTTCAAATGGAAATACTAGCTTCAGGACTTCTCCCTTGACATATGAATATTAACAAATAAAGGTGTTTATCATGAATACAAGCAATATTTCCATCTGACAGTATACTCATAGACAGGCTTTAAAATTTTAGCATGTGAAAAGATCTTACCTTCTAGAAAAAATGGCATGGTTTTCTTTACTCTCATCTGACAATTAACTTGCCGACCAGTTTTCCTTTTAGAACTCCTCTGACGAGCCACAAGCTGAGCAATTCTTGCAGTTTCTGTGCAGGCCACGGCATAGCAGGTAATCTAATTATGAGAGGCAAGGCAAGAGGAGAAACATTTCTCAGATTCACTGGTACCTAAAGGCTGATTTTTCAAAGTGCATCTTTGTGTGTTTATATGTCCCAAATCAAGCTGTATGCAAATATTCATGTCTCTCTCTCTTCGATAATGTTAGAGCTAAATTATATTTTCTGCAAGAGAAATCAAGCATAGTCCGGCACACTGAATAATCTCTCCTCAAATTGAAACTTTCACTTATTCCTTAAACAGGTATTTATTAAGCATCTAAAATGTGCTAGGTACTGTAGGATTAACAAATGAACCAAACGAAACCTGTGATTTGCATATATTATCTCATATAATTTGTGAGATATATTTTATTCCCATTTTACGCATGGGAAAACAGAGGCTCAGGAAAGTTAAGCAAACTTCTCAAGCCACACAGCTAGGCTATCTCTCTGAATTCAAAGCACACACTTGTAACTGCTATTTGTATTTAGTGGTCTCCCAAAGACCACTAAATCCTAGTCTTGCACTGCAATGGATTAGCTGGGTGACTTGGGGCAAACCAGTTTACTTCTAAAATCTTAGTATTATCAGCTGTAAAACAGGGAAGAGCTTAGATCTGGGGTTTTCAAACTGTTCAATGGAGCCACAGAATTTCATGGAGGTGCCTCAGGGCTGTGAGGGCAAGACAGGGTAAGCAGAGGCCTGGACCCTCTGGCACCTACTTAAAATACAGTAGTTCAGTTTTTTATCTTTAAAAAAAAAATGGTGGGATATATAGGATATTTGAAAAAGGATTTGAAAAAAGAATGTAGACTGTTGATATTAGACTATCTCTAGAGAAACATCTAGTGTTAAAGTCTTTGATTCTAAGTTGAAATCTAGAACAGGAAAGCAGTGAGGCTTTACACCACAAGCCAAAACATGTTCCTATTCTTTGGCCCAGTATTTCCATTCCTGAAAATGTAAGAATATATTTCAAAAGAAGAAAAAGTTACATACCCAAATATGTACATTAGGGGTTATTTTAATAGTCAAAACCTGGAAACATTAAAAATATCCAAAATAGGAGAATAAAGAGTTGAGTGAATTATAGCATAGTAAGTATATGAAGCATTACTAAATTATTAATTAATTCATTCAGATATCTGATCATTTATACATTCAGCACATATTTATTAAACACCTACTGTTAGGGGTAAAAAAAAAAATCCCTTATCCTCAAGAAACTTATGAAGGAAAGAGAGACAAAGAGACTAAACAGAAAACATTATGTCATGTGTAATACTGGATGTATTACAAGGGGCCAAGCAGACAGAAAGAAGGGCTTAAATCTGTCTGGGAGAACCACGGTCACTGAAGAAAGTTTTATTATTAATATAATATTTAATTAGTTTATACCTTCTCATTATATAAAATTTGTTACAGATTACGTGAACCTCTGACCACTCTCCCAATCCTGGGCTCCTTTTCTCCTCTATCCACTGCCTCCCTACCCACCCCCCTCCCAAGAGGACAACTATTATAATTTTTGGTGAGAAATACTCCAGACCTGTTCTACATATTTACATATATAGAAATGTACCCTGAAAAAGGTACTGATTGTGGGGATGGGTGCCTTTCTGTCTTGGATGGTGGTTTGTCCATATCTTTCATACTGTACATTAGGCAGAAACCAAGAAGTGAAACTTTTGGGTCACAGAGTATATGCAGTAAAAAATTCACTTGCTACCACCTAATCGCCCATGTTATATATAAAATATTCTTCAAGAGAAACTAAAGGATTTAAAATTGTAGAATAACATGATCACTGTTACTAAAGTGTGAAGGTGAGGAACAGGCTAGGGACTAAAGACAGGGATAACAGTAGGGAGGACTGTGTAATAACCAAAAGTGATGATCAATCAATTAGAGGCTGAACTAGGACCCAGACAGTAGGAATAGATAGGAGTCAGGTCAAATGATGAGAATTTTAAAGTGTCTACTAGATTCCGTAATCAGGAAGTCATTAGTGACCTAGGCAAAAACAGCTGTAGCAGGTCTATAATGAGTGGGTATGACATTTAGGCAGTTAAGGTCTCCAGTACATTTAGTTTGGACAGTGAGACTGGGTAAAGTTTAACTTGAAAATTTTTAATTTAATATGGTTAAAACCTTATTTTTACAACAGAAAGAATTTGAGGGTAAAACAAAAGACATGAGAATCTTGGCTGTGCTGTGGATGCTGTTCTATCACTACCAATCTTGGCTAGTGCTTTTCACTTTGACTTCTACCCTAATTATGAGATTGGAAGTGCGAGACAGGCAATTAAGAATTGGTTTGACTCTTCTGAAACACACAATTACCTTCTTACCTCTCCAGATCTACTAGTCTCTATCCTGACAACTGCTGGCACACTTCTCAGATAGGCTTCTAGCGTAGGATAACCAAATTGCTTGAAGGGGATCCAGTCTCCAGTTAAGGATCTGTACTCTCCTTGGAGCCGGGGTAATGCTATTCCGCTCTTATGAGACTGTAGAACAGCTCGTAGCATTTTTGAAACCAGATCTGCTTCCAGCATCTTCACCTATAAGAACACAGTGGAAGGTTACTATAATGATGCATTAGTCTGTGAATTCAAATATATTTTCAGAGTTTACACTTGTTTGAGTATTTCATAAATTGCTATTGAATACTTTCTGTGCTATTACAATACAGGGAAATAACTGCTATGGTAGAGAAAAGCATGGAATACTATGAGAACATTAGGGAAGTCAGGAAGGCACAAAGACTAGCCCGGGGAGGGACAATATCAGGGAATGTTTCCCAAATGGGAGGAGGCCTGATGGAGTCCTGAAGGACAAGATGCAATCAGCCAGGCAAGGAAGCAAAGGGTGTGTGTGGGCGGTGGTGGGGGATGGGAAGAGGTATCAGCCCCAAGTAGAGGGAACGGAAAATTCAAAAGGCACAGCGGTGAGAGAGAAGCACATGGCTGGTTCTGAGAACCCCAGGCAGTTAAGTGGCTGGACATGAATGAACAAAGGCTCTAAGCTGAGGACTGAAAGATGGGGATGGGAGAGGTGAGAAGAGGCAGACCCAGAAGAGACTACTGGATATGCTAAGATGTTTGCATTTTTGCCAAAGTAATGTGAGACCTTGGAGGGATTTTAAATAGCAGAATAAAATGATCAGCTCTGCATTTTAAGAAGATCACTCCTCAGTAGCAGGGAAAATAAACTAGAAGGAGAAAGATAAATGAGTTGTAAGAACTGAAGATATGGAAGATCTGAAAACAGGGCCTTGAGAAAAAACAAAAAATCAGTATCAGAGGTAATTAGGAAGTAGAATCAACAGGAACTGATTAACTGGTTTGAATTATGAGAGAGGCCCCAGATTTCTAGCTAGAAGTGTGGTGGATAGTAATGGCCCACACTTAGGTGGGGTAGAGGCAGGTTCGCAAGAGAGGAAGGGAGTGAAATCGTTCTGGACATATGGAGGTTGGGATGCTCTTAGGGCAGCCACGTAGTTATATTCATTAGGAACTTAGGTTAGAAATCTGAACTGCTTATAGATTTGTTAGTCTTCAGCATATATGTGGTATCTGGTGTCCAGGGAGTTAAAAATAAGGTTAAGGATGGACTGCTATGGAAGGCTGTCATTTAAGAGATGTGCAGAGGAACAAGAACCTAAAAAGGCTAAGAAAAAGGGACCAGAGAGATAGAAGTAGAAAAGGCAAAGTCACAGTGTCATACAAACAAAAAGAGGAAAAAGCCAAAAAGAATGGCATATTCAAAAATGTCATATGCAATAACAGACAGGTCAAGTGAGAGAAAAAAGAAAAGTAACTAATAAATTTAGGTACCAAAGAAATCCATGAGGACCTTGGCTAAGGATTTTCATTGATCAGTAACAGGCATTTTTCTAGATTAATCACTCATATTTTCTTTGGACTAATGGTAAAGAGAATGAAGATAAATTCAGAGAAGGACATCCAAGCAGCCACGAAAAGTAGATTTAGCCTTTCATTACAGGAAGGAGAAAGGCATGCCATGGACAACTTGCTAATTTTTCCTTCAACAGTGCTATCCGATAGAACTTTCTTCCCTGGTGATCCAGTGGCTAAGACTCCGCACTCCCAATGCAAGGAGGCTGGGTTCAATCCCTGGTCAGGGAACTAGATTCCACATGCCTCAACTAAGAGTTCTCACGCTGCAACTAAAGATCCTGCATGATGCAACGAAGATCCTGCACGTGGCGATGAAGATCCTGCATGCGGCAACTAAGACCCAGTGCATCCAAATAAATAAATATTTTAAAAAAGAACTTTCTGTGATTATAGAAATATTTTATATCTGTGCAGTCCAACATGGTAGCCACTAGCCACATGTGGCTACTGAGCACTTGAAATGTGGCATGACTAAGGAACTGAAATTTTAATTTAAATTAAATAGGGCAGGTGGATACTATATTGGACTTCACAGAATTCTAGACAATCTTGCTCTTTCTCTGGTTTAGAAACATAAAGGAAGAACAGCATACAGTTTTAGCAATTTCCTCATTTGTCCATTTAAAAAAGGAGACAAAATAGCTCATTTGCAGGTGCTCTTGATTATAAATATAATACTCAAAAGATGGCAAAGTTTAAATGGTAAATAACCTAAGTATGCATTATGTACTTGGCTCTACTAAACATTAACTCTTCAAATTGTCACCACTAGCACCAATGGCATTTAATTAATACTATTAATTAAACAGTAAATTAATTAAATAGTAAATAATCTAGGAAAGTCCTATACTAGGTCTATATTCTCACTCTCTCTATAGACAGAAAGACATACACACACATATATGTATATATACACATATATTTATATTAAAATATATGTTTATATTTATATTAAAATCTTCATTTACGTATAATTTACATAAAATAAAATACTTATGTGTAGTGTTTATTGAGTTTTGAAAGCACATATATACTATGTAATCATCACCACAATCAAGATCTAGACATCACCAAAAATGTGGGGTGTACAATATATGTAAAAGTAAAATGTACAACCACAACAGCACAAAGAATGAGTGAAAGGAGCTGGAAGTATACTATTGGAAGGTTCTTACACTATACATACAGTAATATAATATTATTTCAAAGAGGAATGCAATAAAGAGATATGTTGTAAAACTTATGACAGACACTAAAATTTTTTAAGAGGCGTAACTAATAAGCCAGTAGTAGTACAGGTAAAACAAAATAGAAACTCAATAAAAAACTAGGTAGAAGTAAAAAAAAAAGTAGGATAAAAGAGAAAACAGAAACAAAAAGAACAGAAAAGGCAAACAGAAAACATCTAGCAAAATGACAGATTTAAAGTCAACCATACCAGCAGAAGCAAGAAGAACTACAATCCTGCAGCCTGTGGAACAAAAAACATATTCACAGAAAGATAGACAAGATGAAAAGGCAGAGGGCTATGTACCAGATGAAGGAACAAGATAAAACCCCAGAAAAACAACTAAATGAAGTGGAGATAGGAAACCTTCCAGAAAAAGAACTCAGAATGATGATAGTGAAGATGATCCAGGACCTCAGAAAAAGAATGGAGGCAAAGATCTAGAAGATGCAAGAAATGTTTAACAAAGATCTAGAAGAATTAAAGAACAAACAAACAGAGATGAACAATACAATAACTGAAATGAAAAATACACTAGAAGGAATCAATAGCAGAATAACTGAGGCAGAAGAACGGATAAGTGACCTGGAAGACAGAATGGTGGAATTCACTGCTGCAGAACAGAATAAAGAGAAAAGAATGAAAAGAAATGAAGACAGCCTAAGAGACCTCTGGGACAACATTAAACGCAACAACATTCGCATTATAGGGGTCCCAGAAGGAGAAGAGAGAAAGGACCCAAGAAAATATTTGAAGAGATTATAGTTGAAAATTTCCCTAACATGGGAAAGGAAATAGCTACCCAAGTCCAGGAAGCACAGCGAGTCCCATACAGGATAAACCCAAGGAGAATCAGGTCGAGACATACAGTAATCAAATTGGCAAAAATTAAAGACAAAGAAAAATTATTGAAAGCAGCAAGGGAAAAATGACAAATAACATACAAGGGAACTTCCATAAGGTTAACAGCTGATGTCTCAGCAGAAACTCTACAAGCCAGAAGGGAGTGGCATGATATACTTAAAGTGATGAAAGGGAAGAAACTACAACCAAGATTACTCTACCTGTCAAGGATCTCATTCAGATTCGATGGAGAAATCAAAAGCTTTACAGACAAGCAAAAGCTAAGAGAATGCAGCACCACCAAACCAGCTCTGCAACAAATGCTAAAGGAACTTCTCTAAGTGGGAAACACAAGAGGAGAAAATGACCTACATACACAAACCCAAAACAATTAAGAAAATGGTCATAGGAATATACATACCAATAATTACCTGAAACCTGAATGGATTAAATGCTCCAACCAAAAGACACAGGCTTGCTGAATGTGTTGAATACAAAACCAATACCCATATATATGCTGTCTACAAGAGACCCACTTCAGACCTAGGGACACATACAGACTGAAAGTGAGGGGATGGAAAAAAATATTGCATGCAAATGGAAATCAAAAGAAAGCTGGAGTAGCAATACTCATATCAGATAAAATAGACTTTAAAATAAACAATGTTACAAGAGACAAAGAAAGACACTACATAATGATCAAGGGATCAATCCAAGAAAAAGATATAACAACTATAAATATATAGGCACCCAACATAGGAGCACCTCAATACATAAGGCAACTGCTAACAGCTCCAAAAGAGGAAATCGACAGTAACACAATAATAGTGGGAGACTTTAACACCTCACTTACACCAATGCACAGATCTTCCAAAATGAAAATAAATATAAATAAGGAAACAGAAGCTTTAAATGACACAACAGACCAGATAGATTTAATTGATATTTATAGGACATTCCATCCAAAAACAGCAGATTACACTTTCTTCTCAAGTGCGCATGGAACATTCTCCAGGATAGATCACATCTTGGATCACAAATCAAGTCTCAGTAAATTTAAGAAAACTGAGATCACATCAAGCATCTTTTCTGATCACAATGCTATGAGATTAGAAATCAATTACAGGGAAAAAAACATAAAAAACACAAACACATGGAGGCTAAATAATACGTTACTAAATAACCAAGAGATCACTGAAGAAATCAAAGAGGAAATTAAAAAATACCTAGAGACAAATGACAATGAAAACACGACGATCCAAAACCTATGGGATGCAGCCAAAGCAGTTCTAAAAGGGAAGTTTATAGCTATACAAGCCTACCTCAAGAAACAAGAAA
>NW_020185326.1:5184145-5184528 GCF_003031525.2 Neophocaena asiaeorientalis asiaeorientalis
TAAAACCATATGATCATCTCAATAGATGCAGAAAAAGCTTTTGACAAAATTCAACACCCATTTATGATAAAAACTCTCCAGAAAGTGGGCATAAAGAGAAACTAACTCAACATAATAAAGGCCATATACAACAAAGCCACAGCAAACATACTTCTCAATGGTGAAACACTGAAAGCATTTCCTCTAAGATTAGGAAGAAGACAAGGATGTCTACTCTCACCACTATTATTCAACATAGTTTTGGAAGTCCTAGCCATGGCAATCAGAGAAGAAAAAGGAATAAAAGAATACAAATTGGAAGAGAAGAAGTAAAACTGTCACTGTTTGCAGATGACATGATACTATACATAGAGAATCCCAAAGATGCCACCAGAAAACTACTA
>NW_020185326.1:5184652-5198430 GCF_003031525.2 Neophocaena asiaeorientalis asiaeorientalis
GTGGTGTGATGAATTGGGCAATTGGGATTAACATGTATACACTGATGTGTATAAAACTGATGACTAATAAGAACTTGCTGTATAAAAAAATTAAATTAAATTAAAAAAATTTTTTAAAAATAAAGGACTACATACTGGGGAATTCCCTGGAGGTCCAGTGGTTCAGACTCTGTGCTTCCAGTGCAGGGGGCCCAGGTTCATTCCCTAGTCAGGGAACTAAGATCCCACAATCCTGCTGCACAGCCAAATAAATAAATTTTTAAAAATAATAAAATAATATAAAGTCAACCATATGAATAATTACATTAAGTTTAAATGATTGATATATCCTGATTAAAAGGTTAGAGATTGGTAGAATGGATATAAAAGCAAGATTTTCCTATATACTATCTACAAGAAACCTATTTCAAATACAAACACATAGGTTAAAAGTAAAAATATAGAAAAAGATATGCATGTAAATACATGACTATATTAATATCAGAACAAGTAATATTACCAAGGATAAAGAGGGACATTACAGGGATTTCCCTGGTGGCGCAGTGGTTAAGAATCCGCCTGCCATTGCAGGGGACATGGGTTTGATCCCTGATCTGGGAAGATCCCACATGCCACGGAGCAACTAAGCCCGTGCACCACGACTACTGAGCCTGTGCTCTAGAGCCCACCTGTGAAGCACAACTACTGAGCCCACGTGCCACAACTACTGAAGCCCACATGCCTAGAGCCCGCGCTCTGCAACAAAAGAAGCCACCACAATGAGAAGCATGTGCACTGCAACAAATAGTAGCCCCGCTCGCAGAAACTAGAGAAAGCCCGTGCGCAGCAATGAAGACCCAAAGCAGCCAAAAATAAATAAATAAAATATAAATAAATTTTTAAAAAAGAGTGACATTACATAATAATTAAGGAATTAATTAATCAGGAAGATATAACAATCTAAATGTGACTGCATCTAACAGAGTTTTAAAATACATGAATGAGAAAACAACAGAGTTATGACTGGAGACTTCAAAACTCTTTTCTCAGTAATTGGTAGATCCAGTAAACAAAAAAATCAGTAAGGATATAGAGGAGCTGAACAACACCATCAACCAAACTGGTCTAATTGATATTTACAGAACACTCCATCCCAACAGTAGCAAAATATACATTCTTTTCAAGAGCTCATGGGACATTGACCAAGATAGAATATATTCTGAGGCTGAAACCAATCCTCAACCAATTTAGAATAATTGAAATTATACAAAGTGTATTCTATGACCAGAACTAAACTAAATTGGGTATCAGTAACAGAAAGATATGTGAACAATCCCTGTGTATTTGCAAATGTAATAACATACTTCTAAGTAACCAAGGGTCAAAGAGGAAAACTCCTCCAAATAACCAGAAAACATTTAAATAAATGAAAACGCAGTATATAAAAAATTGCTGGATGCAGTTAAAGCAATATTTGGAGGGAAATTTACAGCATCATATGCTTATATTAGAAAAAAAGAAACATTCCAAATCAATGATCTAATCTGCTACCTTAAGAAAAAAAGAGAGCAAATTATACCAAAAGGAAGTAGAAGAAAGGAATTAATAAAGATGAGAGCAAAATCAGTACTGGAATGGTGAAACAGATAAGTAATTAAATAGAAAAAAAGTAAAGGAAAAAAATCATGAAACCAAAACTAGCTCTTGAAAACATCAATAAAATTGATAACTTCCAGGTAGATTAATCAAGGGGAAAAAAAGAGAAGACACAAATTACTAATAGTGCAATTGAAAAGGGGGCCATAAATTCAGATCCTATAGACATTAAAAAGAGAATATTATGAACAATTCATGCCAATAAATCTGGTAACTTGGATGAAATGGACGAATTCACTGAAAGACAATTTCTAAAGCTCACTCAAGAAGAAACAGATAACCTTAATATCCTTAAGAATATTAGAGAAATTAAATTTGTAGTTAGAAACCTTCACACAAGGAAAATTCAAACCCAGATGACTTTATTGGCAAATTCTACCAAACACTTCAGAAGGAATTAATACCACTTCTACACAAACTCTTCCAGAAAGTAGAGAGGAAGGGAACACTTCTGAACTCACTTTATGAGGCCAACATTATGCTGATACCAAAACCAAAGACATTATAAGAAAAGTACAGACCAATATCCCTCATGAACATAAGTGCAAAAAATCCTAACAAAATATTAGTAAATCAAATCCAACAATATGTAAGAGAAATAACACACTATGATTAACGATGGTTTACTCTAGGAATGCAAGGTTGGTTCAACACTCATAAGTCAATCAATGTAACTGACTATATCAACAGACTAAAGTTGAAAAACCACATGATATCAATAGGTGAAGAAAAGACATTTGACAAAGTTAAAAATCATTTATTTTAATAACTCTCAGAAAATAAGAATAGACGTGAACCTCCTTAACCTGATAAAGAGTATCTGTGAAAAACCCTCAGCTAACATCATATGTAATAGTGAAAGAATGAATGCTTTCTGCTTAAGAATGGGAACAGGGCAAGAATGGCCATTCTCTTCACTGCTATTCATTACCACACTAGAGGTCCTAGCTGGTGCAATCAGACTGATTTCAAAACTTACCATAACAGTATATTAGTCGAAATAGTGTGGCATTGACAAAAGGACAATCACATCAATGGAACAGAATATATAGTCCAGAAATAGACCCACACATAAATGGTCAACTGATTTTTGACAAAGATAGCAAGGAAATTCAATGGAGAAAGTTCAACAAACAGTGCTGGAACACTATTCATCCATACACAAAAAATGAATCTCATACCAGACACAAAAATTAAATTGAAATGAATCATTTAGGTCCTAAATGACAAAGTTAATACTGTAAAACTTCTAGAGAAAACAGGAATAAATCTTTGTGACCTTGGGATAGGCAAAGAACTTTTAGAGCCATGATGAACAAACCCGACAAATAGGATCTCATCAAAATTTAAAACTTCTGCTCTTCTAAAGGCTGTTAAGAAAATGAAAAGACAAGCCACAGACTAAGAGAAAATATTTTCATAGCATACCTGGTAAAGGACTGGTAACTAGAATATATAAACAATACTCACTAGTAGTTCATCCCCTTTTATTGATAAGTAGTATTCCACTGTATGGATATACCACAATTTGTTTATCCATTCAAATGTTGATAGACATGCGGGGTGCTTCCAGCTTTGGGGTATTAAAAATAAAGCTGCTTTCCACTATGGAAAACAGTATTGAGGTTCCTCAGAAAACTAAAAATAGAGTTACCATATGATCCAGAAATCCCACCCCTGGGCATATAACAAGACAAAACTATAATTCAAAAAGATACATGCACCCCTATGTTCATACCAGCACTATTCACAATAGTCAAGACATGGAAACAACCTAAATGTCCACTGACAGATGAATGGATAAAGAAGATGTGTTACATACAGAAAATGGACTACTACTCAGCCATAAAAAAGAATGAAATAATGCCATTTGCAGCAACATGGATGCAACTAGAGATGATCATACTAGGTGAAGTAAGTCAGAAAGAGAAACACAAATACCATACGATATCACTTACATGTGGAATCTAAAATACGGCTCAAATGAACCTATCTACCAAACAGAAAAAAACTCACAGACATAGAGAACAGACTTGTGGTTGACAAGGGGGAGGAAAGGAGAGAGAGGGATGGACTGGGAGTTTGTGGTTAGTAGATGCAAACTATTACATTTAGAATGGATAAACAACAAGGTCCTACTGTATAGCACAGGGAACCATATCCAGTCTCCTGGGATAAACCATAATGGAAAAGAATATTAAAAAAAGAATGTATATATGTGTATAACTGAGTCACTCTGCTGTCCAGTAGAAATTAGTACAACATTCTAAATCAACTATACTTCAATAAAAAATAAATGAAGCTGCTCTGCAAAGATATATATTTTTCTTTCTCGTGTAAATTCTGAGAATTGGACTATCTGAAGATTTAATACCCATAATAACTATGGAAGGAAAGTATTATTCTCATTCTGTAAATAAGAAAACCAAAGCTCAGAGATGTTAAATAACCAACATATCACAGGATGTATGGAAGCCAGGATTTTAGTCCTGGTCTGTTTGATGCCAAAGCCCCCATTCTTTCTATCATATTACCCTGACTGGTACTGAAAAAAATAAAAGACAAAACCCTGAAGAATTAACAACAGGAGACAAGACAATCAAGAAAGACAGTAAAGCAAACTGAAGAGAAGAAAAAAAACAGTCCTGTGAAATGAACAGTAGACTCAGCCTACTCAAAGGTATGGTATGGATCCCAAGTCAACGAGACAACTGGAGACAGGCACTCTAAAGACTAAAAATTCATGGCAGAGAAAGACAACAGCTATAGAGTCTGAGCACCTGCATTACTCCTGATGTCCATCTACATTTTGAGTATGCTGGTGAGAAGGAAAGAGAGGCTGGCTTTGGGACCTATATTTCAAGGTTGCCAGATGTTAAAACTGAAGTATGAACTTTGGCTCTTAAATAGTAAACTCCTGATTACAAGAGAAATGCTTTGATTTACAATGGTTCATGATTCAAAGATCATTGAACTTTTGGTATACAGTTATTTCAAGTAAGAAAAACCACAAAGCGAGCAGGCTGGCCAAGTTTTAATTTGCACGAGGAGAAACTAAAGGATCATTTGCTAACTTCCTAGTACCAAGCCTTCTCAACTTTCTCTCTTTGACCTCCACCTTTCCTACCTATCTATCTACTCTCTTCTTTCCTTCAAACCCAATCCCTCCCACCTACTCATCTAGAGCTCCTCTGAGTAAAACTGGCCTTTACCTCTTTGTATATCTGCATATCTAAGTGGGCCCTGACTATGAATTATATACACATTATTTGTAGGTATAAAGTCAGGTGGTCAGTGCCCATGTGGGAATATACCCTCTTGGGTGTGAGCAGTGTACCAGGATCAAACTAGACTATTTAGCATATCTGGCTCCTCCCTAGTCAGAACAACTTTAAATTCCCCTGCCACAGTTTCAGTATGAAGGACATACCCATCACCTTCTCTACTGCCTCCTCCTTCCCTTCTTTTTGGAAAGAGCATCTGTTCCATTGTTACCTTCCCACTGTGGTCTACTTTTCCCCAGCTACTTAGGGGGTAGACAAGCAACCACTAATTTATGGGGGAAAAAATCTCTAATAAATGCATTCTACTCAATAATGGAAATTCTATGATTAAAATATGACAGAACTCCAATATGATACTGGCTTGAAAAGACAGTTCTAACCCCATCTTAGAAGCTAACCAGAGGCTTGTTTTACAGGTCGCCCTGTATGAAAGACTCCTGGTCCCTCCATCCTAAGGAGAGCAATTTCAGGCCACTTTCTCGGAAATGTTCCCCTCTATCTTCCTTATTTCTGTTCTGAAACAGGTGTCATCAGGGATCTCCCAAACACAGCACTTAACACATTTTGGGGAGGGAGAAGGTCATACACCCACATACACAGCTTGTCTAATTGCCACAGAATACAGTAAAAGCTGTAAGGCCTTGCCCAGTGCTTACTTCCTTAATCCCACCCTCTTTGAATGTGTCTTCTTCTTTGGGGAACTAGACTCTGCCAAGATACAGTAGTCTTATGGCCTCTATCCTGATTATCCTATCCTCCTACCCCAAGACTATCAGGTAGGCTTCATGCAGATAAAAGGTATGTAGTTACAGTGAGCAACTGATGATAATGTTAAATAAATAAAAAAACAGTGCTAATCTGTGTGGCACACAAGTGCTCATCCTTATTTTTCACTTTTCTCACCCTCCCTAACCTCATGTTTGCCTATCTTCGTTTCTTGGCAACAGTTAGACTAATTTTTCTAAGTTAGACTTCCCAACCTGACCTGAGAGAGGCTCCTGCCACACACATAACCTCCTAGTTTCACTCTCTTAAATGCACATATTATCATAGTTAAAATCCACAGTTACGACCAAGGAAGTTTAATGTTTCTTTCAAGAGTAAAGCTACTGACAACTAGTAGATGATACCTTGATTCTGACTTTATTTGGGGGAGAGATGGGGGATTGCGGAAGGCTGTGCACACACCTCCTCTTCCTGCTTGTGTTCCCCAAGTTCAATACCACTATGCAAAAAGCACTTCTTTTCCTGGGACAAATCCCTTCTCCCCAGCCTTCTTATCTGTAAGATGAAGGGATTTGGTCTTAGTGGTTCTCCACCGCCGAATTCCCCCACCACTAAGTGACACATGAAGATGGACAGGCTCAGTTCACGGTTCCCCCACTCCTCACCACCTGCATGGTGATCACCCTAGTCCACGTCAACAACATTTGTTGCCTGGATTGAGGCAACTGCCTCTGTGCTGGTCTCTCTGCTTCCACTTCACAGATAATCTGTTCTTCACATCACAGCCAGAGTGATCCTTTTAAATCATAAATCCCATCACGTCATTCCTCTGCTCAAAACCCTCCAAGGGCTTCCTGTCTTACTCAGACTAAAGGCCAAAGTCTTCCGAGGGGCCAAAAGGGCCCTACACAATCTGCACCCAGCCCACTTCTCTGACCTCAACTCCTCCTCCCCTTTTCTCTCACTCACTCCACTCCACACTGCTTTTCTTTCTGCACTTGCCAGTCCCTCTGCCCCAGGGTAGACACAGCTCATTGCCTCACCTCCTTCAGGTATTTGCTCAAATGTCACCTTCTCAGTACAGCCTTCCCTGGTCACCCTATTCAAAACCAGAACAGTTATGCCGGCTGCCCAGTACTTCCTTTACCCTTCCCCTGCCTTATTTTACTCCGTAGCACTTATGCCATCCAATATCCTTTATTTTACTGTCTGTCTCCCTGACTTGCATGTAAGCTCCATGAAAGCAGGGATTTCGGTGGGTTTTGTTCACTGCTGAATCCCTAGTGCCCAGCCCACAACAAGAGCTCAATACATATTGAGTGAATGAATGAGAAATTCTCCATATAACTAACACCACTCCTTTTCTCTCCCACTCACTAAAATAATAGTGTAGTGCATGTGAGCAGCTAAAGGAATAATCTTAAATTTAAGTTATTAAAAATTATTTGCAAATTTTAATGATTGTTGTAAACTGACTGAGACAGCCAATTACGTCACCAAGCTGTGATTGAGATTCATCACACAGTTTATTTCTGGGCCTTTCCACTCTGAGCCAGAGTTCTCAATGAGCAGGCTCAGGTCTGGGCCATAGCATTACTGCAAAAAGTCCACACATCCCGATGTGTAAGCAAGCACTGCTTGAACACTGGTAAGTGTCTCATACTTACATGTATTCCTGTTTTTCAAACAGTGTGCAGATACTGTTGAGAGTCACAAACACGATATTGAATTTACAACAGCTTTTGGTAGTTATATATTTTATCAACCAACGGATATTAGAAGTACAACTACTCATGTGTGAAGTTTTACAAAGTTTTTTTAAAAATTAGAAAAAAGAACCTGATACTTGAGGAGACTGGGAAGCAACGGTTGACCACATGGCTACAATCTGAATTAAGCATCCCTCTCCCTCCCCTTTTTTAAGTATGCTATTTTCATGGAATACTATAATTCTCTATTTGTATACAACTTTTTGGAGGGAAGGGCAGTCCTCGGACTATAGGACTGAGGATCTCAAAGATGGTGAGAAACAGGTAAGTGCAGTAAAACCTGGAAGGGTAAATGTGGTTGTACATCTTGTTTAGATGTATGTCTTGTTCTCATGTTTGTCAATTTCTTCCAGCCCAGTTTGCAATTCCAACATTAGCAATATCACTTCAGGCACTGAACAAAAAAAATATTACAACTAAAGCTTAAAAAACTTATTCTTTTCTAATTTTGTTAATTCCTTGGTTATCATGGCATTTTTTGAGGTTTTCTGAAGATGGCAATTATACTCAAGAACTTTTGGAAACAGTATGCATATAAGAATACTTTCTTCTAACTATAAAAATCAAGTTTATTATCTTGGATGTCATCAACTAGAAGCACAAAAGGAAGCTTATCATGGGAATTTCAACTATTAGTGAAGTGCCTCAATGGCAACTCCTCCAAAGTGGCTTACAAAATTCTTTTTCTTTTTTTTAACATCTTTATTAATGGAGTGTAATTGCTTTACAGTGTTGTGTTAGTTTCGGCTGTATAACAAAGTGAATCAGCTATATGCATATGTATATCCCTATATCCTCTCCCTCCCCCCCTCCTTATCCCACCCCTCCAGGCGATCACAAAGCACGGAGCTGATATCCCTGTGCTATGCGGCTGCTTCCCACTAGCTATCTATCTTACATTTGGTAGTGTATATATGTCCATGCCACTCTCTCACTTCGTCCCAGCGTACCCTTCCCCCTCCCCATATCCTCAAGTCCATTCTCTAGTAGGTCTGTTCCTTTATTCCTGTCTTACCCCTAGGCTCTTCATGACATTTTTTTTTCTTAAATTCCATATATATGTGTTAGCATACGGTATTTGTCTCTCTCTTTCTGACTTACTTCACTCTGTATGACAGACTCTAGGTCTATCCACCTCATTACAAATGGCTCAATTTCGTTTCTTTTTATGGCTGATTAATATTCCATTGTATATATGTGTCACATCTTCTTTATCCATTCGTCTGTCGATGGACACTTAGGTTGCTTCCATGTCCTGGCTATTGTAAATAGTGCTGCAATGAACCTTGTGGTACATGACTCTTTTTGAATTACAGTTTTCTCAGGGTATATGCCCAGTAGTGGGATTGCTGGGTCATATGGTAATTCTATTTTTAGTTTTTTAAGGAACCTCCATACTGTTCTCCATAGTGGCTGTATCAATTTACATTCCCACCAACAGTGCAGAAGGGTTCCCTTTTCTCCACATTCTCTCCAGCATTTATTGTTTGTAGATCTTTTGATGATGTGTGGCTCCCAAATTTCTTAAGTTGCCATTTTGATCTTTCAACTTTCCTACTTATTTCTACTCTCTAAAAGCATTGTGATAAATACAATTTAGAGTTTAAGAGAATTCAAATTCGTACTTTTATTTTGAGAATGTTATGTAAGCCCTGGTGACCGTAAGTTACGTGAGGTTGGGAGAAATAAAGTTGGTCATCTCTTTAAATTCAGGTTAAAATTCTTAAGGGTTTCCCTAGATAATAAAGAGGAAGCTTGAGCTGAATAAGAATCCTCTGCTTGAGCAGAGTAAAGTGGAGGTGAGTCTGGGGAATTATTTAATCAGAGTATTTTAATCTCAAAAACTGACCAAGGTCAGCAAGCAAAGACCCCAGTCAAGGAGGAAGAAACTGGCCACGAGGATCACAACAGATTGCACTTGACTTTCATGTCCTTCCTCTCACTCTTTTTCTCCTCCTTTCCTTGCCTCTCTTTCTGAATGACAAGTGTCAAAAATAGAGTTATATGTGCTTACCACAATACTTGACATTCGGTAGTTACATTTTCCTAGAAACATGGTATGGATGGCAAACTACCTATGAATACCTGCATTACACGGCTAAGAGTGCAATAATACAGACAGTGGTGTACTGGAGAAATTTTTAGTACAGTATCAAATTTGAAATATTAGCGTTTTCCCAGGTTTTCTTACTTGCCTCATTAACATACTTGACCTGGCAAGCTTAGTAAGAAAGCTACCAGATCTGCTCCAAGATTTCGCACTTAACAAGTAGGCAAAAGCCTCTTAACTGCCATGTCCCACAATGTCCCTGGACATTGTAAAACAGCACAGGACAGGACAGTGGGCCCGACCTCAGAGTAGGGAGCCGAGAGAGAAGCGCGGAATGCTAGTAGGCACCTTCACACCATCTCCTCCAAACTGTTTAGTCTAAAAATGAGGAAAGGGCTTCCCTGGTGGCGCAGTGGTTGAGAGTCCACCTGCCGATGCAGGGGACACGGGTTCATGCCCCGGTCCGGGAAGATCCCACATGCCACGGAGCGGCTGGGCCCGTGAGCCATGGCCGCTGAGCCTGTGCGTCCGGAGCCTGTGCTCCGCAACGGGAGAGGCCAAAACAGTAAGAGGCCCACGTACCGCAAAAATAAATAAATAAATAAAAGTTTAAAAAAATTTTTTTTAAATGAGGAAACTGAGGTCCAGGGTAATTATTCCAGGCCTCACATATTTTTATGGCCAGACCCACAACAAGAACCCAGGTCTTCTGGCTCCCAAAAATCGGGCATCCTTTCAGACAGCTGCTCCAAATGTACAGAGTTGGCTTCTGAAAGTAAATCTGACGTGGGGAATACGGAGAACAACCCTGGGACATATTTAGTGATTAGCCCTTAAAGTGGCATGAAATGGGGATTGCTACATTCTGATTTAAGGGTGTGGCACCCAAATCCAAAATACTTGCCAACTGCTGCAAAAATTCAATCCTTTTATACTGTTCCTTTTCTATTTTGCTATACAATTAATCTTGAATATCCTGAAATACTAACAATGTGCAAGAAGTGGGGCAAGGAGTAGGGGAAAGTAATGACAACCTTTAGGAAAGCAAGGTTTAAACAATGTAAATAGCCTAAAATAATTCTCACTTTCAAAACTGTATTTGTAAATTCACAACTTTTCTCTCTAATACACCTAAAAATGGTCCCGGGAGAGTCTTATTCTGAAGAAGCAGGTTTTGGTGTCCTCTGGATACCTGCCTTTACCATTACCATCGTTTGCATGTGATCTGCTTCCTGTAGCTGCAGTTTCCTCAATCCTGCTGCCCAAAGACCTTTAGCCAAGCTGGTCTCACTCCCATATATGCTCTCTCCTCTCAGTTCCTCTTTTCTCAACTATTTCCAACTGTACTATTTGGCTCATTTTCCTCATTGCATATTTTTGTGTGTCATAAATTTGACTTGAAGAGTGGCACTAAACCCACAAATAAATCTGAAGAATCATTAGGGTAAAGTGAAATCACCAAGCAATCTCTTACCTTCTTTAGTCAGCTACTCAATTTTTAGTATTTCCTTAGGGCACATACTTCTGGTAAATGGCTGCCTTCTTCCATGAGGACACTATTTTAGCAACAAGCCAGGCCCTTAAAATTCAGAATGTCTGTGCTGAAAAGATTTTAGGCATCATCTAGTCTATCCCAAACCCCTTATTACAAATCAATAAACTGAGCCTAAGAGAGGGAAGGTTTTTGTCTAAGACTCTTCCAAGGTGATTTCTCATCTTGCAACAGTTTAACATGCTATCTTTTATTTCCAATTATAGTCTATTTATTACCTTAATTACTCCTTTACCAACTCTTTTTAAAAAGACAGTTGGGACTTCCCTGGTGGCGCAGTGGTTAAGAATCCGCCTGCCAATGCAGGGGACACGGGTTTGATCCCTGGTCCGGGAAGATCTCACAGGCTGCGGAGTAACTAAGCCCGTGTGCCACAACTGCTGAGCCTGTGGTCTAGAGCCTGTGAGCCACTACTGAGCCCAAGTGCCACAACTACTGAAGCCTGCATACCTAGAGCCCGTGCTCCACAACAAGAGAAGCCACTGCAATGAGAAGCCACTGCAATGAGAAGCCCGTGTAACACAACGAAGAGTAGCTCCCGCTCACCAAAATTAGAGAAAGCCCATGCACAGCCAAAAATAAAATTTATTAATTTTTTAAAATCCTGTTTAAAAAAAAAAAATAAAGATAGTAATTAATGCCCTCAGGTGGTGATATACTCCCTCAGGGTATCTTTAGAGAGCAGTTTTCTTTTTTTAATTATTGCAATTTCAACCTCCAAATTATACATGCATTACTAATTATGTAGTATGAATAATACAGGCTTTCCATAAATCTACATACTAGAGAAAGCTCTGAGATCCTAAGTGGCTTAGTTAGGAGTTTGGGTCTTAATCCCAGTCTGCTTCTCATTAGCTATGACCCTTTGAGCAAGTCACTTCAGGTCGCTTTTTTCATATGGAAGGTAAGGAGGATGGTCAAGATCCATGGTTCTCAACTTTCCCTGGAGTCCTTCAAGTGCTGAAACGGGGGTCCAAAGACCTAACGGAAATCATGGGTTTGCTTCCTCCTGACAAAGCTGCATAGCTAAAATATCGAGTTTGCTTTGGGGTCACACTGAGTATCTTGTGCCGATGAGAAGCTCTAACTGCCATATATCCTCACACACATTTTCAGCTCAAAATGACAAATTATCAATACTTTTAGCTTGTTTGAAAGACAACATTTTTAAAAAATTGGCCCAATGAGGAAATATTGAAAAGAATGAAGCTTTCAAAAGCATAAGGGTGGGAACAGAGGGAGGAGAAAGTCGGTTTTGCATAAAGAAAAACCAATTCACATAAATATGAAATTAGATTTCAATCCAGGCACCAAGGAACTTCTGTCCTTTCTGTATTTATGTGTTGACCCCGAAAGTGCCCAGAGGCAAAGTACTCACTCTACGTCAAATCTCAGTTCTTAGAAATAGCACTTGATCAAACACAGAGTAGGCACTTAGAGTTCTATTATAAAGTATTTTTCCTTTACGTTCATATTAGGTCTCCAACTAGATTATATTGCACAGAGAACTTCTGAGAGGTTCTTCAAGGAGTTTAAATCTCTTGGTACAAAATACAATAGTTCATTCAGCCATGTTCAGTCAGTTCACTTAAAAGGGCATTAGCAGAGATTACATTTCATTTCCAATCTACAGGGACTGAAATCCGAAGGAACCACCAACTGCTGCTTCAGAGTTCACTGCGTTGAACTAGCAAAGAGGGGGGCTGTGGGCCGGCAAAGGGCCCTGGACTGGGGCACAGGAGACGTGGGTTCTAAACCAGCTGGCCCCAGAGCAATTCCCTACCCCCGGCACGGTCCTGTGCATGTAACTGATGCTCCAGGAATATCAGTTGAATGGAACTGCAAAAATCTCCACCATGTGCCAATTTATATTATATAGAGCACTTAAAGATGTGTCCCTGCATCCAAGAAACTGAAACCCAATTATGTAAAATACGGCAAGTTTGGTGGAAGGAAGAGAGTTAACACTTCTTGACTATATTATGAGCCAAAGGAATTACAGTAGTTATCTCACAAAAGCCTTGCAGAGTAAGTTAAATATTTCCAATTGATAAAGAGAAAACCAGGCTCAACGAAAGTATGTAATTTGTTCAAGATCACACAATTAGCAAGTGGAGAAGCCCAGATTCCAACCCAAATCTGCAAAGCCCACGCTATTTGCAGCATGCAACACCTATACATCAAAGCGGCCGGGACTTGGGTCTAAGTTCCACCTCTGGCTTTAAGTTGTATATCACTAGGCAGGGCACTTTTCTGCAGTTTTTCCACCTGCACGAAAGGGGCGGGGGTGGGGTGGGTGGAGGATAGGGATGGAGGGATGACACAGCACAGTGATGTTTTTGTTTTGTAGAGTGGCTTTCATAATCCTTTCGGGCCAAGACTTTTTCTAATATAGCTATTTCCCTTTCCGGTTCTTTGTAATTGTTTGGGACTGAGTGGTGCCCTTGGTTATGTATGGAAATGTATTGTACCTACTCACTCAAGGGGATCGGAGCAGAACAGTTGTGCCGGCTCCAAGTCCCCTCCCATTAAATTGAGGCTGAGAACCTGACACTATTGGGGAACACGGTGAAAGTTAAGATAACTCACTCATGGATTCATATTTCCCTCCTAACTTGGAGCGCTGTACCCACCCGGGGCTCAGGTGCTCACGGTTTGAGAGAAACGGATAGTATTTGTGTCCTGCACTGCTCCAGCGGCCCGCAGGGGCGGGTCTATAAAGAGAGGAACTTAAAAGCTCACGGTGTGGGAGTTCAAACTCC
>NW_020185326.1:5198538-5285759 GCF_003031525.2 Neophocaena asiaeorientalis asiaeorientalis
TTCCTGGTCAGCACCTCCCACCCCAGGTCCACACACCCGCCCTCCCCCTGCTGCACTGCCCCCACTGCAGAGTTTCCCAGGCGGCAGGGGTCCGTCCGACTCCCAGGTGAACCCCAGACGGTCCCATCAGAGATTTAAAACACAACGCTCTGGAACGCCAACTCCCCTGGCGCCCAGCCCGCTTTCCGGGGTGGAGACCAGGGAATCCTCTGCGGCTGCTGGGAAGAGGCCCCGGTCCGTTCGAGTCCCGCTTGGGCCACTGTCCCTCTTAGTCACCCAGGTGCGCCGCGCCCGCCCGAACCCTCGTCCGCCCTCGCCTGGCCCCTGTCGTTCCCGCAGCCAGCAGGACCTGCCCTCACCTTGTTCTGCGGGCCCGCGGCCCGTCCCCGCGCCTCTGGGCCCGGCTCCCACCGCCGTCTCCGCCAGGTCTACAGCCACGGCCGCCGCCCACTTTCGGTTTCCCCGCACGGCTGAAACAGCCGCCGCGCCTCAGGAATCACCTCAAACCCCCGCCCCGCCCCGCCCTGCTCGGCCCCGCCCCGCTCCGCCCCGCCCCAAGGGCAGACTGGCCTCGGCTCTGCGCACGCGCGGGCACCCCGGCGGCGTCGGCCCACGCCGGCGTCCGCGCGTGGGAAGGGAAACCGACGCCGCCTAGCGGTTTCTGCGCGTGCCCACGCATTGGCGGAAGGCGACTGCGGGGCGGGAGCAGGAGCGCCTCCTCGTGGACAACGCAAGGATCGGCGGGCCGGGAGGGGCCGGGCCGCAGCCGTCTTTATTAGCACTTACGCGCTCTTGCTATATTACGTTTCACTCGTCAGAAGTTTCATTCAGTTCTTGCTTATTCTTTTCTTCAATTCTGGGGCCGTTATTTTTTATTCTCCTAGATACCCACCTGGTCCGCTCATTTCCTTTAGGTCTGGGAGGAGGGTGGCCACAATCTCAAAAATGTCAGTCTCCTTCCCTGACATTCCCTGTCCCCCTTCTCAGCTTTCTCTCTCCTTGGCACCTGTCTAGCACACTATATGTGTTTTACTTATCTTTTCATTGTTTACTGTCCTCCTCAAATTAAAGCTCTGTGAGCTCAGGGATCTTTGTTTTGTTCCCCAATCTATTCCCAGAGCCTAGGATAGTCCCAGGCACATGATAGGCTGACATAAACATTTGTCAAATACATTCATTCATTCACTCATTCCTTATAAAATTATTGAACACCTACTATTTAGTCACATATTTCTTCTGTACATTAATTCTACCAATATTTATTGGGCATGTTGGTTTGTATCCCTTAAACCAACAGTGAACACTTCTCTACGTTCATTCTATATGCATTTACGGAGGGCCTGCTATTTATTCAAACAGTATCTTTCTCAGCTTTATTAAGGTATACTTGACATACTATAAACTGCACATATTTAAAATGTACAGTATGATGTTTTGATATATGTATACAGTTGTGAAACTATCACTTCCATAAAAATAATGAACATATCCATCACCCCAAAAAAGCCTCCCCATGCACCTTTATAATCCTCACCCTATGTGCCTCACTGTCCCCTGCCCTCCCAACTGCTGGTTTGCTTTCTGTTGCTATAGATTAGTTTGCTGTTTCTAGAATTTTATATGAATGGAATCACACATACTGGCTGTCTTTTTGCTGGGGCGGGAGGGTATGCAACTTCTTTCACTCAGCAGAAGCATGTTGAGATTCATCCATGTTGTTGTGTGCACCAATAGTTTGTCTTTTTGTTGCTGAGTAGTATTCCATTGTATAGATGTACTACACCTACCATATGACCCAGCAATTCTATTGCCACGGTTTACCTAAGGGAAATGAAAGCGTATGTCCACACAATGACCTGGACAAGAATATTCATAGCAGCTTTGTTTGTAATAGCCAAAAAATGAAAACAACACAAGTGTCCATCAGTAGGTGAATGGACATTTGTATATATGTATATACAACCAGTAGGTACTGAACGGCTGCTGTTAAGTAACAGAATTCTGTGCTTGCAGAGCTTCTGATTCAGTGAAAAGAGGCAGTGGGCAATGAAGAGGGAGACTAGAAGTAGATTATGGAAGGCCTGATAGCCCACACTCAGGAGTTCGGGCTTTTTCTCAAAAGCAATGGGAAACTGTTCGAAGTCTTCTCTGAACACTGTTTACTCTCTTTTATACCCCTTATCTAGTCCCTGACAAAGTCTGCTGAAATATCTCTCCCCGGCACTTCTTTCCATCCCCAGTGCTGTATTTCAGTCTATTTCAGATCTCTTCCTTCTCTCCCCTCCAGTCTGCTCCAAACACTGCAGTGGATTTAATAGACCTAAAATACAACCAGACACAATTTGGACTCTGCAGTGCTCATAACATCCCCTGGCTCCACATTTAAGATGAGAAAGATGTAAAAAGCAGCTCCCAATTGAAAGAGTGCCAGTTGGAGTAGGAAATTAGGATAAACTCCAGAGTCCAATATGTAAAATAAATCATAAAATGATATGTGTTGACCCCAAGTCTGAGATCCTTTATCCTTGCAAAAAAGAGTTCCATGTTTGGACTGTCCTATATATAAAGAAAAATGATGCTCTGCAGCTAGTTTTTTAAAAAAAGTCAGCTGTATTGGTAAATAATTTACATATAATACATATTTTAAATGTACAGTTTGATGAATTTTGACAAGTGCATTCAGACATGTGACCATCACCACAATCAAGATATTGAACAAGTTCACCATTTCAAAAAATTTCCTTGTGCCCCTTTACAGTTAATTTCCTCCTCCTACCTCCAGCCCCTGGCAGCCACTGATCTATGTCACTATAGCTTTGCCTTTTCTAGAATGTCATATAAATGGAATCATACAGTTTGTAGTCTTTTTCTGTCTGGCTTCTTTCCCTTGGCATAATGCTTTTGAGAATCACCAGGTTGTAAACATATATCAGTAGTCTGTTCCTTTTTATTGCTGTATAGATATGTCACAATGTGTTTATCCATTCACATTTGATATACCTTTGTGTTGTTTCCAGTTTGGGGCTGTTATGAATAACACTGCTTTACCAATCACATGCAGGTCTTTGTGTGGTCATGTGCTTTTCTTGCATAAAGACTTAGGAATAGAATTGCTAGCTGTAGGATAAAGTGTATGTCTGACTTTACAAGAAACTGTCAAATTATTTTCTAAAGTGACTACATCATTTTGGGCTCCCCTTCTTCTACCTTCCTGCAATGTATGAGAATTCCAGTTGTTCCAAATCCTCTCCAATACTTGGAATTGTCAGACTTTTTAATTTTAGCCATGCCAGTGGATCTGTAAAGATATCACATTGAGATTTTAATTTGCATTTCCCCATAACTAATGATATTGAGCATCTTTTCATGTGTTTATTGCCCCTTCAGATATGTTCTTGGGTGAAGTGTCCATTCTGGCAGGTAGATTTTTGGCTGACACATATCAGGAGGTTCTCAGAAGTCCTTGGGTAGCTGACATAGCAAGGACAGGCTACGAAGTTGTTTTCATTTTCTTTGGGAATGGTCCAAGACCCAGGGAGCTCAAAAATTAATTCCCATGCCCTGGATATAATTGGATTTCAGGGGAATTAAGGGACATCAGAGATGACACAAATTGGCTACTCTTTAAACACAATGGTTCTTACCATTTTGTGGGGAAGGGAGTCAGAATATGTGAAAGCAACAGATAGATACAAAATTTGGCACATGATTTCAGAGAAGGTTTCAGTAGACTGAAGTCCTACTATGAACCCCTGTTAAAAACTTCCTTAGATGAAGGCATATGTCATGAGGCCATAAAGCAGAATTTTCAGAATGGACAAGACTCAGGTGGAAGGCATTCTCTCTCAGCAAAAGCTCAAGCTCATCCCTGGAAGACAGGAGTGGGGGCCAGGAGCATCTGGGTCACTCTTTCAGGAAAGGCAGGCACCCTTCCCATCCCCAAGAGCTGTCAAGAGGTCCTTAATGATCTGCTCAGGTGGCTTTCAGGGGTAGACAAGGCGGATAGTAGGGGGATCAAGAACAGCTGGCCAGTAGGCAGCAGCCTGGCAAGCATTCTGTGCCCATCCAGATACTTCCCAAGAGAGGTTATCATAGAAAGGGCATGCCCAGCTGTGAGGCCCAAGGATGAGGAAGGAAGATTGATTTGTTGCCAGTTTATCCTGGGCTGAGAAAGAAGGAAATATTTCAAGTGTGAAACCTTCATCTAAAGCCCTTCAAGTATTTTTATCCACACTTGGGGAGACCGTTCATTTGGAGAGAGCCACCACATTGGACACAAACACCAAAACACCTGTAAAAAGCAGACAGAGCCAGAGCTGTTGGTTGAGTTGAATCTCTGTCCCGCCCTCCCCTCCTTCTCTCAGTTCAGCAAACACCATTTAGAATTAAGGGGAAATAGCAACAACGTTCCAAGAATATACCTGTGGCTCACTTTGTTTTTATCTCACCTGATGGGTGTTTTGGTGTTTGCAATAGAGCCCAAGAAAGAGACACACCTCATCCTCCCTCTCAGAGCCTCTCTGACTTCACAGCTGCCATAGGTAGTTCTCCCACCCTCCAAAATTTAGAGAGGCAATTTTAGACACCTCTGGTTGCCCTCATCTCACTTCCCATCTGATCTTGCCTGTATCTTCTCTATAATGCCTCCAAAAAGAAGACCAAACCCAAAACGCTCATTTCTATCACTTTATGTACAACAAAATGAGCCCCCGGGACTTGGCTGTGGTATTATTCAGTGTCTTATGTAATTCCTTTCCCGGGAAATCTTCCTTGAAGTCCCCACCTGAAAGTGGGTCTGTGGCTAAGCTCCTGGAGCCCCTTATTTATCCCTCAAGCTTGTTTGCAGTGGAGAAGGATGTAGGAAGTGATTCTATGCCTTATCTCCCTGTGAACAACTTGAAAAGATTTTATTTGTCTTTTTACCCTGAGTTATTTAAATGCAAATAATTTTAGTAATAACAATTTTAACTCCTTCTTGAAGCTAGACAACATGTTCAAAGGTATGTATGTGGATGAAGTCCAGCCTCCTGGGGATTTTTGCTTACATAAAAGGTCAGGAAAAATAGATCCATGACAAAAGGAATCTTTGGACAGATCTACTTTTGGTGAATCATTGACACCATGGTCACTCCCTCTCCCATCAGCTATTGCCTCATGAACAAAATGTAGAGAAATTTCTAGACAACTGCATTCGTTTTAACTGAGTAAGGAAAAACAAAATAAAACAAAACAAAAAACAAACGACAGAGATTCTGGGAATCCTGCTAAAATCCAGGCCCTGGTAAAGCTAAGGATGTGCTGATCAAGCAAAACTCCCTAATCTGCGCACAAAGGCCTCCAAGATGAGTCAGCTAAAAGAGGCTAATCCCCAGAAGGGACTGATTGCTAAAGCTGTTGAGGCCACACAGGCACCTAACACTGGAAAACAGGGGATAGTGAAAGCTTAAAGCCATACTGTGTAGAGAAAGGTCCTAGACGGACAGGGGAGGGTCTTGGCTCTCTAAGAGAACATCTCGGTCCCTTCTCGAGCTGTGGGTCATTCACACGGCTCAGCCTTGGACAAGGACCAGATATAAGGATGATTCCAAGGATGCAGACATTGAGTTATCATCTGGTTAAAGGCCCAGTTGTGGGGTAGGGCACGGAGGTGGCGTAACAAATACTGTAAGCAAGGCAACCAACTACAGTATTAATGATTCTGTAACAGTCAATAAACCAGCTGGTACAAAAATTATACTCTACTAGATGTTAGGGGTGAGGAAGGAAGGAGGCAGGGAGAAGAAACAACATAGCATACAGCAGGTGCTCCGTGCAGGTTAGCTGACCCTGAAATCAAAGAAGCGGACAGTGCTCACAAAGTGCGGGTTCAGATTAAAAGTGTACTGTTCAGGGAGGACCTTTGCCCCTGTGCTGTTTGACTTTGGGTAAATCACTTGGGGCTTGGTCTTTTGTTAAATTGGGAGCCCTTTGGTCTTGTTCTAGCCTCAGATTCCCTTAAGTGGCAAAGTTAACCCAATAAATATCAAAAGAGCATTCTCTTGGGGCTGTTTGGTCAATTTCCATTCATCAATGGTTCTCTGTGAGATCAACATCTCCCCCCAGGGGCACTTTGTTTTTGCTTTTGTTTTTGTTTTTTTGCGGTGCGGGCCTCTCACTGTTGTGGCCTCTCCCGTTGCGGAGCAACAGGCTCCGGACTCGCAGGCTCAGCGGCCATGGCTCACGGGCACAGCCGCTCCGCGGCATGTGGGTTCTTCCCAGACCGGGGCACGAACCTGTGTCCCCAGCATCGGCAGGCGGACTCTCAACCACTGCGCCACCAGGGGCGCCACCAGGGAAGCCCCCAGGGGCACTTTGGACTTTAACAAGGTTATTTTTGGTTGTCACAATGATCAGGGGCACCTCCTGGCATTTAGTGGGCCAGCTGGACGCTTACTATCCTGCTGTGTACAGAACAGTCCCCCATTTTGGAGAAGTTTCTCTAACCTTGTCCTTGTCCTAATTCACATGTGACTGTCTTGCCAGTCACTCATATAGAGGAAAAAACTCTGCTTTACATATAAACACAAATAACTTTTTCACAGTTTTACTATACAGTCAATTTTCTAGGCTATTTTATCTGTGAATTTCATTTCAGGGGAGTAGAAGAGGGGATTACAAAATATTTGTAATAAAAGAGTCATATAGAGTCGGGTGCTGCTTCTAGAAACCCCCCAGCAGCCAATCCCACCCAAAGAGAAGCTGAACAAGACATTCTTATTTACTCCAGCAGACATAGGGTTGGATACATGTGCTTCTTAGAGCTCTGCGTCATACCACTACCACATTACCTGATATTCCCCAGCACTCACCACCAGTTGAGGAGGATAAAACCACTCTTTTGGGGGTTCTTCCTGGAGTTCACTTCACACTAAGTCACATCTCCCCACGACATGTAAAGGAGCTGGTCTTCCTCCCAATTGTCTTCTCATGCCCTCACACTTAGTCTTTTTCATTTAAAACTGGATCCCTGGTTCTCAGCAGCAACTTCCTTAAAACAGGATGTTTCATATTTGCAATTCGAAATTTATAACACCTGGGGACTAGCTATTGTCTAAGAGAGGAGCTAGCTAGCTGCTGGCCAGGGTAAGCCACTGGAGGAGATTTTCTCTAGCAAAGTGGTTCTTAATCTGAGAGCAGTACAGTATGTCAGCACTAACACAGAATTTCCCTCCCTCTGTGCAGTACATGTGGCTGAAAATGTGTTTGAAGGTTGAACTATAAACCGCTTGTTAATATCACTGTAATTATGGGAGCTTTATTTACAAAGCATATATATTTATATATAGCTCTAATCATGGTGACTGCAATGTTTCAGTGCTTGGCACACATAGGCAGGCTAACAGTAAATATTTATTCAAGAGATGTCAAGTCCATCCTCTTCCTGCAATGCCATGCCACCTCTTTGTATACCTGATGAATGAAATAAGGGACTTAAGAAACAAATGAAGGAAAATGGATAAAAAGAATAAAGGCCACATGAAAAGCTGCTCAACATCACTAATTATTAGAGAAATGCAAATCAAAACTACAATGAGGTGTCACCTCACACCAGTGAGAAGGGTCATCATAAGAAAATCTACAAACAACAAACGCTGGAGAGGGTGTGGAGAAAAGGGAACCCTCTTGCACTGTTGGTGCGAATGTAAATTGATAGAGCCACTATGGAGAACAGTATGGAGGTTCCTTAAAGAACTAAAAATAGAATTACCATATGACCCAGCAATCCCACTACTGGGCATATACCCAGAGAAAACCATAATTCAAAAAGACACATGCACCCCAATGTTCATTGCAGCACTATTTACAATAGGCAGTTCATGGAAGCAACCTAAATGCCCATCGACAGACGAATGGATAAAGAAGATGTGGCACATACATACAATGGAATATTACTCAGCCATAAAAGGAACGAAATTGAGTTATTTGTAGTGAGGTAGATGGACCTAGAGTCTGTCATACAGAGTGAAGTAAGTCAGAAAGAGAAAAACAAACACCATATGCTAACACATATATATGGAATCTAAAAAAAAAAATGGTCATAAAGAACCTAGGGGCAAGATGGGAATAAAGACGCAGACCTACTAGAGAATGGAATTGAGGATATGGGGAGGGGGAAGGGTAAGCTGGGACAAAGTGAGAGAGTGGGATGGACATATATACACTACCAAATGTAAAATAGATAGCTAGTGGGAAGCAGCCACATAGCACAGGGAGATCAGCTCGGTGCTTTGTGACCACCTAGAGGGGTGGGATAGGGAGGGTGGGAGGAAGACGCAAGAGGGAGGAGATATGGGGATATATGTATATGTATAGCTGATTCACTTTGTTATACAGCAGAAACTAACACACCATTGTAAAGCAATTATACTCCAATGAAGATTTTTTTTAAAAGTATATCGTTAGAAATTTTCATTACTTCAACATTTTCAAACTGGCAAAAAGTTGTCCATATTACCCTATTGTAAATTTTTCCAGGTCTATGTAATCTATGTCCATGTCCCCTTTTTCTTGCTGATAATGATTTTTTCATGCCTTTTTCTTTTTTCTCATTAGTATCAATATGAGGTTTTAAAAATTTTACTAATGTCCTAAAAGAAACAATATCTGAATTTTATTGATCTTCTCTATTATTTTCTATATAATTTATGCTAACTTTACTTCTTCCTTCCCTCTATTTTCTTTGGATTTTATTTAGTTGTTTTTAAACTTTTTGAGATAGATGCATAACTCATTGACTTTTAGCTTTTCTTCTTTTTGAATATGTGCTTTTTAAAGCTCTAAATTTTCTCTAAGCATGACTCTAACTACAACGTACATATTTTGATACTTGGTAATTTTATTATCCTTCAGTTAAAACTATTTTATAATCTTCAATATATTCTCTTCATTGAGCCCTGATTTACTTAAGTATATATTTTCTTAATTTCTAAATCAACAGGGATATTCCAGTAGAATATTTGATACTGGTTTCTAAATTAATTGCACTGTGACCCAGAATATACTTTGTATGATTTTAGTTGCTTGAAATTTGTAGAACCTTACTTTGTGGTCCATAATATGGTAAATATTTGAAATGTTCCAGGTGTACTTAAAAAGAATGTGTATTATTCAGTTTTTGTGTGTATTATTTTATGCATGTTAATTAGGTCAAGTTTACTCTTCCTGTTATTCCACTGTATCCTAACTGATTTTCTGTTTGCTTTTATTATAAAGAGAAATGTGTTATAATCTTACACTAAAAAAAAAAAAAGAGAATAAAGGCCGAGTAAAAAACATTTCCCCTAACAAAACCTCTATGAGGAGCCACAGACCCTACATAACATAGGTGAGCAAATAGCTTGCCCCAAGTCCAGAAACCAATTTCTGGGCTGACAATTGTTCAGAAAGAGCCTTGAGCTTTACTTTGTCACTCTATATCCCTAGAATTTCTCTTTTCAGATAGAGCTCCAAAAGTTTCCAATCAGTTCCTCCTATTTCCTTCTCTGTACCCTTTCCTTCCTGGGGAAGTTGGACAGGCTCTCTGTTCACCTCCAGGGCTGGTGGGTCCTGGATGGTACAATGGAGAACAATGGAGGAGTGTGATTTTTCTCCAGATTCCTGTTGGCATCAACAGGCCAATCAACTAGACAGGGAGCCCTTCTTGGCTAGTTCCAATATGTCACACCTTGCGTGGACCACCTCTGCATCAGTGGGGAACTTCCCTTTGTGTGTGAGCCCTGTTCTTTTTTTGGGCAGGCAGCTGTGAAGGTCAAAATGCCATTTTGATCTCAAAGCTCCCTCTCTAGAATGTCTACCCATGGGCCCTAGTTCCACCTATCGGCTGAAGAGAAACAGTAGAATCCTCCCTATGATGAATGGATAAACAAAATATGGTACATGCATACAGCGGAATATTATCAGCCACAGAAGGTATTGAGAGTAACATCATGTAAGATAGTGGAATAGGAAGCTCCAGGATTCCATCACTCTACCTAAACAACTACTGAATTGGCCACCACTGTCTGAAAAATTATTTTGGAACTCTGGAGTCTAGTCCAACTATACTTACAGCATTCAGAGGAGAGCTTCATGAAGAGGCTGGTAAATTTGGGTGAACTTCAGCAAATTTTGCATGGTATAGCTACAATCCCCCAACCTCCATTCTTGTGACAAGCAGCCTTAGAGCCATGCTCCTGATGCACTTGCTGGAGCCAGGATGAGAGATAAGGACCTTGTCTTCCAAATATTGGGTTGTGTAATCTGAGTGCTAACTGCCTCATTGCTGCTTTTGATTGCTGAAAGGCTGACAGAGGTTGGCAGCCATTGTTTTAAACCCCATGAGCTTTATCCATTCATCTGTCATGGACAGTTAGGTCGCTTCTATGTCCTGGCTATTGTAAATAGAGCTGCAATGAACATTGTGGTACATGGCTGTTTTTGAATTATGGTTTTCTCAGGGTATATGCCCAGTAGTGGGATTGCTGGGTCGTATGGTAGTTCTATTTTTAGTTTTTTAAGGAACCTCCATACTGTTCTCCATAGTGGCTGTACCAATTCACATTCCCACCAGCAGTGCCAGAGGGTTCCCTTTTCTCCACACCCTCTCCAGCATTTATTGTTTGTAGATTTTTTGATGATGGTCATTCTGCGCGGTGTGATGTGATACCTCATTGCAGTTTTGATTTGCATTTCTCTAATGATTAGTGATGTTGAGAATCCTTTCATGTGTTTGTTGGCAATCTGTATATCTTCTTTGGAGAAATGCCTATTTAGGTCTTCTGCCCATTTTTGGATTGGGTTGTTTGCTTTTTGATATTGAGCTGCTGGTAAATTTTGGAGATTAATCCTTTGTCAGTTGCTTCATTTGCAAATATTCTCTCCCATTCTGAGGGTTGTCTTTTTGTCTTGTTTATGTTTTCCTTTGCTGTACAAAAGCTTTTAAGTTTCATTAGGTCCCATTTGTTTATTTTTGTTTTTATTTCCATTTCTCTAGGAGCTGGGTCAAAAAGCATCTTGCTGTGATCTATGTCATAGAGTGTTCTGCCTATGTTTTCCTCTAAGAGTTTTATAGTGTCTGGCCTTACATTTAGGTCTTTAATCCATTCTGAGTTTATTTTTGTATATGGTGTTAGGGAGTGTTCTAATTTCATTCTTTTACATGTAGCTGTCCAGTTTTCCCAGCACCACTTATTGAAGAGGCTGTCTTTTCTCCATTGTATGTTCTTGCCTCCTTTCTCAAAAATAAGGTGACCATATGTGTGTGGTCAACTGATTCTTAACAAAGGAGCAAAGGTAATCTAATGGAGAAATGACAGTACTTAACAAAGGATTTTGGAACAACTGGACATCCACATGCAAACAAAGGAAAATGAACCTTGACGTAGACCTTTCACAAAAATTAACTCAAGATGGTGCACAGACCTAAATGGAAAATGGAAAATTATAAACTCCTAGAAGATAACATAGGAAAACATCTAGGTGACCTTAGGTTTGTCAAAATCTCTTTAGATAAAACACCAAAAACTTGATCCACAAAAGAAAAAGTTGGTAAGTTGAACTTCATTGGTATTAAAAACTTCTGCTCTGCAAAAAGCACTGTTAAGAAAATGAAAAGACAAACTACAGACTGAGAGAAAATATTTGTAAAACACCTATCTAATAACGGATTATTGTCCGAAATATACAAAGAACTCTTCAAACTCAACAATAAGAAAACAGCTATCCAATTTAAAAATGGTTCTAAGATCTGAAGAGACACCTCAGCAAAGAAGATATAAAGATGGCAAGCAAGCATATCCAAAATGCACAAAGAACTCCTAAAATTCAACAGCATCTTGACAAACAAGGTCTCACAGAGAAAACAAACTCTCACAAACTCAAGAAACAAAACTCAAACAATTTAAAAATGGGCAATAGATCCAAACAGGTATCTCGTCAAAGAAGATAAGCACATGGCAGAAAGCATATGAAAAGATGCTCAACATCATACATCACTAGGGAACTGCAAATTAAAACAACAACGAAATACCACCAAACACCTATCAGAAGGGCTGAATGCGAAAACCGACAGCATCACATGCTGGTGATGGTGTGACACAACATCGCTGGTGGGAAGGCAAAAATGGTACAGTCACCTTGAGAGACAGCTTGGCAGTTTCCTACAAAGCTTAACGTAGTCTCACCAGCAATATGATACAGCAACCATGTTCCTAGGTACTTACCCAACAAGAGTTGAAAACTTACGTCTACACAAAGACCTGCACACAAATATTTAACAGCTTTATTCATAATTGCCCTAAACTGGAGGCTATCAAGGTGCCCTTCAGTAGGTGGCTGAATAAACAAACAGTGCTATGTACATCCATACAACGGAATATTATTCAGAAGTAAAAAGAAATGAGTTATCCAGCCACCAAAAAACGTGGAGGAACTTGAAATACATGTTGCTTAGTGAAAGGAGCCAATCTTAAAAGACCACATAACGTATGATTCCACCTATCTGACATTCTGGAAAGAGCAAAACTATAGAGGGAGTGAAAAGATCAGTAGTCAGTGGTTTGAGGGGAGGGAGAGAGGAAAGAATAGGTGGAGCACAGGGGATTTTAAGGTGGTAAAACTATTCTGGGCCATACTGTAATGGTGGATACATGACATTACGAAGCTGTCAAAACTCACCGTATAACAAAAACGGTGAACCCTAATGTAAACTATGGACTTTAGTTGTTAATGTACCAATATTGGTCCATAAATGTTAACAAATGAACCACATTATCGCAAGGTTAAAAAATGGAGTAAATTGCATGGGAGGGACAATGAGAAGGAATATATGGGAACTCTGTGCTATTTCCTCACTTTTTCTATATACTTAAAACTGCTCTAAAATATGAAGTTTATTAAGTATTAAAAAAGTAAATGAATGTGGAATCTAAAATATGACACAAATGAACCTGTCTATGAAACAGAAATAGAATCGGGGACATAGAGAATAGACTGGTGGTTGCCAAGGGGGAGGATGTAGGAGAGGGATGGAGTGTGAGTTTGGGGTTAGCAGATGCAAACTGCTATATAGAGAATGGATAAACAGCAAGGTCCTACGGTATAACACATGGAAATATACTAAACATCCTGTGATAAACCATAATGGAAAGAATCTGAAAAAGAATGTATATATATGTGTATAACTGAGTCACTTTGCTGTGCGGCAGCAATTAACACAACACTGTAATTCAACTATGGTTCAATAAAAAATAAATTTAGAAAAGTAAATGAGATAATATTAGATAAAACATATAACAGAACATCAATTCTAGGTTATCCACTTTTATCCTTAATTCACTGAAATTATTTTTATCAGGATCAATTTTTAAATGTAAATTATTTTATTTGGGTCGACATAATTTACTGACTATAGATTCTGTTATTGTAAATTTTAGGGATCATTCTTTCTACCAAGTCAGTTTTCCAGGGTCAAATTATATGTATCAAAATGTTTTCAAATATACTTTTCTTCCACTAATTTTTAGTTAATGATAAAATTTACCACGAGCAGTTTTAACCACTATCAGTTTTATTTTTTGTGGATTATTTTTCCTACTATATTCACCATGAGGGTCAAAAATGGTGGGGGTCAATGCATTCTATTCTTTGACTTATAGAGAAATAATTTTGACACATCTTTTTAAGGAACACGCTGCTTGCTTAAAAGTCCCCGCAATCCCCACTCCACCCCACCCCACTCCATTTATGAAATAGGAAAGGATTTCCCAAGATCTACTTACAAGGGACAAGTAGACAAAAGCCAACAGAGGGCTTCCGTGGTGGCGTAGTGGTTGGGGGTCCGCCTGTCGATGTCGCGGATGCGAGATCGTGCCCCGGTCCGGGAGGATCCCGCGTGCCACGGAGCGGCTAATAATTTTGCTGAGAACAAAAAGCAAGGGTCCCACTCATATATCCTGGTTTGGAGCCAAGACTTTTTGTTCTGTCTGTGAATGAATAAACACCAAGAAATGAGAGGCTGTGGTAGGTGAACAAATGCCCTATGCCTCTGAAAATAACACCATCTCCTTCTCTTCATCTTGGAGTTCTGTGTAGGGAGGGAGCACTGGTAGTTTTCACAGTTTTCATTCTCCCTTTGCTTAGAAACAGAGATAGTTTGAATACAGGCAGCAATTCACCAAACTAAAAGACTAGAGTTCCTAATCTCTCCTGCAGCTATAAGAGTGACCAGACGAAGTTCAGGCCAATACCATGTGACCAGAGGTATGGTGTGAGATTTTGAGGAGGTCAGATGGTCAGATGGAACTGACAGAGCCGAGGGGGTCCCCTGTGCCCTCATTCTTTTCTCCTTCCTGCCATCTGAAAGGCAGCCATGATGGCTGGTCTAGGCTGGAGCCCCAGCAGGCATTTTGGACCATTTTGATGATGGAAATCATATACTAAGATGCTGGAGCAGGACAGATCATCTATCATCTTCCATGATGGACAGCCCAGGATTAGTATGGACTGCCTGCCTCTAGGGTTCTTTAATATGAGAAAGATATAAATCTCTCTCCCCTGTTTATACCACCATTATTTGGGATTTCTTGATATATGCAGCCGAATCTAATCCTAACCAAAGTATAAGCTTTGCCATTGAATCACTATGTGACCTTGGACAAGACACGTCTCTCCTCTGGCATATATCTCCTTGTCATAGTGGCAGAGGCACCACAAACCAAGTCCAATGTCCAGGGACAGGACTAGTTCTTGTTGGACCCTCAGGGTTCTCATTTGGAAGCAGGGGGTAGAATCACTGTCTTGGCCGAGATGAGGATGCCTCACGCATGAAGAGGACACCTGGGGTGGACAGAGAGAGGGGGCAAGGGAGGCTTCCGAGGTCCTTGGCACTGCCCTTGAAGCCTGCAGGTCCTGCTTCTTTGCTCATCTGGGACTGTGGAGAGCAACTGCCTTGAAAGGTCACACAAATAAAGGTGCCTGTTTGGTTTTGCCGTATCCCGGCCTGGGGCTGCAGTTCTAGTGCTGGACGCCAGGGGGCAGGCAGCCTCCTGGGTCTACGGTGTCCACCAAGCTTCGGGGGAGCAACTGGAGCAGAAAGAGTTACACAGAGGTCATTCTGGCTGTCCCCCGGCCTCAGAGGCAACTCGACCTCCTGTTACTAGTGTTCATCTCCACAGACTGAGTTGGTAAAAATCAAGAAGGGGGGTGCTCCCAAATTCTCCCCTTTAATCACTGAGCAGCCAAGCACTCAGCCTGTTCCAGGTGCCCTGGGAGGCCAGGTGCGGTGCTGAAGATGACTGAGTGGTCTCTGCCTGCAAGGAACTCATAGTCTGGAGGGGAGATGGACAAAAGCATGACACCAGGGACATGTGAAAGGAGAGAGCAAGTGCCCTGCCTGAAATGAAGCAGGGTGCCATGAGGGAGGATGAGGGAGTCACTGGGTAGGAGACCCTGAAAGGCCTCCCTGGGGTGACATTTTCTGGGACCGGATGACAAGAGGGAGAAGGCACCACTGGGGCAGAGACTGGCAGGCAGAAGTGGGTTTGGTCAGAGGGTGTAGGGAGGCGGCTGCGGGGCTGGAGCGGGGAGCAGGGCAAGGGGAGGAGGGAGGGACTGGGTCATGGGGCCCGCAGCCTATGTTAGCTGTGTATTCCTCTCTGACAACATTGCTCCAAATTTTAGTACCTTAAAACTACAAATATTTAATATCTCACCATTTGTGTGGACTGGGAATCTGTTCACGGCTTAGCTGGGTTGCTCTGCTTCAAGGTGTCTCACAGGCAGGTGCTGTGGCTTCATCTGGGCTCAACTTGGGGAGGACTTGCTCCCAAGTTCATTCACAGGCTGCAGGATTCTGTTCGGACCGAGAGTCTGAGTTCCTTTCTGTCTGTTGGCCTGGGTGCTCCCTCAGTTCGCTCTTGGGTGGACGACTACTCAGCGCAGCTCATAACATGGGTGCTTGCTTTCCCAGATCCAGAGATATAACAGACAGAGAAAGAGAGAGAGAGAGAGAGAGAGAGAGAGAGCAGTAGAGAGGTGTGGGGCTGGGAAGAGGCAGTGAGCAGGAGGGAGGGAAGGGAGGGGGAGGGAACACAGGCGACAGCAGCTAAGAGGGGAGGGACAGACTGTCTGCCATTACATCTTGGAAGTGACCTATCCTGTGGGTCACAAGCCAGTCACTAACCACTTAGTAGTTGCACAGAGAGTGGAGCTTCCTGGCTGGACGTGGAACACGGGCTGTGCCCCTGGGGATGCCCCGGGAGGCGTGTTCAGCAGGCTCACCCCAGGACTGGGAAAAGTGGCCACATTTTGGAAATGACTCAATGATGAAAAGTGTAGCCTCCCTCTCATCATTAGAAAAGTAAAAATAAGAAAATGGATTAGATGTCATTCCTCATCTGCTGAACCAGCAAAAAAATTTCCCCCAAAGCTCCTGAAACTAGAACACTTGGTGTGGATGAGGGAAATGGGCACTGAATCCTCATTGACTCTTCTCCTGGAGGGTGACTTGTGCCGTGTCCCCAGACGCCCTCTCCTTTGACTCAGGGACTCTACTTCTAGAAACCAGAGGCGATGACTAGAGATGTGCACAGAGTCCATGTTGGGGGATACCTTGTTTCTAAGAGCCCTGCCTGGATTTTTTTTTTTTTTTTTTTTTTTAACACTGCGCCACCAGGAAAGCCGTGATGCCAGAATTTTTATAGTCTTTGTTTTGCTTATTTGGTCCTTTTTTTTTTTTTGTCTACAATGAATATTCCTTTTGGAATAATACGGAAAACAATGAAAGGCAGCATACTGAGGGGGAAATAAGAAAAGAATGGGAACTTGCTTTTGCCTTGACCCTTCAACCTTGTGGCCTCAGTGCACAAAGGCTGGCCCAGCTGAGCAAGCTGGGCCTCACTGGGTGCAGCGGGCCAGGAGAGTGGAGTTTGCGTCCCCACTGGACAGGTGACAGAACTGGACTCAGAGGGCCACACAGCACTGAAGGATCGGCCCAGGCCTCTCAGTTCTGCGCTCCTTCGGCTCCCTGGCACTGCCACTGTTTGTAGGCTCTGTCTGGGCTGCGGTGGGCCCCCAATACCTGCCCCAGTCCTTACATCCCCCTCCCAGCTGTCCTGCCACAGCAGGCGTGCTTCCTCCAGCCTTCCCTGCCCACTGGGACGTCACCCAGGTGAAGGAGGTGGAGAGTCAGTGACCACAGGCTGTCCTGTGCCCAGGTGTGCGTCCTGTTCTCCGTGCATGCGGCCCAGTGTCCGGGAGGAGTGGGTGGCAGGCGCAGAGACTCTGAGGCCGGCAGAGGAGAGAGGTAGCTTTCCTAGGTACAAAGCACCCGGGTGCATTCACTGCAGGCTGAGTTTCAGGGGCAGTCAGAGCGGGCTGGAACCCCGGCTGCAGCACTCTCCCGCGGAGTGACTTCGGAGGTATCTTCATTTCTCTGAGTTTCAGTTTTTTATTTACAAAATAGGGGTTACGTGGTGACTGCCACCTGTCCCTGGCAGGACTGAATTAGATCGTGTACCTGCAGAGCATGCCGCAAGCTGGAAGGGGCTATGCCGACGTGACGTGCTGCTTTGGGGAAAGAGGGTGCTGTGGCAGAGTGATGCAAAGGGGCCTGGCTTTAGGTTTGGGAAACCTGCGGCGGTGACGCTGCTGATGCTGCGCTCATATCCCCTTGGCCCACCTGATTCACCTGCAGCTGGGGAGCTGGTCTCCAGCCAGCATCCCTTGAGACCCCCTGCCTGAGGGCGTGTCTGGCACCACGGGAGGTTCCTGTCCCAAAAACTGGCACAAGGGGCAGTGTGGCAGCACTAATGCCGGGCAATTCTCTACCTGCGCTGACAGAGTCAGGTCAGGTGGGAGGCTGTTTTCCAGCGAGGTGGAGCCTGCTCACCCATAGCAGGGGCCACTCCTCAAAGCCCCCTCAGTAGCTTTTCTCCTTCTAGGCTCCCTTTCCCTATGTCCTCACTCGTGCTTCTTGGAATCATCTCCAAAACAAACGACTTGCCTCCAAGTCCTTGTCCACTGCTGGGGAACCCGAACTCTGCTGAGGTTCTGCATTGCCTGTGTCACTTTGAGCTGGTTGCCTTGACCTCCTGGACTTGAATTTCTACAACTGTAAAATGCGGGCAATACCTACCTCATTGAGTCGTTACGTTAAGAGATAAAGCACGTGGAAACTCAGACTGAGGCAACGTTAACATTCAAACTGTGTAGGAGCAGCAGAAGCTCAGGAAGCGGAGGAAGGAGCCTGAACCGCCTGTGTCCACGGGGCACAGAGAGCTGCTGGCACAGTGAGGCCGTGTTGCAATCAAAGAAGAAGAGAAAGAGGACAAGGAAGACGGCAGGATGCAGGTTTCCAAAGACAGTGATCTGAGTCTCACAGGACTAAAGAGACGCTTAGTAAAGTTAAAGAGGCCTAGAAGATTTCTGCCCAAGTCTTATCATTGGCCAGATTGCCAGACGCCCAGCCAACACTGGATGGAGTCTTTACCGGGTCCAGGAATCAGCGCGTAGCTGCCGTTAAAACTCACGCTTTGTTAAATGTGCAGCATACTCTTTCCCATAGGCTTTAATTTCCAAGATGAAGGGCCCAGCAGGCCTTCTGGAAGTTGTTTCCTCTGAAGTATTGATCTCTACTTTAAGTTAACCATTCCTCTTATCCACCGTCCTAGCTGACCGTGTGGAATTCCCCCTTTCACCTCTGTGTTCCTCATTGGAAGTGATCTCCATGTGGGCAGGGACCACAACGTGTCCTGGTCACTGTGAAGGTACAGCGCTGGGCATAGAGCAGAGATGGATGGATGGATGGATGGAAGGAAGAAGGGTGGGTGGATGGATGAGGAGTCCACACAAAATAGGCCTTTATTGGGAGTGGGTTGAGGGTGTCACAAGTACAGGCCCTGGATGGTGCGCACAGAACGCTTCCAGCTGTCCTTCCAGCGCTGAGCCTCCTTCACCTGCAGTGTGCTGTCGTCCTGGATCTTCTTCAACTCCTCTTCAAATGACGCTAAATATTTCTGGGAGCAAGCAGCAGGAGGAAGCCACGTGAGGAAGGGCTTCTGGGCTCTGTGCCCTAGAGGAACGCTGTAACCTGCTGCCAGTTAGCTTTGAACCCGCTCCAGGCACCGGCAAGAGTTCCACAGGTCATTTCTCATTACTTTGCCCAATAACCCATCAGGCAGGCCCAGTTATTTCCCACATTTTACAGATTGGGAAACTCAGGCTCACAACCTTGCCTGGGGTTATTTAGCTAGAAAGAGGCTGAGCAGGGACTAGGACCCTGCTCTACCTGATTCTGCACTCTGCCCTCCTTCCTAATCACCATCCCACACTGTAGCCTCCTTGAAGCTCAGGGGTCCTGGCTTCCTTGAGAGGCTGAGCCCACTAGGCCTGAGCCCTCACTGAACTTGGAAGCAGAGTTGTCCCCTCTGCCTGGGTCTTAGCACGGTGGCCTGGGAACTGAGGGCTCTCCAAATACTGGGGTCAGCATATCTCAGGACAAGGTTTCTCTGTCACCAGGAACAAAGGTCCACACATCTTCAGAGCCGAGAGGTCCTGCAGGAGGCCTCAAGGTGCAGCCTCCTCTTCGGGCAGGCCCCATGGGGTCTAACAGGCACTGGGTTCAAATCTTGGCTCTGCCACTCTGCAGTGCCATAGAGGGGGCACACTTCTTTAAGTCTCAGTGTCCGCAGCAGCAACATGGGGACAGTTCTACCTTCTTCATGGGCTTGTTACAAGGATCCAATGAGAAGGCTCACGTCGAGAACAGAAACTGCAGCAGGTGCTCAGGAACTGTCCCTTATTCCACCCATTGTCACCCGCTGCTCCCATGGCCTCCATGCCTCTGACTACTCTGTCCCCTCACTCTGTCTCAACTGTTCCTCGGAAAGCCTTCCTTCACACACACACCCCCACCCAAGTCTGGGTGTGGTGTCTCTCGGCTGGGCTCCTACAGCACTGGGGCTCACACCATCAGACCCGAGCTCTCATTGGGACTGGACATGACCTGTGGCTCACGCGCTGGTGCTTAAGAACATTGGCTGTTCCCAGTGCTGACACTGCGCCCTGGGGCACCCTGACGTGTGTCATCTGCTCCATGGACCAAATGACAGGGCACCTGGTGATAGCAAGCTCCCTCCGTCCCAAGGTAGCCACACCGAGCTGCCCTGCGTTCCCTGGGGTGCACCTACCCCACCCTGTCTCTCCACTCACCAAATAGATAGCATCTCGAGCTTCCACGGATGCCAGGTGGCCCAGGGTCGTTTTGGTGGTGGTGATTGATGGTGTTTTCTGGAGGAGAATCTTGTGTTGGATGGTGGCTTCGGTGGGTTTGATTCCTGGCCACTTCCTACAAACAAACATGCATGAAAAGTCCTACAGGCTTATCTTCATCATTCACAGTGCACCCTTCATCCCTGGTGAAAAAGGTTAGCATTTAAAAATATATATATCATGCTTTAAACGTCTTAATTAAAAGAAAAACCCTGATAATAAACAAATGGGACCTAATGAAACTTAAAAGCTTTTGCACAGCAAAGGAAACCATAAACAAGAGGAAAAGCCAACCCTCAGAATGGGAGAAGATATTTGCAAACGAAGCAACTGACAAAGGACTAATCTTCAAAATTTACAAGCAACTCATGCAGCTCAATATCAAAAAAACAAACAACCCAATCCAAAAATGGGCAGAAAAAAACCCTACTGAGCATTTAACATTAAGCTTCATCAAGTTCTTTTTTGCATTTTCATACAGTTTAAATCCATGTGTATACACAGTTGGGTTCTGCATGGGGAAGGGGAATCCCACACCTCTAGGTGTTTCCCTTTTCTGGGTCTCAGTTTCCTCATCAATTGGCCAGCGAGGTGGCAGTCATCAGTTCCTGGCCTGCTTTTCCTATTCTGCTATAAAACCACTGCTGACAACTTAGCTGGGCAAACCGCTGCCTTACCTCTTCTTCCAGGGTAACTTCTTGGGTCACAGGGGACAAGCACTTTGGTAGCTCTTGTCATACATGATGGACAGCAGTAGTGGATCACAGTGCCACCAGCAATCTGAGAATGTGCCCCACACTGGGACAGGCCTCCATTTCTTTGGGGGCCCCTTTGTGGGTCCTTATCACGTGAACTAATAGCTGCTGAGCTCTTAGTATGTGCCGGGGCACTCCAAGTACCATCTCATTGAACTTTCTCTTCATAATATCATGTAAGGTAGGCTGCCATGCCCATTTCACAGATGAGGAAACAGGCTTAGGACACAATGCCTTCCCAAGATTACCAGGTTTGTTTGACGTCAGAGCTCGAGCCCCTAACCATTCCACTGCACCACCCCCAGCAAATACAGCCATTTGTGGTATTACTCCCTGCTCTCGGCTCTCACCTGCTCCCTCGTTCAATCAGGGGCTTCTCACTTTCTTCCTCCAGGGAGAGCCCGTTGAGTTTCCTCCGTATTAGGATTGATGTCTTCTGTTTCGGGGGCTCCATCTCTGGCAGGCAAGAGACAGGTTACTGACAGCGGCCTCACCCACAGCCTGAGATCAAGGGGACCCCCGACCTTACATTTAGAGAAATGAGGGCTCGCTCCCCTCTTCCCCACTTGGAGTCTCAGGCAGGAGGCAGAGGCCCCCTCCCAAACAGAAGCCAAATGCACCAGATTCATAGGTGGGGGCCGAGGAGATGGCGGGGGGTCAAAGCTGGAGGGTGTGAAGTATGGTTTGGGCATGGTTCCCAGCTCCAAAGCCCTCAGAATGACGCTCTGACTTTCTTGCAGCTCCTGTGAGCCCCCGAATATGCTTTGTAGAGCCTTCTTTGCCTTATACTAGCTCAAATGGGTCCTGAACTAAGAATTTCTCCTGGAATGCATACATTCAAGGTTGTCCCTCTCATGTCTGGCTCACTGACCTGCCCTTTGACGTGAAGAGAAAGGGGCTCCGTCCTCGCGGTGAGCAGCCCTCTGCACCCTGGTCTGTGTGGATGGCAGGGCCAGGCTGCCTGGCTCAGAGCAGGAGAGGCTCCTGTAGACCTGGTGCAGGGGGTCTCCCTGGCCTGGCAGTTCCCTCCAAGTTACCGAGGCTGCCTCCCTGCCGGCTCCTCTCGCCTGTTCTCCCTCAAGTCTGAACCCCAGGGTCTCTGCAGGCTCTGCTCCCCCAAACCAGGCTCACATTTGCCAAAGAGAGCCCCAACACGGGAAAGTGACCAACGCCTCGAAATTCATATACATTTTGACCTAGAAAGTCCACTTCTAGGAACCTGTTGCCCCGAAACAGAGAAATATGGATGCAGACGTTCCCTTCAGCACGATTACAGGAGTGAAAAGCTGGATGTGGCCCCACGAGCACCAGAAGGGAACTAATCAGTAACATACGAGGCACAGCAACTGAAAGTGCTCAAGGAGGTGGTGACTGGCTTGCCCAGCGACCGCCCAAGGGGAAATTAGCTTACAAAAGAGCACACACTTGTGATCCACCCTCCCATCCCCCCGCTGATATCCACACAGGCCTGTGCCCGGAGGGAAATAACGAGGAGGACAGCCAATGTCAAGGGCACTTATTTCTGGGTACAATGACCACGTTCTTCTCTTCCTTTGTAACTCATATTGAATTTCTCATTTTACTGTAAGAAATATTCATTGTCTGTCTAATGAAAACTTAAAAATATAAAAATAATATATTTATTTACTTAATAGACTAGTGATAAATGGACAATATTTAATATATGATTTGAATCTTTGTGTAGTTATAAAAGTAATTGGTGCACATTATAAAAAATTTAAACATCACCTAACGGGGAAAAAGAAAAGATTTTAGAAATCTCTCACAGCCCCACTTACCAGAGATGGTCATCAACAGTCTGGTACCTGTCTCTCAGGCTCTGTCGCTCTCATTCTCTGTCTCTGTCTGTCTCTCACACAGACTCATTTACATATATGCGGGGTGCATGTGTATATCACATATGTGTTTTTTTAATAGTATCATAGGTAAGTATAATGGTCACCTTGCTTTTTCCTGTGACAGTGTTCCTTCAGGACCTTCTGGTTGGCACATAGAGACCTACCACACCCACTTGAACAGCTGCACGGTACTCCCTCCTACATCTGGACCATAATTTATTGACCCAATCCTCTATATGTAGATATTAACATTGTTTCCAGTTCTTTGCAATTTCAAGCAGTGTTGTGAAGAATCTGCTTGAAAATATATCTTTGAAAAAGTATGTACGTATTTCTGTTGGATAAATTCCCAGGGTTAGAACGGCTAGGTCAAAGGCACACACACTCAGGACTTTGAAGGCACCGACAACAGAGTGTTCTCCAAGGGAGTGGGGTGGACGTACACTTCTCCGAGAGGCTGTGTGGTGCTCAGCCTTCCTGACAGCCTCACCAGTGCTGGCTGTCACTGAACTTAAAAGCCTTGCCAGGTTATTGGCGAGAAATGATATCTTAATAATGTTTATACTGACATTTTTCATCATTGGTGAAGTCAAGCATCTTTTAAATTTATTGGCCTTCTGAATTGCATGTTTGTTCTCTATCTCTTTTTACAAATTTGGCCTGTTAGAGTTCCACAGGGAACCTAATACCACAGGGATATTAGGCCATTCTCTGACCCGTTAGTTATTAGGAATATTTTTGCAGTTTGTGGTTCGTCTTTCCATATTTTGACATTTTTCCTTGTTTTTGTTCTGGCCACAGAGAAGTGCCAGCCATTCCTTTATGGCTTCTGGCTCTCATACTTAGGAAAGCTGTCCCTACCCCAAGATTATGAAAATATTTAGCATTAGGATTTCATTTTTTATATATAATCTTTGATTTATTTGGGATTTGCTTTTTTAGTTTAAAAAAAGAGAGTTTTAATTAAAACAAACAAAAATTCATCAGTCCCCTCCATAGAGAATGTATTTTCATTTTGGGGGAGTTGGGGGAAAGCAGACAAGGCCGGAAGCACACATACTTGCAACCTGGACATCGTCAATGGTGACCACCTCATCCAACTGCAGCAGGAACTTCTCAGTGAAGGCGGCCAAGCTGGCTATGAAAAACCGGCTGTACTTCCGGGTGAACTCCTGGAGGAAACATGGGGAACACGGTGCTGCAGGGAGAGGAACTTGTCTCCAAAGACAGGCTGAGGGAGGATTTGGGGAGCAGCATGTGAGACAAGACCAGGGCCACGTGTCAACTGTGTCCAAGTTAACAGGCATCTGGTCTTCCCCAGGAGGCCTCTCCCTAGAGGGGACTTGGTTTGAAGATAGGCAATGATTCTGAAATGGCCAAGGGACAGACATAGACAATTTACTAAAGAGGAAATAAAACTTGACATGGATCTTGGAAAAGAAGTTCTCATTAGTAATTAATTTAGAAATTTAAAAATGCAAGTTACAACAGCCAATAAAGACCATCTCCACCTATGACAACTGCCTGCTTTCATATCCTGCTTTGGCCAGGGTGTCAGCAAAGGGCCATGCTCAGTGCTGTTGCTGGGCTGTCAGTGGGGGTGACCTCTGGAGGGCAGTGCAGCCCTCAGCATCTAGACATGCAGTGGATGGCACTACTGACCTCCAGTTGCTCCCTGGTCACCGCAATCATGGTGTCCAAATCTTCCTGCCTTTTCTCTTCCACTTGACACAGAGACTCCATTTCTTGGAAATGTGCGGGGTGTCCGAGATTTGGGTGGAGCTTCTGGGCATTTTCATCCTTCAGAAAATCCAGAAATCAGTAGGTTTTTTGACCTGGTCTTGAGGTCAGGACCAAAAAGTCACTGGCCTATGTCCTCTGCCAATTATGGCCACGGCCAGACTGATGTGTGCACTGACCTGGGTGTGTGAGGGGCTGAGGAGCGGCAGAGGAGTGGCTGAGGAGGGAAGACAGGGACATGGCTGGAGCTGACTCCAAGGGTTAAGAAGTGGGAGAGCTGAGCATCTGCCCCAGAACAGTCAGGGTTTCAGTCCAATAAAATCAACAGCATCCATATCCCATGGCTCGAAGGACCATGTGGACAATTACTGTTGATCTCAATGGCCACAGCCCCATAGAACCAGCTGACCTAAAGGTTAAATCCAACAAGGAGCGTGCTGAAGGCCTTCTATGAAGGAGCTGTTGGCTCAGCTCTCGTCTCTCCAGTGCCTAGTGTCCCTCACCCCCATCCAACAATCCCAAGCCTGGCCCACGTCCTTCCCTGGGACTCAGTTCTGCCGACGGCCCACCTCCATTTCTGAACTCCCAGGGCCTCTGGTCCTGGAGAGGAGGGGCTAGTTCAGGGGGCCCCACCTTCCTTCTCTCCAGCTGTTCCTGATAATTCGAGAACTGTCCCCGGATCTCATTGGTGGAGGTGCAATATTTTTTCCAGTGGTGCTCCTTGAAATTTTCCATCACCAGCCAACACACCTGGGGCAATAGCTCCTCAAATCTCCTCATCTGGGCCCGTAATTCTGTAGGAATTGGGGGTGGGGGACCAGGGGTGAGCACAGAGCAGAGCCAAGTCGCTGTGGCAATCTCTCCAACAAAGGCTCAAAGCAGCTTCCCAAAGAGAAAGCCTTGGTCTACAGTGTGGTAATAGTTATTCCATCAAAAGGGGTCCTGTGGTCAAACCAGCATTAAAAGTCCTGGATTAAACAAGTTCAAAGGACTTCTTTTCTACTCTCTGCAGGACTTTCCAGTGCTTTTAAAATGCACTGCATCTTTCAGCAGTTCTGTCTCATCCATTCTCTCTTCAAATATCGCCTTGACTCTAAGTCTCCTCCTCTCCCTCTAGACCTCTAAATAGCTGCATGCCAGACCTACTCTTTCTTCCATTTCTCTCCACCTCTCTCCCGTATTTCCATTTCTTTGTTTTTCTGTCTGCATTTTGGCTATTTTCTTTGGTATTAAAGCCATTCATAAGTTTAAAATTTCAATGATTTATTTTTCCAATATAGAAGTTTGATTTGGTTCTCGTTCATATTTACTTGGCCATTTTAATAGTCTTTTGCTCCTTACTCAAGTTTCCAATTTCCTCTTTTATTTAACTCTAAATAAATACATTATTTTATATTCTGTGTCTGATACATTCAATATCTGAAGTCTTTACTGGTCTCATTCTGCTGCCTCATGCTCAAGGTGCCTTTTTCTGTGTGTGTGTGTGTGTGTGTGTGTGTGTGTGTTACGGTGAACTCTTTTTTTTATTTGCGGTACGCGAGCCTCTCACTGTTGTGGCCTCTCCCGTTGTGGAGCACAGGCTCCGGACGCACAGGCTCAGCGGCCATGGCTCACGGGCCCAGCCGCTCCGCGGCATGTGGGATCTTCCCGGACTGGGGCACGAACCCGTGTCCCCAGTATCGGCAGTAGGACTCTCAACCACTGCGCCACCAGGGAAGCCCTGTGGTGAACTCTTATTCTGGGCATTTTATTTGTGGGAATCCCTGGAGGCCTGAACTGAAGGTGGGCTTTTCTGGAGAGGATTTGTAGTATCTCTACTAAACAAGCATCTGGGTATGACTAACTCAAAATCATTTTAAGCTAAGGTATCAGCTAGAGGTCTTATGGATGATCCACAAACACAAAGTTGAATTTAGGTTTGTCTAAATGTGACTTCAGGTTTAAACACCACATAAGAGCTGGCTTACAGCTATGGATTTTCAATGGAGTTTTTCTTCTTCTTTATCCAGTGCCACGGCTTATAACAAGACAGTTTCCTTCTAGTCACTGGGGGAGAAGGGGATATGGTTTCTGTCTCATTCTCCTTACTATGCAGATGGAGCCCTGTGGAGACCCAGTTTTCTGTGGCTTGTGCCCTTTCAGACTGCCCACCTTGGGTCGTCGGGTGCTTGGTCTCTGTTCCCAGTGTCCTGGAGGCCATGGAAACAGAGGCTCAAGTGGACCTGGGAGTCAGCAAAGCCCTCATGGCAATAGCCAGAGTCACTGCTCAATTTCTCTCTGATTTCCTATTCTCACTTAATCTTGGAGCCCTGTATGTTTCTTACTTTATAGCTAGCTCATCCATGCATTTAAAAGTTTACCGCAAAAGTGTTATATCCAGGATTTTTACATGTTTTCAGTGGGAGAGTTGGTCAGGATACTGGACTCCCTGAAGGAAATGGAAGTCTTCATTTAATGTGAACTGTCAATCTGCCCGAGAGGGACGTAACCTGCAGCATTTCTCAAACCCATCTGACCAGGGAACCCCTCTTTCGAGGAAGATCACATAGGATGGGCTCCCACAGAGTTCACATGGGGAAACTCTGAGCTAGAGAAACAAAATGCTGCCTGTAGTTTCAGTTCCAGTCATTCTACAGCTACAGTAATGAGAGCCACTGCTGTGATTTCCCCTGCATATGGCAGGGCTGTGAGGGGCTTAATCCTCAAAAAAGCCTTGCATGGTGAGTATTATCCTTGTCTCCATTTACAGGCAAGAGAAGGTGACTCGGTCAAGGTCATATGGCTGGGAGATGGCAGTGCTGGGTCTTGACCCCAGGTCTGGCCGTCCCCTAATCCTCTCCCTCTTCTACCTGTGCTGCCCCTCAACCAACACAGAAGGCCTGTGATGGGCCCTCAGGTTCCCTGCCTTACAAGCAGAAATAATCAGGACTTATGACTGCATAAAACACACATAGCTGTGGACATGGAGAAATAGGAACGGGGGCGGGACCTATGGGTGTGTTTTCACAGCTCCCTTTAGGTCGTTATAATAAACATAAACGGCAAGATGTATCCTGCCTGCCTCTTTTCATGTCCCTATTCTCTAGGAGGCTATGTCTATCAAGTTCATCATAGCCCAAACCCAGCACAGGCCAGGCATACAGTAGGCACTGTGGAAGGATTTTTCAAATGATTAAATACAGAGGCACCATAAGACCCAGCAGTTCTCCTCCTAGTTATAAACCCAAGAGAAATGAAATCACACGTCCACACACAATATGCACGTGAACGTCTGCAGCAGCAGCATCCATAATTGCCAAAAGGTGGAAACAACCAAATGTCCATCACCGCAAGAATAAATAATACTGCATGACTCCATTCATGTGAAAGCCCAGATAGGAAAATCTATAGAGACAGAAAGTAGATTCGCGGTTGTTTACGGCTGGGGACGTGATGGAGGGACAGTGGGCTCTAAAATTCACAGTGGTGATGGTTGTACAACTCTATGACTATATTAAAAGCCACTGAATGGGTGTAAAGTGTACAATTCAATGTGTTTTAATACATGAAAATTAAATAAAATTAAATGTATTAAATTCATTAAGTGAATGTTTCAATAAAGCTGTAAAAAATATCTATTCAATGAGTGAAACATTTTTAGTGATACAAATCACCATATTTCTCGAGAAAAGTGAATTTTTTTTGGCATTGTTGTTTCTCCCCAGTTAAATCTGATCAAGGTTTTGACCTAATGGTAAGATGTCAGCTTTTCACAGGGAGGCTCCTTTGCCTCCCCAGTGACCTCCAGGTCAGGAAGGCATCATTCAGGCCGTGAGAGGCTCTGTGCCCCCAACCCCACTGGCCTGCAGCCCATCTGCTGGCCACACCCACCTATGAGGCAGGAGTTGTGGTACTCATCAGCCTGGCTGTGGTACACCAGGATCTTCCTGCAGATGTTCTCTGCGCACTGGTCAAAGGTTCCGTACATGCAGTCGGGCCTGGTGATTGAGTGTTTCTCTTTGTGGTAAAACTCCTGCAGGAAAGGGTTGAAAGTGTGGGTGCCAGGCCCCTCCCCAGGGGGCTCTGGCCCGGCATCTTGGCATCCTCCACTGTGCTCTCCTCACCCCCTGGCCTTCTCTACTGCTGTCCTCTCCGCCAGGGTTGCTCCTCCTCCCTGTCTGTCCTTGTCACCACTGTCGGTATCCCAGGGCTGTGCGAGGCATGAGCGAGCCAATGGTATAATTCTAGGTATCTTTCAAGACTAAAATGGGTCTTCCACCCACCAGGCCGAGAGCTTTCTCTGAAGCGCCAAGCTGGGCCACTAATACGGATGACCCAGAGCTCTTCTCTGAAGACTCACAGCCCAGGGGGAGGCAGACAGGAAGCACACAGACACCCCCGTGTGGGGTGCGCTGGACCAGGGCCCTGGGTCGCTTCTACTAGAGGTCCCCAGCTCCCACGGCCCCACCCATCCCTCTGTGGTGCCACCATGTCTGTCATCCTCTGCTGGGTGCCGGGCTCTCAGGGACAGAGACGGGGCTTGTTCCTCTTGGCACACCCAGTATCTGACACACAGTAGCCAAGAAATGGTTGGTGGCTGAATAAATGGGTAAATGAATGGATGAGCTTGAATTTCTAGGATGAAAGACAGCACATGAGGTGACAGAAGCTGGGTAGCGTGGTCATGGGGGCTGCAGTCCCCTTTGTTCAGTTTCACCCAAAGGCCATTATCAGCAGAAGGCAGGAGGCAGAGCCCACTGGGGACGTGTGACCAGCGGACGGCAAAGGGGCAGGTAGAGCCCTCACCTCCACCATGGTCATCAGGTGCTCGTTGCTCTCCCAGAGGAGGCTCAGGACGATGCCTTTAAAGTCCCTGCAACACACAGGAGACAGATCCCTGAGAGGCCTTGTCTAATCACACTAAATGGTGTGGACAAAGCCAAAGGGACTGAGCATTCTGAGTACTCAGCAACCCGGCCGGAACTGGAGTTGGACAGCTCGGGATGCCCAAGCATGTCCCCACCTAATATTTCTGTTCATCTAGTTTAATGCCTCTTGCATGTGACAAGCTGAGCTTGGCAGCTTCCAAGTGTCTCTGTTCTCTTTTGTCTTCATCACTTCTTGTAATTACTCATTCCTGCCCCAGGGCCATTGCTCACACTGATTCCTCTCCAGGGAACACCAACTTTCCTCTTGGTCACGTTTGTTCCTGCTCTTCCATAGACCCTGGCTCAGTGGGGATTCCTGACTGCCTTGTTCCAATGCTCTTTGTGGCCCTCAGCTTTACAGCACTCCCCACAGGGGGACTGGGGACTGATCTGTGTGACTGGTCACTAGCCCCATCTCTCCCAGCACCTGGTGAAGTCCACCAGGACACACACTGTGTGTCTGTTTTTGTTCACCATGGAATCCCCTGTCCCATCGCAGTGCCTGCACCTATCAGTGCCTCAGTCTTGGTTGAGGGAAGAACGAATGATTTCTTATAAATATTAGTCCAACGAGCAAGACTGCCTGTAGGACCAAACATCCTCTTTCTGGTACCTCTGGCCTTTGGGTTGACTGTGCGCACACGAGGTCTTTACTGAACAAACCTGCACAGATCCAGTGAATATTCCTGTCGGTTAGGTCAACTGCCTCAACAGTAAGACTGAAATAAGGGGCAGATGTGTTAGAACTGCATGTACCTGTAGGACAGCTATTTTTTCACAGTTTCTATAAAGTGATGCAGTGACTGCTTTACACACACATCAGTTTTGGCATTTTCTAAAATACATGTATATTAGTCATGTGATCTTTCATTTAAAAATTCATTCATCATAATTAAAGAAAGTTAGAAATAAACTGAAAAGCAAGAAGAAAAAAATAAATGCTAACATTTTACTGTATTTCCTTCTGCTGATTTTTAAATTGGTCTGGAGCTAGGTTCATGGGCATTTTACATTCTGCACACTTAAAAGGGTTCCCCCTACATTATGATATCATTTTAAATGGCTGTGTGACACCATCGAGTATGTATGCACCGTGGTTTACAACCCTCCAGTTTTGGACCTTTAGGGTTTTTTTCCCATTTTTAACTGGGATAAAAAGTATTGCATGGTATATCATGCAAGCGTTTTCTTCTTCATGGATGGTTTCCTTGGTAGAGGGACACACGGACCTGCACAAAAGGCATAAACTTATGGCCTTCACTATACCTTTCCCGACTGCTTTCTGGAAAAGTAATTTGCTGTCTGTTGACCTTGACAAAAACTCTCCCCTCGAGCAAACGTCAGGCTCCTCTGCATGCTTTCACTATACTTTCCCAAATACTTTTCCACTGTGTGGTTCATGACCCTGGCGTGATTTTACTAAGGATAATTTGGAACCTCACTGGCTTCTCGGGGAAACGAGATCTCCCCAAACTGGAGGGGAGACCCCCCCTAAGACCTCTCTCCCCCACCACGCCTATGCTCCTTCTTCCTCCTTTTGCCACCTTCCACCTTCCCTTCAGTTCCCTGGTTTCCTTTGATATGACCCCCTCATAGCCCTACCTCTCCTGTCTGTCTGTCCACCCTGCCAGACCTCTCCTTTCCCACTCCAGCCCTCAACTCCCTACAGTCGCTTGACCTAAATTCAGGCGTCCTGTCCCCATCAGGGCTCTCCAGGGAGGGAGGAACTCCTGAAAGCAACTGCCTGAGGCTAAAGAGGAAAAAGGGCTAATTTGAAAGAGGCTGGATGTTTCACCCGCTCATATGCACTCTAGAATTCGGAAACTCTAGAATTCGGAAACTCTTGTTAAATATACTTATTTTATGGCAATATAATTATTTGTGTGAATTCCACAAAAAGCTGTCCTCCTTGTAACAGGACGTAATTGGAAACATTGATGTATAACCAAGGCTTTGACTGAAACGTCATATGGACAACGATGCATAGGATCAGATGTGACCAAACAGTTTCAAGAAACTAAGGTTGACTTCATGGAGACAGTGCTTCAGAGCCCTCTTGGGAAAACCCGCCTGGCACCTGGCTTATGAGGTTCCCAGCCTCACAGGTGAGTAAGGAAGACCTGAAGGTACTGTGGGGACCTCAAGAAGAGAGGCTTTCACCCAAATCTATAGGTACTGCAGGTGAAATCTGACTCGCCTTTTTGGCTTCAAGAGGCTTTTAAGAGTCTAATCTGAGATTCTTTTTGAAAAGTTCCAGCGACGCAAACGTACAAAGTTTAGGTGGTCAGTCACCACGCTTGCTGCACTTACGTAAATAATCAGGCAAAGCTAATGAGACCAGACTTGTTTTGTAAACAAGAATCAAAAAGAAGGGCGACATAAATTTTATGTTTCAGTGGGAAACTACAGCACTCTCTCGTGATTAGTAGATTCTATCCCTATTCATTGGCTTTGAGGTTTTGTGACCTCCCTGGAAACTGGCATGGATCTCGCTGTCATGTACGTTTTGTCAGTTCTTACCAAATCTCAGTTCTCCTAGTCTCCTTCAATATCTGGCTACAACTCTCCACTGAGAGCTGAAACCTGACTATCTAGGTCCCTGTTGGGACTCGAGGTTGTTCTGCAGCTGGCTTTTCCTCCAGGATCCAAAGAAGCCCTGCCAGCTGGAGTGGGGTGATGGGCAACAGGAATGCCAGGAGCTGCTCCCGAGTGGGCCCCTCTGGGTGCTTCAGGCCCAACGTCTAGAAAGCCCCTTGACGGGTTGCCCTACTACCAAGTCTCAGTAGACGGTTCAGCTGGCCCTTAAGGAACAAAAGGTGACTGAATAGAAATGAACTTATTGTTCAAAGGAAAGAAGAATGGCTTCTTGGTGAACGTCTAAACTTGGTGGAAATATCTCTCAATAAATTTAGGTGAGTTAGGCTGAGACAAACCAATCTCGACTCTTACCCATCCCCATGCCGACCTCTCCTGCTCTGCCCCCTACTTCCCATTTCCCTTAGCTGAGTTAGATTTAGCTGCCCCGACAAAGATGACAGGTTAAACTGGAGTTAAAGGACATGGCATTGACACTTACTCCGCCGGAGGAGGTGGCTTGTCTCCGAGCACCTGGTACTTTCTATCTAGTCTGTTGGGCTTGGCACACCGTGTGATGCTGTGGGGCAAAGGTGTGTCAGTGCTCTGGAGGCTGGAGATGAACGCAGGCAGGCCTGAGCCCGCGTGAACCCCCGCTCCGGGCCTGCCTGTGCGGCCCCGCGCTTCGAGACGCTCCCTCCCCCTCGGCAGCTCTGGAGACAGCCTTATCGCGGGGCTGAAGCCCTGACCGCTAAAACCCACACAAGGCTGCCGACAGTGGTTAAGGCACAGAGGTGCTCGGGCCCAGAAATCTGTATCCTTTTCTGTGGTGAGGACCCAAAGAAAACTAGGTTGAGCCACATGTAGGGTTGCCAAATTTTCAAATAAAAATACAAGTTAAACTTGAATTTCTTAATACAACACTGTAAATCAACTATACAGCAATAAATTTTAAAAAAGAACTCAAATTTCATATAAGCAATGAGAAATTTTTAGTGAACATCCCATGCGATATTTGGGACACACATATATAATATTAAAAATATGTGTTGTTCATCTGAAACTCAAATTTAACTGGGCATCCTGAATTTTTATCTGGCAGCCCTAGCAACATGTACTTCGTTCGTAACCACTGAGAGACTGAATATGCAAATGAACAACAGCTGGACCATATATAAGTAGAGAACTCTGGCCCATAAGCTGCAACAACCTGCCTAGGACACCAACCCCTTAGCTACAATAAAAAACTCAGGAAGCCGGCTTGTGGAAGTCAGACTTGCAGGAGGACAGATCGCTATTTCTAGCGGCAATCCAGGAAGCCAAACAATACCGTGGAAAACCACCCAACTCCCGGACAGGTTCCCAGGGTGGGAGGCCATGCGAGCCAAACCACTGGGCGGGGGTGAGCACAGACCAGTCTAAAGCCAGTGTCAAAGCCGGCCCCTTGTGGGGTCCCTTGGAGTGTCAGGGCTGTGAGCACAGGAAGTGCACTCTGAGGACATGGTCTGGTAAAGGGTGGCGGGGTGGGGTCTGAGGCGGGGAGATCGCAGGCAGCCTAGCCTTTCTACCTCGCTGCCAAGGTGGTACTGGCAGTGGACAAGCCCTTCTTCACGGAGTTCTCTGCCCGGCTCCGGAGTCGCTTCAAGCCTTTGGGTGACAAGCACCCAGGACAAGAACAGAGAATCCAAGGTGAGGTGGGGCCGGGTGGCACCACCAGCTGCCCCACCACCGGTGCCCTGAGACCTGTTTGCCTCTACCTGTTTGGGACCGCTCTTTGTCACACTGCTGGGTTGGACATTTGGAGTCAGGAAATCTGAAACCAAAGGAAAGGATGTGAGCTTTTCCCCAGTGACCACGAGCGTGGCTCAGGCCAGGCACTGGGCACTATCCCAGTTAGCCCACGATGCCACGCGAGTCTGCCCAATCGTGAGCCCCACTTCAGAAGAGGAAGCTGAGGCTTTGAGAGGAGAAGCCCCCGCATAAGGTCACAGCTGTCAAGGGTGGCTCACAAGGGGGCTGGCTCCCGAAGGCTCAGGGCCCCACTGTGCACACCCAGGCCACTCACTGCAGGATCCTCCTGACCACCTCCACAGCTGGGTCTTCAAGCAGGGACTTCCCCATGCGGCTTGGCTGGGTGAAGGACTCGGGGGTGACCACGTCTACCTTGGCCTCTTCTTCATGGGCTTCTGAAGACACCAGGATGTCACTCTCTACCACCAGGTTGGTCAAGATGTTGTCCTAAAGGCCAAAGATCAGGGCCCAATTGTGTGGGTGGCAGGCAGGCAGGCAGGCTGGGTTCCCGTCCCAGCACCACCTTGCCCAGGTGCTGTGGCTGGAGGCCAGCTGCCTGACCTCTTTGAGCCTCCCTTTTCCCTTCCGTGAAGTAGCAGTGATCATATCTACCTTAGAGGACTATTCATTCATTCATTCATTCATTCATTCATTTACACGTGCATGCTTCAAAAATGTTTCTTGAGTGCCTGCTTTCTGCAAGCCTCTACCTGGGTATGGGACACAGGATGAAGAGCCCACATGTGACCCTTACCCTCATGGAGCTTACAGTCTGGTCAGAGAGACAAGACATTTATCTGACCACAAATAAATGGTCAAAAATGGGGCCAGGGCTTCCCTGGTGGCGCAGTGGTTGAGAGTCCACCTGCCGATGCAGGGGACACGGGTTCATGCCCTGGTCTGGGAAGATCCCACATGCCGCGGAGCGGCTGGGCCCGTGAGCCATGGCCGTTGAGCCTGCGCGTCCGGAGCCTGTGCTCCGCAATGGGAGAGGCCACAACAGTGAGAGCCCCAAATACCGCGAAAAAAAAAAAAAAAAAAAAAAAAAAATGGGGCCAGTGTTATGAAGGGGAAGTTCCAGCGTCTTCCCTGAGGCTGAGGGTCATGGACCTGTAAGGCCACCCGTAGATGTGCCCAGGTGGTGTTTCTGACCAACGGACGAGTGAATGAGTACATGGATGAGTGAGTGGCCACCTCCACCTCGAGTTGGACCTTAGAGAAAGGGTGGGAGTGGTGGCCCACCACGAGGGCTTAGGCGAACTGCTCCCCATTTTATCCTGCATCTTGGCTCAGTGCTAGACTGTAAGCACTGTAAGGGAAGGACTCCGGCTGGACCCCTAAGTGTCACCTTGTGGGGCGCAGTACTGATGGTGTGATGGAAGCTTAGCGCTAGGGGCACGGCGGGAAGAGCCTCCCCAAAGAAGGAAGGGCTGGCTCAGAGCGTGGCAGTGTGAGGCAGGGCCTGAGGGTGGCCAGAGCAGAACTTGAGGGGTGTCCGCTTATGCTCCCATCGGCTCTGTCACAGCCCTTCTGGCAGCTGGCTGAGCACCTCTGGTGTTTAAAGCTTGGTGAGAGAGGGTGGGGTGAGGGCGACAGGTTCTGCCCTCTTGGGGCACACCGTCTAGGGGAGACGGCTCCTAAAAGGGAGACCTCACTGCATGGTCTGTGGGCTCATGGGGAAGTGGGACATGCCACCAAAACCAGGGGGTGAGAGAAGGCCTGGGGAAGAGACCTCTTACGGGGGCCAGAGAAATGAAGTGCCCATGGAGGGCAGACCTTGGAGGAGGTTGCTGCGCAGGTCTAGGGAAAAGGTCTGGATTTTGTCCCAAGGGCAGGAGAGTGACACGGGAAGACTGGCCTTGTCCAACATGAGGTCTGGCTGCAGCTCTGGGAATGGATCATGGGGGGAAGTGAGAGGATAAGGGCAGCCACGTGGGCAAGAGACGGGGGGTTGGACAAGGCCATGGGGGTGGGGTGGAGAGAAGCCGGTGGCTGCTCATGGCAGCGGTGGGAAGGAAGAGGCTGAGAGGTGAAGCTGCCCTGAGAGCTGGTGGGCCCTGATGGCGGGAGGAGGTGCTGCCAGGAGGCGAGGGGTCTCCTAAGAGACCAGTGCAGGGAAGTGACCCATCTGGGATTTGAACCCAGATCTGACTCCACAGCCTGTGGCCTTTCCAAGGCATCCCAGCAGGCCTGACTTCCAGCAGTGGCCTGGGAGATCTTCTTGCCTTGGGCTGTGCTGAGCCCTGCGGGTTTCCTGGGAGCCCGGACCCAACAGTTCAGCCGCTCTTCCCCATGGCCACCCCATCCCGTTCCTTACGGTAAGGACCACTTGAGTCACAGATACCATGTTCAGCTTGCAGTTGAGATACTGAATCCTCTGGCTCAGTTTTTCTTTCCAAGTTCGAACAAGGCCAAGGAGGTCTTCTGTGGTCACTATCTAGTGCGAACATGGAGGAAAAAAGCCACAGGAAGCAGGCTGCGGGCAGGCAGGCTGACTCCATGTGAACTGCAGGAACCGGCTGGCTGGCAAGGACACCTCTTGGCTCCATGGAGGCCCCTCACTTGCAGGGAGGGCCCTGTGGGAGTGGGGAGCCCTGGGCTGGCTCTCTCAGGTGGCCCCACTGCAGCAGTGGATCCTTCCCTGATGGGGCATCGGGAGTTCTATTCCTGGTTCTATGGGTTTGTTCTGGGCAAATGATTTAAGCTTGTTCTACTTAGTCTCCCCATCAGTGTGATGGGGACACAGTATGTTCCTTAGGATCTCTTCTAGTTCTAATGCTCTACGTGTAGAAGGAAATATTTGGCCCAAGATGGCGAGGGCGTGTAGGCGTGAAATGGCCACAGCCTTTCTGGAGGGTGATCTGGCTATCAGACCGGATACGTCAAATACATGACCCCTTAGAGCAACAATCCCACAGACCATACCTTGCAGGGGGCAGGGAAGCACCCGTGAGGATGTTCACCTTCCCCAAGCAGCCCGCACAGCGCTCAGTGGTCCCCACACATTGCTCCCTGAATGGCTCACTGACCTAATGGATGACCCAGGCCAGGTGGCGCCTTGGCCTCTTCCCACTCCCTTCATTTCCAATGCACCCTGAATCCCACCCATTCCCCCGCTGCTCAACCCCGGGATTGGAACATGTCCCTGCTGGAGTCTCGAGTGGTGACACTATTCGGTCTTGGCGCTCTGCTTCATTCCTACCTGCCTCCCTGCCTTTCTGCACCCAGCAGCCAGAAGGTCTTCTTTAACGTGGCACTGAGCACACGGCCCTGGGCACACCCTTCCCTGGTCCCCACTGCCTTCACCGAGCACCTGATGCATTGCTTCCGCCGCCTGATGACCACCCGGCAGGAGAGTCCAACCAGTGTCCTCCGCCAACACAGGACCACCCGCCCGCTCAAGCAAATGCTCCCCGCCCCATGCCAGGGTCTGTGCAAGCCCCCTGGTACCCTGCCCACTGCCCTGACACATCAGATAGGAAGTGAGGAAATGTGGGAGAGCAAATGCTTCTGCTCTGAAGAGAGAGAGTTGTCCCTAAAGGGCCTGCTGAAGCGGTCACAGCAGATTAAGCTGGTTTTCCCCTGCTCCCCCCATGTATGTGTAGAAACATCTGCACGAAAGCACAAGAGGTTACACGGGACCTCCACTCTGTGCTTTGCGGATGTTCGGACTTTTTTCACCAAGCACATGTAACTATGCAAGAAAAAGCAGTAAAGATAGAAAAATAAATGTCCTCTCAGTGCTAGTAACAATAAAACCTCAACTTAGTCACTGAAATGGAAGACAGAACCCCTGGCCAGGACATCTGGTTCTCGAGTGCCTGGCTGAACTGTGGAGAAAAGATTACTTGGAGTGGCCAGGGTGCAGGTGGCACAAGGGACAGAGACATGCACTAGAGGCAGAAAAACAAGCAAGTCAACAATGTAAACACGCAGAGACCCGCTACACTGGTCAGGGCCTGGCAGGCACCTGGAACCTCGCTTCTCCCAGACTTTGCTCCAATTTGGACTTTTCACAGCTTATACACGGAAAATGGAAGTAACCAATTTATGTGCAATGGTCAAAACAAAAGGAAAATCGAACAAAAGGTGGTGGTTGTTCAGAGGGCAGAGTCCTGCCTCTGTTATTCATCCAGGGCTGCGTTCCAATTACAGGGAGGGAGGCCTGGTGACATCAGAGGGGGAGGGAGGCCAGACTCAAGCCCCTGTGTTCACTGGCCTCAAGATGCCTGCCTGGGAGGCGCTAGGGGCCGGGGGCAATGGCTGGTTTCTCTTCTCGTCCTTAATTCCATTGAATAAAACAGGGGTTAAGTAGGAAGGCTCAGAGGCCCCGCTGGTGGTGGAGAAATCTTGACCACAGATATAAGTTTATTTCCAGTTTACGATTCTGGCCTGATGCATCTTTACTATTCATAACTTAGTATCCACTGAGCACTTACTTTTTCATCTCCCCTTGAGCTTCGGCACATTTGCACCTTGCTTTGAAGCTGTTCCAGAGAAGAATTTAATCCATCTGTTTGCAAATTGGATTTTGCAACCTAGAAAAACCAGAGGTTCTGAGATTTGTTTCTAGAATACTTATTTTGATCAAGAAAATGTTCCGCAAATCATTATCTGAGAGGTGGATTAAGTACTGAAAAAATGAAATCAGGGGGAACAATGCACAGTCATATCAGAAACTCGATCAATGCAAATTTAAAGGACTTTTTTTTACTGTCAAATAGTAAGTTTTAAAAATAAAACTGGTGACCTGCAGTACTGGTTGAGGGCGTTAGGAGGACACACTCATGCCCTATTGGTGAGGGGATGTCTGTACAAGCCACCTGGAAAGTACAAAGAGCCTTAAAACATTCATGCTCTAACCCAGTAATTCCAGCTCTGGGAGGCACCCTATGGACACCATCAGAGTTTCCAGTGCAAGCATGTCTAACACACCATTTGTGTATATTATAAGTGAAACCCACCAGATGTTCCTCCAAAAAGGAATGGTTAAGTAAAAATGGCAACACATTAGGGAGAGGGAAACCATCAAAGTGATGTTTTTGAAGAAACTTTTCAAGATTATACAGCTTAAAAAATTGTAATAAATAGCACCCTTCCCTTGTCCCCACTGCCCTGACCCTCACTCCAGCACCAGGAGCCCAGCTCACACGGCCCTGCTGACCCGGCCCCCGCTCCAGCCTCATTGCTCCCCACTTTTTCCTGCTCGAGCTCTCTCTCCCCTTGGCTCCAGCTCCCCAGGATTTTTTTCACGATCTCTCCAGGACACTGCTCCCCACCCTCCTGCCTGGCTGGCTCTTCCTTCGCCATCAAGCCTTGGGAAACACCACTTTCCTAGTCCAGGTGAAATCCTCTCCTCTACGTCCCCACGCACCTCACACAGCCCTCATGGCCCCTGTAGCCCAGATGGCCTGGCATGTCTAAGGCCTGAATTTCTGGTGTCAGTCAGACCTGGGTTCACATTTTGGCTCCACCATTTAAGAACTCTGTGTTCTTGCCCTAAGTCACTTAATGACTCTCTGCCTCAGTTTCTTTATCTCTAAAATGGGGATAAGAACGGTACTTGCCTCACACAGCTCTTGTGAGGACTCACACAGTTAATCAAAATAAGCCCACTGGCAGGCTGCATGGTGCATAATAACTCAGTGGATGTTAGAAACTATTACGATTTAATCTCTGACTTCCGGGCTGGAGTGCAAGTCCCATGGGGGCAGAGACCACACCAGTATCCCCAGCACCTGGGACAGTGCCTGGCATGCAGGTGTGTGTGATAAGCATCAAGTCCCATGGGGCAGATGAAGAATGAATCTGTCCTACCTCGCACTTGATTTTCACTTGCAGATTTGTCAGCAACCGCTGGATTTTCTCTATGAAAATAAGGTCCACAGACAGGTTATGGAATTTACTTTCAAACTTGTTGATGACATCATTAGCCTTAAAGAAAGAGAAAAAGTAAAGGAGTGGGGCTTAATTTGGAACTTTTGGACTTTAGAAGCAGAGGGGGACAGGCTCAGCTAATGGTTGGAAAGGGGGCTTGACCAGCCTATCAGGCAGTGAGCAAGGCAACCACCTTGTAAGCGGGTATGACGGGAGCCTGGCTAGAGGTCGTGGTGGGGCCTGCTCACCTGGTCCAGGTACTCGCTCTCCATCTTCTCCATCTTGATCATGATTAAATTTTCAACAAACTCTATCCGGGCAGCTTCCTTCTCCAGTCGATGACACAGTGAGTCAATTTCTTCAGAAGAAAAGTTGCCTCCCTCTGAGAACAATCTGAAAATAATTTGGGAGAAATAAATCCACTGATCAGACCTGAACCTTTCCACCCAGTCCAAATACTGTGGTTGACAAAGCTTTAGATTAAAAGTACAAGACCATGGAAAAACAAATGCAGGTAGCTCAAGGACAGAAGCAGGGAAACAACCCAAATGTCCATCAAGAGATGAATGGATAAACAAAATGTGGTACATCCACACAATGGAATATTACGGAGCCTTAAGAAGGAATGAAATTTTGACAGATGCTGTGACATGGATGAGCATTGAAGACATCATGCTAAGTGAAAAAAACAGACACACAAAAGAACAAATCTCGTGTGATTTCACTTCTACGAGGTCCCTAGAGTAGTCAAATTCATAGAGACCGAAAATAGAATGGTGGTTCCCAGGGGCTGGGGGAGGGCGAAATGGACAGTTAGCGTTTAGATTCAATTTGTGAGGGTGAAAATGTGCTGCAGGTGTATGGTGGCGATGGCAGCACAACAGTGTGGATGTACTTAATGCCAGTGGACTGGACGCCTAGAACGGTTAAAATGGATCATTTTATGTTACGGATATTTTGTCCCTATTAAAAAACGGAGAGGCCAACAAGACCACCTCTCAACAGAGGAAGCCCAGGGGCCCACAGAGGCCCCAGATGCTGGCTCTCACCTGCAGTGCCTGACAAACTCAACGTTGGTGTAGCGAAGCTTGCCCAGGCTCTCCTCCAGGTACTGGCGGAAGCTGCGCAGGGACACCTGGACGACGTCGATGTAGCTGAGCAGTTCCCGGTGCAGAGTGCTGCTGAGAGTGACCAGCCTGGGGGACACGGGAGGGCAGGGTGGTGACCTGGGCTCGGGCGGTCAGCCTGGAAGGTGGCTTGAGCTCCACATGCCATGCCCAGCTGTGGGGTCACCAGAACCACTGCCTGTCTTCTCTGGGTAGAAAAAGAGGCCTTAGAAGGAAATTCACGATGCCAGTGCATGTGGGGCTCTCAGTGAGCTGGACCAGAGGGCAGCCCCTGCCACCAGATTGCTAAGAGAATCCCCAGGTCCTACTGGCTCCGTCCCCTCCTCCCTCCACCCGCTCTAACTCACAGGCACCTCACCTCAAACCCCTGAGGGGCCTCCTGGGACCCCTCACTCTGCCCTGAGAGCAGGGCATCCCCACCTCGAGCCGGGTCAGTGCTCCTCTCCGACGGGGGAACCCTGCCCCCTCCCCACCTTTCTCCATCCCAGGCCCGAGGGCCTCCTGCAGGAAGCTCTTCCTGACTTCCCGATAGGAGCGGTCCTTCCCACCATGGACGTTTCAGGGCACATCATCTGCACCCCTGCACTCTGACCACGGGCACCCTTTTCTCTCTTTGGCTGCTCCCCCCACCCCAGCGCCCAGCCCTCGGCCAGACGCTTCACACAGCTGCACCCTTGCGAAGAGGTGAAAACCCTTCTGGAAACCCTGACCCTTCTATTACCCACAGGGGGTGGGGTAACCACTCCTCTGAGAACATCCACCTGGTGGGGATTCTAGGGCCACGAGGCTGCAGCTGAGACCCCCAGTGCCCTTACTTCTGGCTCTTGGTGGCGTTCAAGAAGATGTGCTCCATGTCATAAATCTTGCGCTGGAAGTCTTTGCTCCTCATGTTCTGCTCCTCTTGGAACTGGCAGAACATCCTCCTCTCCTTCCTCAGCGTCTCCATCACCCCCGCACAGTGGCTGTCCAGCCGCTCTTGGTGAAGCAAGAGTTCGGCTGGAAAAGGACAAGGGGAGATGAGGCCCTCCAGGATCTCAAGCCAACTCAGGACAGCGCTTTCCTGGACAGTGATGTGCCTTTCCCAGGCCAGCTACAGAGCAGGGACCTTTCAGGCCAAGGTCCCTTATCCTGTCCCTACTGCCCTCCCCAGGGCCTGGCCTGGGAATGGACACAGATCTCAGGGAGGCCAATATGAGACAGCCCTGGGTCTTTAACTGGAGAGGAGGATCTGGCCGGCTGTGATCGGCGAGGTGCCTGCGGTGGAGATACCCTGCCTGCAGCAGAAGGGAACAAAGCTTGGGAGATGGACAGCACCTCCCACCCCAGGAGCAGGTGGGATGGGTGTTGGGGAGGGCAGGGATCTCGATGCGAAGGCCTGGGAGAAAAGAGCCAGCACTAAGCTGGGCAGTTGGCATGTGTCCCTTTATATCAGTGGCTTCTCATTTCCAATGAGCCTCAGTTACAATGGACTTCAAGAGCTCCATCATAGGCCTTTAGAGTTAGCAGAGAGTCCCAGCTCACCTCATCTCACCTCCTACTGCCTGGAGTGGAGGAAGTGCTATGGTCTCAGCTCTGCCAAAAACAAATGGTGGGATTCTGGGGCTTTGCTTCTCCAGCCTCGTTTTTCACATTATGCACTGGGCCAGGAGCCAGGGAAGGGGAAGGAAACCAGCCTTCAGGGAGCATCTTTGTTTATACTTATAATTAATGCACACATTTCCCATATGAGGACAACGAGGTTCCAAAAGTGAAGCTGGTCTCCCAAGGCCACAAGCATTGGGCCTCTGGAGTCCACACTCTTTCGCTGCTCCAGGCAGTAGGAGGTTGGGTGGGCTCACGTGGAGGCTCTCTGGAAGCTTTCAGGGTCAGTAATGGAGCTTAAAGTGTGACTCGAGTAAAAACCTGACAGGAGCCGTTGAAGGATCCAAATAAAAGTGCCCTCCCTCCGATGAATGGAGCCCTCTGCCTTAGAGAGAAATGGCACGTCTTTCTAAGTGTTAAAAATTATAAGCTGAGAATAATGGCTACCACTTTTGGAGGTTCTGGCTTATGCCAGATGCTCAGGATTCCTCACTGTACCATTTCAAGGAGAATTAATTACCACCAACAGCATGCCTTCTGCAGGTTAGGAAGGGATCAGAGAGGTCAGGTAACCTGCCCAGAATACCACAGCTAGACAGGTTGAACCTGTTAGCTCTGATTCCTGAACTAGAGGCTTGCCTCTAGGGTATCTGCCATGCAGGTGTGTGTCTGACAGGTGTGTGAGCATATCTGGGATCCACAAAGCTAAAATAGGACAATACTCTTCATTTCAGCATCTAACACCTTCTTTAAAAAAAACCTTAAATGAGGATTCTGAGTACAACCTTCTCTGCCAACCTGGGAGGTACGAACCCTCACGCACATCTTCCAACGTGTGATGACAACATGCTAAGCACTGCGGGGTACAAGCTGCTAATGAAGGTAGGGCTGCAATGGCACAGACACCGGGGGTCTGCAGTACCTGCCCTGACGTTGTGGATGTCCTTTTCAATGAGCTGGGCTCTTGGCTGGTGTAGGTGCAGACGCAGCTCCAGTTCTGAATCCAGCTCATCAATCTTGGTGGCCACGATGACCCGGGCGTTGAGGGCACATTGGTCAAACCACTTCTCTAAGTGCTCAAAAAAGCCAGCTCGAAGCCTAAGGGAGAGACCAGCGAGGGTCAGCAATTGTGACCAGGGAGATATCTTTCCACACTGATGCTTCAAGTGCTTCCCCCTTCTACTCCTTCTTCCTTATTTTATTTCCCACTACACTGTATCTCTTTGTTTGGGTGGACCATCATTCATTTAGCCAGACCCCCTGTTGAAGGACATTGGGTGGTTTCCAACCATTTGTTCTTACAAAGAAGACTGCAATGAATAACCTCGTACATATGTCAAGTGTAGAACAATTTCCATAGGATTAAATTCCCTGAAAGGGAACTACTGAATCAAAGCCTGAAATACATTTGTGGATCTGGTAGATACAGCCAAACTGCTTCTGTTGCAAGGCAACTTGAACTCCCATCAACAATGAATAAAAGTTCCTATTTATCCATAGCTTCAGAATGTATTGTCAAACTCTTGAATTTGACAATTTTCTCATATTATGACTGAGACTGAGCATATTTTCATGTGTTTAAGACTATTAAATTTCTTTTTCTGTGTACTATCCATTAATATCTTTTGTCCATCATTCTGGTGTGTAGTTGCCTTTTTTCTTATTAATTTCTAGAATCTCTTTATGTATTGGGAACATGAGGTCCTTTGACTGAGATGTGAGTTGCAAATATTCTTCCCAGTTTATTATCTCATCCTGTTAAAATGTAGAGTGATCTTCTTGGCTATATATTGTTAAGATGTTGGTTCTCTCCAAATGTATCTACACATCCAATACAACAACAATTAAAAGCTCGGCAAATGTCTTCTTTCGGAAACTGATGAGCTGATTTCAAACTTATATAGAAATACAAAGGGCCAAGGAGAGTCAAAACAATCTTGGAGGATGTCAAGGTTGGACGACTTACACCACCAGATAATAAGACTTAATATAAAGCTACAGTAATCAATCAGGGGGAGGTGGTGATGCGAGGCCTGGCAGAGCCGTGGAGAGAGGAGAGTCTTCTCAAATGGCCTGGGGTCAACTGGTTATCCATATGGGAAAGAAATGAATCTGACTTCTACCTCATACATAAACAAAAATCAATTCCAGTTGAATTGTACATCTAACTATGAAAGTTTAAAACTATAACATTTATGGTAGATAACACAGGAGAATATTTTCATGACCTTGAGGCAAGCAAAGATATCTTAGATAAGACAGAAATTACCCTAACCCTAGTGAAAAAAACTGATGACTAGGACCTTATTAAAAGGATTTCTGTTCATCAAAAGATACCTTGAAGAGAGCAAAAAAGGCAAGCACAGTGAGCGGGATGAACATTTGCCATGTATTTAACTAATAAAAAACTCATATCTGAGATCAATAACTCACATAAATTAATAAGAAATAAGATAGGCAATCCACCAGAAAAAAAATGGGCAAAAAATTTGGCTAGGCATTTCACAGAAAGATTACTAAATGGCCAATAAGTATATGACAAGGTACACAGCATTGTTACTCATCAGGAAAATGCTAATTAAAACCACAATGGGGCTTCCCTGGTGGCGCAGTGGTTGAGAGTCCGCCTGCCGATGCAGGGGACACGGGTTCGTGCCCCGGTCCGGGAAGATTCCACATGCCGTGGAGCAGCTGGGCCCGTGAGCGATGGCCGCTGAGCCTGCGCGTTCGGAGCCTGTGCTCCGCAACGGGAGAGGCCACAGCCGTAAGAGGCCCGCGTACGGCAAAAAAAAAAAAAAAAAAAAAAAACCACAATGGAACAGCACTACACATACACCAGAATGGTTAAAATAAAAACTACTGACAAACCAAGTGAGGATGTGGAGCAACTGGAACTCTCATACACTGCTGTAAACTGTTAAAACAAACCCACTTTTGAAACCTCTTTGGCAGTATCTTTTGGTTGTATCTCCTCTGAGACAGATGGACACACATATAAGTCAATTTCCCAACAATTCCACTCTTAGTTATATAGCTAACAGAAATGTATACACATGTTCACCAAAAGAAGCCGGATATAAAAGAGTACATTCCATGGGATTCCATTTAAGTAAGTTCAAAAACAAGTAAAACTAATTCAGAAGTTAGAATATTTGTTATCCTTGGGTAAGGGAGGGCAGTGACGTGAGATGGGTACATGAAGGAGGTTGGTAGTGCTGTCTTTCCTGTGGGTACTGATTACTGGGTGTGTTCCCTTTGGGTAATTAATTGAGCTATATGCTCATAATTTCCATACTTTTCGGTATGTATCCTATGCTTCAACATTCAAATCCAATCCGTTGAACACAGAACTATTTTTTTGGTTGGTCCCAAGGCCAGATGGCATAGTGTTTGGTTCAAGACTCTGGAATTACAGGGTCTAGGTTCATATCCTGGGATTTAACTACTTCCTATCTCAGAGATCTTGTCCAAGTTATAAATTCTGAGCTTCAGTTTCTAGAATCACCTGTAAAATGAGCTAATTACAGTACCCCTCTCTTAGTTATTCAGAGTATTAAACTTTCTCAATAAATATTAGCTCCGATGGTGGTCCTTGCTTTTCTTCATTCCCTGGTCTATGGAGAGGGCAGACAATGGCCTGTGACAGAGGGAGGAGGAGGATGAGGTTCAAGTCAGAAGACATTTTCAAGGTGAGATGATGCTGAGGTGAAGGAGAATAGAGTCCAAAGGCCTGACTTTACTCCTTTTACTCCCTGCCTCTGGTCTCCTGTCCATGTGTAAACATGGGAGGTAGACTAACCAGGTGATCTCTAGCTGGTTAGTCCTAGCTATGACACTGTAGTATCAGGAGGGCAATGCAAATGCTATCTAAGAGCCAAATGCAAATTTTCACATTTGTTCCAAATTCAAACATAAAGGACCAGAAAGAAAATTGGGAGTTAGGGGCAGTAGATATTCAATGGTAAAATTATTCTATATTCTTCATTGTACTTTTTTCAATTTTCTACATTAAGTGTGTAACATAACCAGAGCAAAATACCATACTGATATACTCATAACTATGGTCTATATCTATATAATTTTCCTAAAAAAGAAAAGAAAAGGAACTCTAATATTAACAGACATGCCAGGATCTAGAACCCAGAAACACCTTCTAGGGAAAACCCTGTTTCTTCTGTATTGATACAAGGCCCAGGCCAACAAGTCATCCTGGGACAGGCAGAGGGCTCTCTCTCACAGAGGATACCTGTGACTGCGAAAAATCCCTGGACATCTGCTACTTTGTGTTGTGTTTCTCATGTCTACCCTCAGTTACCTACGTGTTTTCTTTTCCAAAACGAGTCCAATCTTCCATTATACTATTTCACCTTGTTAATAAAACTCAAGGAGAATGAGAATAAAAGGGTTTTTTACTCACTGTTTCTTAATTTCTAAAACTAGTCTGGATGGAATGATCACTTGTTCTAGGACCTTGGCACTGGAAGTGTCATTGAAGAGAATGGCAAAAAGGTTGGAATGGGGCCTCTTGCTACTCTCTTCTTGTTCCAGGGGCAGGAAGACAAAGTAAGTGTTCCCACTGGACGTTGTGAAGGACTCCATTTCCTCATGGGAGACCGCTCCCAGACTCTCTTCCTGGGCTCTGACCTAAGCAGAAAACAAGACTTTAGACTTGCCATCATCAAACAGACTTGGTGATCCCTACCACAGGTTCCGTGACATCAGAGGTTGTAAACCTGTGGGACAAATCTTGCCTATGATTGCTTTTTGCCCATACAGTGCCTTTTAAAATTGGGAAATTCCACCTAAAAATCTGGATTTCTTTTTAAAATCAGAAAATCTGGCAATTCTGAGCCTACATTCCCACAGGGCATTGTTGGCTGGAACTGAATAATGGCTGCATGGTTGCCATCGACTGAACGTTGATGTCCCTCCAAAATTCATATCCCCAGTGTGTTGGTAATTGCAGGTGGGCATTGGGAGGTTATTAGGTCATGTAGGCAGAGCCGCCCCTCATGAATGGGGTTAGTGCCCTTATAAAAGAGATCTCAGAGAGCTCTTGCCCCTTCCACCATGTAAGGACACAGAAAGAAGGCAGCCGCTTGTGAACCAAGGAGTAGGCCCTCACCAGACACTGAAGCTGCCAGCGCCTGGATCTTGAATTCCCAGCCTCCAGAACCATGAGAAATAAATGTCTGTTGTTTATAAGCCACCCAGTCTGTGGTGTTCTGTTAGCGCAGCCTGAGAGGACTAAGACAGTAGTCTCTCTCATGTGTCACTGTTTTACACTTGGTGTCCAGCGCTCTTTTCTATTGCATGCCTGTGGGCATTTGAGTTTGGGGTCCCTGTTCAAAAAGAGGCCTCATACGCCAATTCTTCCACAGCAATATAGGAAAAGAGTCTTTTGCAATTTCATGATTATGGAATTCAAATTACTGTTCTGTGAGTTTGAATGTGTTTTGCGGACAAGATTTATTTATTTATTTATTTATTTATTATTTTTGTGTGTGTGTGGTGTGTGGGCCTCTCACTGTTGTGGCCTCTCCCGTTGCGGAGCACAGGCTCCGGACGCGCAGGCTCAGCAGCCATGGCTCACGGGCCCAGCCGCTCCGCGGCACGTGGGATCTTCCCGGACCGGGGCACGAACCCGTGTCCCCTGCATCAGCAGGTGGACTCTCAACCACTGTGCCACCAGGGAAGCCCGACAAGATTTATTAATATGAGAGTTACTTCCCTGCACTCTAAGGGGAGCTATCTGCCAACTTGGATATGGATCTTTTTTCTTACATAAGCAGAGAATGGGAAGAGAGAAGGAATGGAGGGGCTAAGTTGGTCTACACAATAAAGAGGAGCTGGGAAAGAGGGAGGACCAAGGAGGGATGAGGAAAGTCGAGGGGTGACTTCAGAGTACGTTGCAAGATGAGATGTGAGGAGAGGAAGGTGAATTTTAAAAAGCATTGCTGGGGGCTTCCCTGATGGCGCAGTGGTTGAGAGTCCGCCTGCTGATGCAGGGGACACGGGTTCGTGCCCCGGTCCGGGAAGATCCCACGTGCCGCGGAGCGGCTGGGCCCGTGAGCCATGGCCGCTGAGCCTGCGCGTCCGGAGCCTGTGCTCCGCAACGGGAGAGGCCACAACAGTGAGAGGCCCACGTACCGCAAAAAAAAAAAAAAAAAAAAAAAAAAAAGCATTGCTGTGAGATAAGAATTGGATCCCTGCTGACAAAAATAAAAGGTGTGCATACATTTGTTATTCTCTATATGTACCCCAGTGGAGACTGCGCCACTGGGGACCCCAGCTTGTCTTAGGGACACACGGAGTGAACACAGCACACCTTCCATACCCAAGAGTGAATCCGCTGCTGGCCTACCTCATCCACAGATGAACTCTCACGCTCTTCCTCTTCTTCCTCCTCTTCCTCCCTCTCCTCCTCCACCTTTTCCTTTTTCTCCTCCTCTTCTTCTTCATGAACCATCATGTTTGCCTGGTTCGGGGGTGATTTTAAGGAGCTGTCTCTTTCAATCTGCATTTCTTCTAATCCCGGAATAGAGTCCCCTCTGGACTCATCCATCTCTTTACTCAGTACAGACTTTTCCTGTGGGCTTACTACCACTTCTTGAGTGGTGGGGGACTCGATTTCTTGATCTTCTACTTCTTGTATCTCTTCCACTGGCCTGAGGGAACTTGTTCCCCTACTTAAGCTTTCCTCACCTTTGCTCGTGTCTGCTTTAGGCCTTTGTTTTCCCCTCAGTTTTCTCCTTCTCTCCTGGAATTGCTTTTCATGTGGTTCTGTTGATGACCAAGCCCAAAGCCCAGGAAGAGACAGGTTACCAATGCAGCCTGATTGGGCCTCCCCAGACCCCAGATATACAAGCGTGGAATCGGGGAGACTCAGACTTGAATTGTAAAAGTGTTACCTGGTGCCCTCAGTCGGAAAATGACTTCACCCTCCAGGTTCTACAAAGCAAAAACACGGACAGTGAATGAGCAGAGTGCCACTTCTGAGGGCGTATCTTTTCTTTTAAGGAAAAGGCCCCGCCCCTCCCCTTCTACATCTGATGCAGGCCTTGACCACTTATTTCACAGGGGTAATCAGGGTGTTCCCAATCAGTTTTCCTTAATCCCAAGCAGGCTAGCAAAGCTTTCATCACACAATGGCAATCACAGAATAAAATTTCATTCTGACACATTCTCAGTAGTGATCTGGAGCAAAAAGCAAGAAAGTATAAATGGAGGGATGCAAACAAAGGGGCAGGAATCTGCTACACCCAGTGCTGGATGCAAACATACAGAATGAACATGATTTACAAGATCTGGGAGCCCCCTCATCAACACTACAAATTCCCTCTGTCACAGGCTGTGGGTGAAGTTGTGGATATAGTGTGCCATGGATAAGAGTGGATCTGAATTCCAGCTCCTCACAAGCTGGATGACCTTGGGCAAGTCCCTTAAACCCTACGGGCTCAGTGTCCTCCCTGTGACACGGAGACCACAGTAGCACCTACACTTTAACCCAGGCAACCAGACTGATCTCAAAGCTTGAGTTCCACCTCAAGCCAGGTGCCCCACGAAGCATTCATGAGCAATTGGGACAGGGATCCCTGCTGAGGGGAGGGATTCTCTGAGGAGTCAGGAACCCCACACCTACAGGAAACCCTCACCAAGTTCAGTGTCAGCCACAAGTATCTTCAGCCCTGGCCGTGCAGGACTCTGGGTGCCTGTGTGTGGGAAAGAGCCAACTCTGGGAGAGTCAGACCAGGACACTCCGGGCATTCGTGCGTTTACCAGGGAGCACTCAGTGTGTCTGAATTATGTGCAGGACACTGCTGAGGGCAGTGGAAGCTGGACGAAAGTTAGGAGGGCACACCTGCCCCTCAGAAAACCCCTTCCAGTAGGATGCCCTGAACTCCTGCATTTGACAGCGACCAACGTACAAGCACGTTCAGGGAAAGGAGAGGTGACGGGGTGAGGAAAGGGAGATGAGGGTCAGAGTGAGTGGGGGGGATCCTGTCACTGGCAGTGGCTGGAAGTATGGGTGGGTTTGGGGTGTGTGGAAACAGAAGGAGCCCAGCAGAGGAGCAGGGTGAGGAAGGGCAGGGGGCAGTGGCAGATGTAGGAAGAGTGAGGAGTTTGCTGAAGCAGGGAGAGTCAGGGCGGGAACCGGATGCGGTGGGGGTGGGGCTCTGAGGTCATCTAGGGACTGTGGGCTGGGTTTGGTAGGGGCTGCAGAGCTGGTGAGGGCCTTTTGAGCAGGAGAGTGGGTACATCAGAGCTGTATTTTAGGAGGGTTATGCAGCAGTGGTGAGTTGGGTGAATGGAACTCAAAGAGTCACATAAATTAGCCTTTTAATTGTAATTCCATTCAAGCCTGAGGTCTGGATTCTGAGCCCTTCAACCTCTTTTAATCTGAGAAGAGATGGTGTCTTTAGGAGACGCTTTTAGCTTCTCACTCCTTGATGTCCTGACACAGATTCTAACTCCCCACAGTCCAGAGAGGCATTCAAAATTGAGGCAAATAAGACCTAGACGTCATCCTCTCCCCATTGCTCCCTGGTGAGCAGCTGGGATTTTTTGTATCCCTTTCCATACCTGTTCAAAGATTTCACGAACACAGAAGTGTCGGCTGAGGGTGGAGCTGTAGGAGTTGAGTTCCTTCAGTATGATCGCTGGGTACTCCATCACTTCCTTTGTCAGGAGGCCATGAGAACTCTCACACCTGGGAGGCAGGGAGGTGAGACCCCTGTCTAAGGGGGGTCAGCTGGGTGTGAGAGACCCCAGCCAAGAGCCATGCCTGGGACCACATGGAGGTGGGCTTGCATCTGGCGTTTAGCTCTGCGCAGAGCTACTGCCTAGGTTTCCTTTTACAATAACAGTCTTTGGTTTGTTTTGCTATTTTTCTGATCATACAAAGAATACATACTCTTTGTAGAACATTTAGGAAACACATGCGAGAGAGTTCTCTGCATGTTGTAACATAGGTTCCCACTTCCTGTCTACTGTACTAACCCTGTCCTTGAACTTTACCTATATCACCCCATCAAGCACTCCAAACCCCCAAGGCCCAGATTCTATCTGTTCCCTGGGGAAGAGGACCAAGGTTCAGGGGGTTACTTACTTGCTTTAAAACGTACTTCTGAATCTAAGTACTGCAGTCAATTGGCAGTGCAGTTCCATTTCTGTGAACAGTCCTTACAGAATTAGCTGTACAAAGGCACCAAGGCACAAGATAGTTCACAGGGAACTGGTTTTCATATTGAGAGACTGGCACCAGTCTTAAAAAGCTAATCAGTTGGAGGATGGCTAATTCATTATGAAGCATCCATATTAATGAATGGATGGTCATTTAAAAATGAAAAAAATCTGCAGTTATAGAACAATTCTTATTTTAAAAACACTGTATGTGTACATACATATCCACATTTATAAATGTCCGTGTTCACAAAAAGGACGAGTTGGGCAGAAGTTAGGAGAATTTCCTACATGTTTGTATTTGTTAACTTTTTTTTTCTTTAACAAAGCATGTATGTTTTAAAAGTTAAGAAGGTGGGGCGAGGGTCCATGCTCTTGACCTTTAAACTCCATGGCATAGAAACCTCCGTCCATAAACTTTTCTGATCCAAGTTCTCCCTGAAACCTTTTGTGTTGGCTGAGGGTAGAGCTGCAAAGAACCACAGTGATCTCTGATGTTGGAGACATCATTGGGTTGGGCTCCTAGGCAGGCACCTTCTGATCCTGAATATGAATTCCAGGCCATCCCCTTCCGGCGTCTGGTCTGCCTACCTGCATTTCATATTCTTCAGAAAATCTTTGGCCTTTTCCAGGTGTAACTTTAGGGTATTCTCACAGCTTTGCTGCCTCAGTTGGTCCAAGAGCTTATCGAGGTGAGCCTCCTGGGCCTGGTAGCCACACCCCAAACAGAAGGAAGCAGATGTGAGTTACCAGAGCTCGACGAGTGTACGTGACACGCAGAGACCCTGCCCCTGGAGCTGAGGTCCAGGTGCCCCGGGCAGGCTCTTTTCTACAAAAGGGGCACCAAATGTACCACCATCCTTACTCTCACTGCTCTGGGCCTTTGGGCTCTTTTCCCTGCCTGGAATGTTCTTCTCTGTCTACGTTATAGCCCTGGAGACCCTGCCTAGATGGGACTCCTCAGGGACATGTCCCTCACCCCCAGCCCGCCCGGGCAGGCCCCCGCTACACCTTCCGGAGGCACCTACTCCCTGCTCTCCTTCTCACCTTTTGTGCTCGACGTCAGATGCTGAGTGCACCCCTCCACCCCTAGACTGTGTGAAGGCAGGTGGGTGGGGGCCAGCTCATGTCCTGTGGGGACAGGATGACTGCCAGAGGTAGATGCTCCGTGCCCCGCAGTCTGTCTGTCTCTCATGCAGACCCCCTCACAGACATGTCTGGATCCGGCACCCATTGCACAACCCGGACCTGACTCTGGCAGGATTCTTCTGCTCCCATGCAGCCCCGTGACCAAGGTGAGCCTCAGTTTCCTATCTGCTCAAGTTTTATAGCTTGAGGCTTTACATTTGAGTCTAAGATACATTTAGGGCTAATTTTTCCATAAAAATAAAATACATAAAATATAGTGTGAAGTATAGATTGAACTTTTCTTTGCTTTGCATCTGAACACTGGCTGAGTTCACGGGCCACCAAGCAGAGCCGCTGGGTCGCTGACAATCCGGGTGTGGCCCTGCGCTCATGCCTCGTGGGGGCTACCTGGATGCCGGGCCCACACCTGGCTCTCGCAGCTGTGCTTCTGCCGCTGCTGCTCCAACCTCTTCTCGAGCTCCAGCTCCTGCATCAACAGCATGCTCCGATGTACCTCCCACAGCTGCACAGCCTCCTGGAAATAGCTGAAGAGATCTGAGTTCTGCCGCTCTGTCTGCTTCGCCACGGCCTCGAAGGATTTCTGCGGTGGCAGAACCCAGAGAAGGGGCCTTAAGTGCCAATCGGCCCAGGCTGAGGAGAAGAGCCCTACTCACGAGGCTCCCTTGCCGGCCAGTGGAGGCCCATGTCACTGGCCGTCACTGCCTGGGCACCATCTCTCAAGGTTTTCTTCTGTGCCACATCGTGGCTTACGGTCCCCTCTCTGTTGGGACAGCATTTCTGTTCTGTCCAAGGCCATGCCCTCGGACTGGTTGACCTGAAGTCCCATCTCTAGACCTGCCCCGTGTCCACTGAAGTCCCTGACAGGAAGAAGATGGAGTTTGGGGCCTACAAAGAAGAAGATGCCACCCTAGAGACCAGCCTCGCATCAGGTGGGCCATACCCACCTTGGCCTGGGGCATCCCTCCTTCTTTGGATTCCCTGACTCAGCACCTGAGCCAAACACCACAGTCTACTGTTAAATCCTCACCTCTCCCTCTTTCATGTGTGTCTCTTATACTCTCCTAGGGCCTGGGGTTGGCAACCTGTGGCCCGTGAGCTAAATATAGCCCCCTGCCTATTTCTGTTTAACCTTGGGAGCTAAGCACAGATTTTACATTTTTTAATGGCTGAATAAAACCTAAAGAAGATATTTAATGATGTAAAAATTATATGAAATTCAAATTTCAGTGTCCATAAATAAAGTTTTATTGAAACACAGCCATACCCATTCATTTCTGCATTGCATAGGGCTGCTTCTGTGTCACAGCAGCAGAGCGAGAATTTGTGCCAGAAACCTGACAGCCCACAGAGCCTAAAATATTTACTATCTGGCCCTTCACAGAAAACGTTTGCTGACCCCTGCTCTAGACTCTAAGCATCATGGGATGCAGGCTTGCTGCTCCTCGTGACCTTCAGCACCCAGACTCGGCAAGGGCTCGGGGAGCACTCACTGCCCGAGACTGTTCAATCGGAGTCTGCGGGTGACTGAGGCATCAAGGGGTGAGCCTGGAGCACCCGGCACAGGGGCACTGCTCCGAGGGGCTGCACGCACCAGTGACGGCAAAGTTGTAAGCCCCCGGGCTCCCACTCCTCTCACAGCCCAGCACGCCGGGTGCCCCCCACCCTGCTCCCCAGCTGCACAGGTCCCCAGTTACGCACATCCAAGGCCTCCAGCTCCTCCTCCGCCTTGCTCTGGAGATTTCCCACCATCTGGAAGAAGGACGGGCTCACCAGGCTCTCTGCTTCCTCCTCAGTGAAGGCCTTCCAGTCCAGCAGCTGCTTCTGGAGAGGTACAAGGCAGAGCCTGGCTTAGGGCTGATGGGGGCTTCACCTCAGGGCTGGTGCTGCCCCTGAGATCGCCTCCCAGCCATGCCCGAGAACTCGGCGGAAACTCCCACAGCAGTGGAGACGGTCCAGCTTTATCTGCCCACTGTGTCCAGGTGCTATGTGCTGCCCCTGTTCACTGAATCCCCCAGAGGTGTTCTCATCAGCCCCGTCTGGCAGATAGGAAACCAAAGCTCACAGAAGTGAAGGAACTTGCTGGAGGTCACACACCTGGCAAGTGGTGGAACTGGGATCTGAACTCAGAACTGTCCTACTGCACACCCTACAGGCATCAGCCGCCAGCCTACACGGCCTCAGCGTTGCTGTAAGCCAGACATGGCTCCCATTTCCTGTCTGGAATTACGCCAACTGGAAAGCCAGCTCTCTATATTAATAAAGACTTGATTTATGTGCAAAATCTAGAATAAATCAACCTCCCCCAAACTAAAAACGTGTCTCCAGTGGTATACTTCCAATGCCGCTGCCCAGGAACACCAGGCGCCCCCTGTCAGGCTCAGAGTGCTCTTGGGGTACATGAGGACGTCAGCATTCACCCCCTGCATGCACCCAACCAGGGGCCACGAGCATGGGTACAAGGCGTCAGCACTCAGGGCCACAGGGCCATGGGGCTCTGGGGAGGGCGTGAGTGCCGAGGTGGTGAGCGCTGAGCATGTGGTCTTGGGGAGGCTCTCCAAGGGCACAAGGTTTCCCTCCAGGCTTTACTCCTAAAGTCTGACGCCCCTAAAGGGCTGACTGAGAGGCACGTGACTGCCCCTAAGGCCACAGAGCAAGTGGGCAGAGCCCTGTGGGCTCGGACAGCCCCTGGGCCTTTTGCAAACTGGTCTTCTCACCTCCAGATGGGGCCAGCGACACCCACTCTGCAGGGCCTTGTAGGATTTGATGAGAGTGGGTGCAAGACTGTGGCACAGCCCCCAGAGACCACAGCACCCACACTGTGCATCGCACTGGAGAGCGCTCTGCTCCCCTGAACGCTGCTCACCTCAGAGTCTTGGTGGCAGAGCCAAAGCTCGACAGACACACACAGGAGGGGTGGATGGAGGAACAGGCGCTTCCTGGGGCCCACAGGTGAGACCCTCATGGCTTGGGGACTCCTACCACCGCTGGAGCCGGCAGATTACCATCTTCAAAATGATTAGGCTTTTGGGGGTTTTTCATCTAAACAGTTTTCCCAAGGATGCAGGGAGGGGACATTCTGACACAGTATGTCCTTGCACCTCAGAAAACCAGGCATTGTAATTGAAGGGGGTTGTGAGAGGACTCGCTGTCTCACCCTCTAACAGAGGTGGGCGGGTAGAGTGAAGTTGTGTGTGATGCCAGTGGCAACACTATCTACAAAAGGGAAGCATTGGAAATAACTCCCATGACATGACCTCCACTGAATAAATAAAGTGAAGTGATACAGAGGGTCAAGGGTGAAGGCTGAGGTGATCAGAGGGGGAAACTTTGTCCGTGGGGTCAGGGAAGGCTTCCTGGAGGAGGTCATGTTGGGGGCCACTGAGGGGTGGGTGGGAACAGCTGGGGAGAAGAGGGTCCAGGCTGAGGGAACAGCTTCAGAATGCCCAGAGGCCAGCGTGGAGGGAAAGCAGGGGGTGCGGGCTGGAGAGGGGCAGGGGCATGCCCTGTACTCCTCTCCTCAGACGGGCCAGGAGGGGCACCCACCTTGCACTTCTGCACTTGGGCCAGGCACTCCTGCCAGGTCTTCTCATACTGCAAGCGGATCCGCATCATGCAGTCCACGTGGTAGGCATCTCCATAGGTGGAAAAAAGACGTCAGCAGCTCTTCCAGAAGAAGAGGGGAGGTTGGCAAGAGGAGTTTCCCCGTCGCTCAGGGCAGAGGCTTCTCCCCAGCCAAGTGCCTCAACAACGGGGATAATTTAGATCAGGGGCTGCTATCTTCCTCGCCTCAAAGTTCCTGACACCCCAAGATAAGGACCTCAAATGAGGAGCCACCTTTTTCTGTTCTGACCCTAATTCTTGACTCAGTTTCCAGGCTGGTGAAATTCTTCTGGGGGAGTTGCACCACGTCACAGAACAGTAACCAGGTGCAAATTAAGGAGCGTTTACAGATCATGTCTGTGGTGAACCCCTTAAGAAGTGAATGGACCAGCGGAACATTCCAAAGCTGATGGATTGATTAATTGATTGATTGATCTTCTCCTCTTCCTCCGCCCTACTGTTTCTGGTTTATAGTCACCTCGGTGTATCTCTTGGTATCTAAGATAAGGAACTGAAGTTTAATGTTCCTGGCAGTTCTAGAAACTGAAAGATAACACAAAGATTGTGTGGTGGTTGTTCCTTGACAAGGGCTGGGAGTAGGGCAGGCTGGATGGCAGTTAGAACACTGGGGAGGGGAGGGCTTCCCTGGTGGTGCAGTGGTTGAGAGTCCACCTGCCGACGCAGGGGACACGGGTTCGTGCCCTGGTCCGGGAGGATCCCACATGCTGCGGAGCGGCTGGGCCCGTGAGCCATGACCGCTGAGCCTGCGCGTCCAGAGCCTGTGCTCCGCAACAGGAGAGGCCACGACAGTGAGAGACCCGCGTACCGAAAAAAAAAAAAACACAACACTGGGGAGGGTAGATGTGTAGTGGAACTGGTGAGGAGAGGCCATAAAGCTGGTTTCTCCCATCCCCAGGGCCGCTGCCTAGGCCAGCACACCTCCACCCTTCCTATGAAGTCACTATGATGAAGCTCCGCCCCGGGTCTCTGTGCTTCTGTTCCTGTACTCCTCTGATCCGTTCCCCGCTCTAACCTTATCACTCCCAGCTCAGAACCTTCCACTGGGTTCCCACTACCTTCAGGATAAAGTTCAGCCTTCCGCACATGCCACGTGGCCAGCACAGTCTGGCCCTCTGGCATCTTCCAGCCTCGCCTGCTACCTTCTCCTTTCCCTGAAGGCCCCAGCTCTGTCTGACCTCTCAGCCTCCCCACATACTAGTCTTCTGGCTTAGAAAGCTCCCCTGACCCCTGGGCCTGGCTACCTTGTACTTGCCTTGCAGGTCTCAACTGGATGATCACTTCCTTGGCAAGGTGTCTTATAACCTTTAACCAGGCTGTGCCCCCAAATACACATTCATGTAGCTGGCCACCTGTCCACTCCCTGCTGTAACATCCTGCGTGGTCTGACTTCCGCTCTGGACTGGAAGCACTCAAGAGAGATCCACCCTGCTGGCTACCAGGGCCCAGCGCCACACTTGCTCCTAGGAGGCGTCCAGTGAATAGCAGCCATTGCTATTATTTACGGTCTCGGGACTCTTATGCTCGGTATTATAATATAATTATAATACCTTTGGAATTATATTATAATACCTTTGGAATTATAAACCCGAGAGGCCTGGGAGCAGTGGTGGGTACTACTAACCAAAGCACCCAGGTCAAGTCTGGCTGTGACACTTCCTTAGCTGTGTGACCTTGGGCAGGACACTTCACCTCTCTGTGCCTCTGAATCCTTCTCTATCACAGAGGGGCAATGACACCACTGACCTCACTGGGTTGCCTCAGAGGAGATTGAAATACTGTATTGAATATATCTTCTAGAGCAAGACTTGGCAAACTCTGCTAGACAGTAATATTTCCAGCTTTGAGAGCCACACAGTCTCTGCTGCAACCACTCATTTCTGCTGTTATAGAGCAGATGCAGCCAGAGACAGTATGTAAACAAATGAGTGGAGCTGTGTCCCAATGACCCCTATTTACTAACGGGCAGTGGCCCGCGGGCTGGAGTTTGAGGACCCTGGTTATAGAGAATTTCTAAACGTTATTATTTATTCTTGAGCGCCGAGTAAGCCAGCCACTGAACTATGACTGGACTGCAGGATTGCACGTGATTCTTACATCAACCCCACAAGGTAGGTACATTTATTATTCCTCTTGAGATTCCTATGTTATGGAGGAGGAATTGGAGGCCAAGAGAGGCCATGACTTCCCCTAGGTCCCAGAGTGGGGGCAGTGCACCTCATACATCCAGGGTCTGGCCCCTGAGCCGTCCTCACAGGTGGTCCTTGGAGCCATCCCTCTGGCTCCACGCTGTGGTCAGGGGTCAGAGTGTGGGACCAGCTGGGAAGTAACTTGGGAGGTGGTGGGAGGAGGAGGGGCTCTGCCAGGCAAGGTCTGGGGGTCCGAGATAAACCCTCAGCGCTTACTCTTCTCTCCACACCCCAACCCTTCTTCCCCAAGAGGGACTTGCCACTTACTCCTGAGTTTATAACAGACTCTCACATAAATGACTGGCTGACAGACTGAAGCTGCTACAAAGCTACTACTTGAGCAGAGTTCTGGCGACACTCAAGTGGGATCCCACAAACGTCACTCACCAAGGTGCTTATTCAGGGAGCTGAGAGTAGAACGCCATTCAGTCAGCTGAGCTTTGCTGTAATTGGGGGGCAGGAGGTCACTGGGGAAGGAAGATGTGACACGTGAGCCATACTTGAATAAAACATTCACTTACCAAAATTGGTAGCATCTTCAAGGAACACGGGCCTAGGGAAGTATCTACGTAAATACCGATGAAATGAGTGACCTGTTGGGGATTTCCTGGTGCTAAAAGCATACCTTGTGAAAAGGTCTAATAACATTATTGAGCATGTTACTTAGAAAATAAAACTGAATTTTCCTAATGGAAAAAAACCAAATGGTTATCACACGACCCAGGAAGCCACTTCGAGGAACCTAATGAGAGATAACAATATAAAATGCATACAGAGTTTATGCATTAAGACCGTTGCTTAACAGTACTGTTTATAAACACTCAAAAAATCAAAAACAACCTTCATTCCAACAATAGGGACTTGTCTGAATAAAATACATGAATTCTTTTCTGTAGTCACTAAAAACCATGTAGCAGATTGAAAAATGGTCAGTATCGTTAGGTCCTCCCACCAGCAGGTGGAGTCTATTTTTCCACCCCTGGATCTGGGCTTGGCCATGAGATTTGCTTTGGCCAGTGCGACACTAGCAAACATGACACAGAAAAGGCTTGGGGAAAGGGCTTATGCATTCCACTTGCCCTCTCTTGCTGTAGGGAGCTCTTCTGCCAGCACAACCACCATGCCTACAAGCCTGGATTAGCCTCCTGGAGGCTGAGGGAGCAAGTGGAGAGAGGCCCCAGCTGCCCCAGCTGAGGCTCCAGACACGGGAGTAAGGCCATCCAGCCCAGCCACAGGGAACTGCTCGGCCAGCTCACAGAATCATGAGAAGCAAAAAATGATTGTTGCTTTAAGCCACTAAGGAAGTTACAGGTGGTGTTTACTGATGTGGAAAAATGCGTATGACATGCTATTTATTGTCCAAACCAGGACATTTTGCCAGTGAAAGGGGGATGAGATTAACAATTACGTCAGACAAGACGTGTAACCCAGGATGGTCTTGGGCAGCCCCCTCATAGTGGGACAGTAAAGAGCAAAAGGTAGCTACAAGAGTGTGCAGGGCATAATCTCATGTCTACACATTGTACTAAATGCAATGTGGCACCCTAGACTGGGCCTAGATTGTGGCATCCTAGATTGGGTCGTGGAACAGAAAAAGGACATTAGTGGAAAAACTGGTGAAATCCGAAAAAGTCTGGTGTTTACTTAGTGGGAACTCATCAAAGTTAATTTCTTAGTGTTGACAAGTGTCCATGGGCAGTGTAAGATGACAACATTAGGGAAACTGGATTGGGAGTCTACAGGAATTCTGTGTGCTACCTTTGTAACTTTTCTGTAAATCTAACATTACTCCAAAATGCAAATTTTATTTTTAAAAACTATTTTTAAATGACATGCACATATACTTACTGGGTCCAGGAAAATCCATGGGGATTCTCCTGGGATTTTGGATAACTCCCTCTTGGGGCCCTGGGAATCTTAATAAGACTCCCCACCCCTCTGCCATCACTGCCCACAAGCCTGCAGAGGGCCTGGCATGCGCCAAAACAAGGATCCTCGCCGGGCATCTGGGGCTATGGGTTTACAGAGGAAGGCCTGGAGCTCTGGGCCGGAATGGGACGTGGGCGATACGTGTGATCCCATATGAGGCAGTTCCATGGAACAGCTCCTCAGGCTTGATTAGAAGGCTCCCCAGCAGCCGCTGACAGGTCAAGGAAACATAGGTGGTGTCTACACAGTGTGCTTTGTGGGAGCTGTCCAGACCTCTTTGCACAAATACCACAAACCCAAACCTTCGCTCGACACTCACTGGAATTCTGTGATCAAGGCTTTGCAACTTTAAGTTGTGTGTTTAAGCATTGTGTTTGCAATGCTTCCAGACAGTGGGATTATGTTCTGACTTCACCTTTTTATATATTCCCACTGCTGGGTCCTATGTCCTATAAATGTGCTCTTGCCTCTGATTTCTTAGAATTGCCCCCACCTTCCTCCAGGCCAAGTCATATCACACACCCAGCTCCATGCTCTGCCTGCAGACACTGCCATTATACAGTGTGTCCCAGCTTTGGCCAGAAGCATCAATGAATGCATTTTTCTCCAGGTCTTTGGCCCTGTCTCTCCCCTCCACTCAGGCAGCAGTCAGCCCCACATTCACAGCCTGTATGAGGGATGTGGTGGGGCATAAAAGACATCAGCCTAAAAATCTTTCTGCATTTTGTCTGCAAAAGTCTAAGTTCTTAGGAGAGTCGAGAACACTGTTGAGGAGAAGGCATTTGTGGGAGTCGGCTGAGAGCCCTGGGGAGGAGGAGGGTGCTGGGGACCAGGACTGTCTCCTCACCCAATAGAAAGGGGCTGGGGGGAGGTGCAGACACAGCAGGATGGCGGGTGCCTGGCAGTGCCAGCCTGGCAGTACCACCAGCCTACTTCCTGGTGGCACCATGGGAGCAGCTGCAAGACCCACATCTCTGGACAGCAACGGTTGCCTGGATGTGAGGACTCAGGGGCTCAGAGCAGCCTCCTCAAGATTCCTGCGTCCAACAGTCTGGAAGCAGCAGCAGTTGCCCAGCCGCATGTGTGTGGACCAAACTCTGATGACCAGACTCCCACCACCAGGCCTGGCTTTGGGTGGGATTCCGTAACTTTCCCTCAGTGGACAGGATCCCCAAGAAAGGCTAAGTTTTGCCCAGCTTTATGAACAGGGACTCAGAGTCAGAAATAAGTGGAGTCAGAGAAAACAACAAAAGCACTTTTCCTTGTGTTGAGATTTTTATCCACATTAATTTCACACTGCATGAAAATGTGGCTGCACATGGGGCAGGAGATGCCAATCCTGAGGGAGTCCTTCTGGCTCACGTTGTGGGGGTCCTAATAGTCATTTACGTCCCAGGAGAACTTGAGCTCCGTGGTGGGGAGACGGGAAGAACCTGCATCCCAGTGTCCAACGAGGGACCATCCCAGCGTCCAAAGGACCAAGGAGGTGCACGGGTCCCAACACATGAAATGTCTTTGCCTTGCAGGACCACACAGGCTCCATCCTGCTGCTAAGGGTGGATGCTATGGGCTCCCCTGACGGTGGGCTTCCAGGGTCTAGAACAGTCAGTATGCCCCTGCCAAAGAGCTTATCATGGGATCAGAGCTGGACCCAGGTGTGAGGGAAGCATCCACAGCCTCTGACAGGTCCCTGTCAGAGGGAGCAGCCTCCTCACCAGCCTCCAAGCCTTCAGCTTCATTCATACCCCTCTACCCACCCTCCAAACTGCAGATCTGATGGAGTCACTCTGCTCCCCACTGCCCTCAGGAAAAGTCTAGCCCCTGACCTGGCCCCTCCTTCCCCCGCTCCCCTCCGACCTCGCCCCTGTCATTACCCCCTTCCAAGCTCTTCGGCAGAACCACACTAAACTTCTTTCTGCAGCAAATGTGTCACGTGCCCTGCTGCCACTGGGGCTGGGACACCCCAGAACATGGACCCAGGCAACCAGCCCAGGACCATAGAACTGGGAGACGGCCGGGTCTGGAGGACACCTCAGAAGAAAGGTCAACGCTGAGGACTGTGCCTGCCTCCCCCATGGACCCCCGAAAGGTGCCCCTCCCCAGCGGCCCCTCCTTCTGTACCAGATGGTGCAGAGATGGTCCAGCCGCTTTTGCTGCAGGGCGCTCTGGTTCTTAAACATGGTCTCCAGCTCCATCTGCACAGCTGGAGGAGTCTGGATCCTTTCACTGGCCATGAACTCACTGGGCGTCCAGACACGTCAGCACCATGCAGAGGAGGGGAGGGGCAAGGTGGATGGGAGAGAAGGGATGAGACCCACGGTAAGAACGTTCAGAACCCTAGCACCCGGACACCACTCCCAGCCCCTTCCCCTCCATCCGGGCATCTGAGGAAAGGAGGAAAGAAAGAGAGGGAAGGAGAGCGGGGGAGAGAAGAATGGAGGGACCAGCAGGCACAGATCGGGTGTGGGTCCTGACTGCTGCCTCCAGCCCTGTGACCTTGGGCAAGTTGCCCCCCCTGAATCTCAGTTTCCTCTTCTGTGATGGAGCTAATGACAGCACCTTCCTCAAGGAGTACTTGTGAGGACCCAGCAAGATAATGTGAGCAAAGCCCTTAGCACTGTGCCTGGCTCCTGGGAAGTGCCCAGGACGTGTCAGCACCTGCCATCACTGCCGATGATGGTTACTGACATCTTAACAACCTCCCAAGCCCACGCCCAGGCCGAGACCAGGCACTTTCCATGCAGCATCTTGTTGACCATCACTGAAACCCTATCACCAGTTAGGGTGCACCTGCAGAAGGCTCTGTATGTTCAAGCCCTTGACCAAGGTCACAGGGAAAGTACAGGTGCAGCCAGACCTCAATACACTTTTCCTTCCTCCCCAGAGTCAGACTCTGGTGCTCTCCATCTAGAAATGTGGGCGTACAGATGGGCCTCCCATCCCCACGGCTACAGCACAGACAGACACTCTTTGGTGTCCTCAGACATCTTGGTCCCAAGAGTCCCTTTCTTAGCAAAAGAAAGCCTTCCTTATTGGCCAAAAGCTCCAGGACCCTTGTGTCAGTATTAACAAAAGTGCCATCTGGTGGAGGGAGCTTGGAGATGGGCGCTCTCTTCACCCTGCCTCCCATGGGTAAAACCTGCTACCACAGGGTGGGAAGTGTTCCAAGCCTGAGGGATGGCCATTCTCCTTGGCCCAGTAATAGTAGAGTGGACAGTGGGCAGATAATCAGACTAACATTTTCAAACAATTTGTACAGTGCTCAGAAAATGCTTATGAGAAAATGTGTACGAAGAAAATAAGATACAAATCTACATACGCAGTATGTGTCTAAAGAAGCCTGGGAGAAAATATACCAAAATATCAGCCGTGCTTCTCACTGTGGTGAGGAATTAATGGTGATTTTTAATTTCTTCCTTATACTTTTATCTATTTTGACTTTTAAAAAAGAGCACCTATTACTTTTACCACCAGAAAAAGCAAGAGCCTTTTAAAGTAACCACAAAAGGGAGGGAGAATGTGGCCCCCTTGCCCACCTATGCTGCCGCCCAGGGGGGCAGGGGGAGAGCCTCGGGTGGTGTGGGCAGCCACCGACCTGAAACCCTGCACCAGGTCCTCCTTCTTGAGAGCCTTCCAGGCATCCACCAGGCCCTGCCAGCGGCGGTGGCCATCGAGCTCCTGCTGCAGCACGGCCTCCATCAGGTTGACAAACAGCTGGGCGAGGGCCCTCCGGTTGCCCAGCAGGGCGTGGTTTATGATCTGCAGTAACAGGTGGGCAGGCTCTAGATAGAGCGGGGGCTCTCCAAGGTCAGAACAAGGCTCAGTTGGAGAGGGGGCTGGTGAGCTGCGGGCCGAGGGCCGAGCAGGGCCGTGGCAGCGTCTGAGGAGTACTATGGGGTCGCTGGGCACTCAAGGAAGCTGCCTGGGGTCAGCGGCTACGGACATGACAACAGTCTTTCCTGAAGGCTTAACCATGAACCCTGACCACGTGAGTTTCAACCCAGCTCCAAGGCCACCTCAGACTGTTTGTTTAAAAAGGTGATTCTAAGTTCACTGGAGTTAAGCACTTCAGCAGGCTTTCAGTGTTTAACTATTTTTTTAGAAATTTGTTCCAAAAGCAGAGTGCTCATGCTACCGGGGACCAGCCACATATGGTTGTGATGAGAACCAGTACCCAATTACCAAATGAGATCAGAGCTAGGACATTCTTTGGCAGTCCTCCCAGCGGACCTCACCAGGGCACCTTTGGCATGGCAGTCGGGACGATTCTTCACGGTGTGACACTGTTCTACCATTTAGCCTCTCCACCCCCTTAAATGAGAGCAGCCTCTCCCGAGTCCCCGAAGGACTGGGACAGCCAAAAATGCCCCACACATGTCCCCAAGCCCTCTATGCACTGCCCTGGGGCAAGGGTGAGAACCGCCAAGCTCAGCAGGCAGAAATTTCAGTAACAATTTTCACTGAAAACCGAGGTTTGATGCTGGCTGTTCCCAGCTGGGGGGCATTGGCAAGTATCCCCTGAATCTCCAATTCCGTAGCCATAATGTAAAGATAATGCCATTTACAGCACAAGGAATTGGTGAAGTTAAACGAGATGATGCACACAGAGCAAGTAGAAAGTACCAGTTGTTATGCATACAATAAACACAGGAAAGTCCAATGTCGAAACGTAAGTGGGACACTGTTAACTCTGACTCCCCTAATCGATCAAATGGCTCAAAGTTAGGAACTCCTGCTTGTCTCAAAATGAGAGCGGCCACTGCTGCGTTCTCTTATGTCATCCTCCCCCCAAATACTGGTGTTTAAGTGTCACTATCCTCATTTTATGGACACGGAGTTCTAGGTGCTGGGGCTGAGTAATTTCAGGAACTTTCATGTCTGGGCAGTGGAGAGGGGGGTCTGTGCTCTCTCTCTGTCTGTGCTTTGTCCAGGACCCCAAGGCACAGACCTGGGCTGGAGCCCATCTGTGATTCTGAACACTGTACCCCTTCTACCCTGCGTGCTGCCAGGAGGCCCATTAACCGGCAAGCCCAGCTTTCTGTACAGAACCTAGAAACCTATGCAAGAGAATGTACCTCTGAGTAGCCAAAAGAAGTGTCCTTTCATGAACAACCTTGATTTTCTTGTATTTTTTTTTATCCCAAAGGAAGCATTTGGAGGAGGCTGAGGGTGTGGACAGAGAAGCAGTGGGGACAGAGCCAGAGGAGCAGGCATGGTTCAGCAATAGACTGACAGCAGGAGGAAAGACAAGAACCACTAGAAAAACTAGACATACAGGGCATGCTGAGGTCACTTATGAGTGCACACACCACCCTGAGACCACAACAGTTGTGAGATCATGCCTCTGTCTTGTAGCACACATAGCATCGCACACGGTAGCTGAGACACGGCCCCGTAGGTGCTCATAAAATTAGCATTGGTCACACTGATGACACAGTATTAGGTTAACTGGCAGGGAACATGGCAGGGAAGTATAAAATGTACTAGAGAGATTTCTATTGAAAATACTTAACAAAGACTCTAGTTCTGAACTCAAGTAGCCAACCTGAGTTACTTGGAAATGTTATATATGAGAAGCCCATCATTCCTGAGACCCAGGCTCTAGGGCATCCTGGGGTCCTGCTCCCGCGGGCTCATCCCCTGCACGTGAAAACCACTCACCATGGCTTCTTTATCAATCAGCCTGTACACGTCGGGCTGCATGAGGTAGGAAGTTTTCTCTATGATTTCCACGTATTTCTTCAACACACTTTTTAGCTAGAAATGACAAGGCACCACAGTGAGTGACTCCCTTCTCCTGGAGAACTAAAAACAGGTGATGACTCATAAATCCCACAAGTGAAAATCACCAAGGGCACATCTGGAGGCCAACTCACTTTATCTGCCCGGGAGAACTCAAGCGAGTGCAGCGTCTTGTCCAGCTCCTTGATCTCCTGCTTCTGGAGCAGGAACTTCTCGGCCACCTGATCCCGCAGCTCCAACAGGGTCTGTGCCAAGAAGTTTGGGTCAGGCTGGGAGAACAGGTGGCAGGGAAGAAAGGAACAGGACGCAGGTAGGGCGGGTTCCGCCACGAGGGGACCCCTACTTGGATGGTGTAGTCTTCAAGGTTGCTGTCGTTTTCCACCTTTTCGAAGAGATTGTTGATGTCTTCGTCAGACTCAGCCAGCTTTTTTAAAAGAAGGGCTCCTGGCTCCACGATGAGAGGTTCCATTTCCTAAAACAGGCCAGGAGGGCGAGGGCTATGGTATCAACACCCCTGGGATGGGAAGGACCCCCCCAACCCTATAGTAGGGAAGTGCCAGCTGCGGTCCTCTCTCAAAAATAGCAACTCTTACCTAGACCTACAGAGTTCAGATTTACTAATTGTTCACAGCCAGAGCACAAGGGCAGCACTATTCGGGACACACGTCATGTGTGAGGCCTTGTCCTCAGACTCACTTGGTCCTCATCATAGCCGGCAAAGTACGTGCTGACCTTATGCCTGGCCCATGGTTGGAGCTCAACAAATATTCATTAAAGAAGTGGCCAGTGAAATAATTCCAAGAGTGTTTCAGATGAGGAAACTGAGGCTCAGTTCGGTTGTGTGACCAAAGCCACTGAGCTCACGGTGACAGCAGAGCTCAAGTCCAGTTGGGATATATTAGGAAAGTGATAAGCTGGCAGGGAGAGCACCTTCTTGGTGCTTTGGGTCTACGACCAGCTCCCGGAATCCAGGGAGCTCAGGGAGAAAGTGGTGAGTGTGATCCGGGGCCCAGAGAGGACCCGAAAGGGCAATATTCCAGGGATTAGTCTGGTTAGAGGTCTCTGGAGAGGAACAGTGAGCCAGTTGAGGGTAGTGCCTAAGGGTCAGGCCGTTTGGTCCCTTGTTAGTAGGACTGAGCAGGGAGATCAAAGACTGGGCTTTAGCATCAGATCCAGAGTCCAGTTCCCACTTGGCCCTTACGTGCCAAATCAGGCAGGACTTTCTGGGCCTCACCGGTAAACTGGAGGTTATAACAGTACCTGACATATAGAGTTCTGCTCATAATCAGAACTTGTAGCAAGCCATCCAAACATGGCTACTACGATTCTGTCTACACCTGGTGAGCCACTGAGGACCTGGGAGGAGGGGCGGTGGGCGCTGTGCGGAGTCCACCCTCCCCTTGGAATGGCCCAGGAACAGAAGGCAAGCGAGAGGGAGAATTCTCACCATCGCAGTCTGATCGATCTCCTCCTTAAAGCTCGCCAGAGCACTCTCATAGCCCCTCCTCTTGTAATCCCCTCGCCCTTGAAGGGTGATGGCGCTGAACCTCTCAGGAACTGGGAGAGAACAACGGAGGTGATGAGGCTGCCCTCAGAGCTCCAAGGTGAGGTCAGAGTACCCAGGAAAAGACAGCAAGGCAGCAAGTGCCTGGGTTCAGGAGATGGCCCCCCAAAGCAGGCCGGCAGTGTCAGAGACTTAAGGACAAAGAAGGTGATCCCTAAGTGCTGTAGGGAATTAAGTCTTGCATATACAGTTAAATGCTCAAAAAAAGTTCCAAATGGTATGTATAGAATAGGAACATTTAGGGTTTTTTAAAAAAGTTTTATAGAAGAAAACACATACACAGATAAGAATTACCAACACTTACCAGCACTTACCACTCACGAGGTATTGTTCTAAATCAGTTACTCCTCAGGATGAAGCCAAGAGGCAGGTTCTATTACCGGCCACTTAATAGGACACTCAGGCATGGGGGTGCAAGACCAAAGGCAGTCAGAGGCTCGGCAGGGGTTGGCATGTGGGCCCTCTGCTCTAGGGCCTGTGAGCTCACCCTGCGCTCTGCGGTCCTCTGAATACAGGTGGGGCACTATCTGGTTTCATGGGCGGTGGGCACTCTTGGGCGGAGAAAGGGGCTATTGTGGAGGCGGAGTTTTCACCTTCTGCTTTATCTCCTTCCTTTTTCTATAGTGAGCATGTATTACTTTTTTAATTACAAAGAAAAAGAGCCTCCATATCCGGATAAAGTCAAACCAGGGTAATGTGATACAGATTGAAAAACCCTCCTGTGAAATCACAGACGAGCGAGCTACATCCTTTACCAAACGGTTTCATCAGGAAATGCTGACTGTGCAGGCAGCCCCTCTTCCCCCCACCAGCTCCCTGGGCTGGGGAGAAGGTTCAGGGGAGATGCTTCAGAGGCAAAGGCCCAGGGGAGAGGGGCGGGGCGGAGAGGTGGGTTCCAGGGAAGGCCCTCTACGATGCTGAGCAGAGGAACAGCTGGGACCTTCAGGTGCTTCTACTTTAGCGCTTCCAGGAGCTCCCCACAGAGCGCTCTCTGGCCCAGGCCACGCCTGCCCTCATGCCTGAACAACGGCTCACCGGGAGCGTCTGGGAGGCCCCGCACTTCTCTGGCAGCAATGCTGTTCTCACTCTCTTGAGCTTTTTCCTTCTTGGCTATTTCCTTTTCCCTGAGGCACAAGCAGAGGAAAACAATAACCAACACCCCCTACCACACCCACCCCTCCCCGCCCCGCACTGCTCCCCTCCAGTGTAGCTCTGGGTCTCCACAGACACCCTGGGAATTGGTAATAGTCCGGGCCCACTGATTCCAAAATGCCCTGAGGATGTGCCCCCAGCAAACACTGCCTGGGCATCTGCTGCCAGCAGACACCACAGTCCTCAGGTGAGAAGCTGGGGTCTGCCCTCAGGGATCTTGCTCCATTCTGGCCACACAACAAGTGTGAGTGGTGGGCAGGAGCCATTTTTCACATGTGGAAACTGAGGGCCACAAGGGGCCTGGCCAACCTGGGAAAGCCAGACTGGGGCTAAGCATTCAGCACGCTCCTCATCTGCTTCTTCAACAACGCATCCTATGAGGCAGCCAGGGTGACCCTGTTGTCCAGGATGGGGGATGAGGGAGGGAAGTCACTGGACAAAGTGGCGCTGGACTTCCCAGATCCCTGCACGTGATGCCGAGGTCCACGGTTCATGGGGTCTGGGTGTGGGAGGAGAGAGCTGGGATCCCAGGACAAACTATCTCAGCAGGGAGGACCAGGTGGGTGAGCACGACCTCAGCTTTGGAATAAAAATCCCTTAATGTGCTGCCCACAGGGCAAGCGCCACAGAAATGCAGCAGTTCTCAGTGACGCCTGCCATTCCTCGGGGCCCTGACATGTGCAGCACTTTCCAGACTTTTTCTTATGTAGTCCTCATGGCACACCTACCACCAAGGAAGACTGCAGGGCCTGGGCAGCAGCTGATGGGGCCCAGGCTGGCCCTCCAGAGGGGGGGGTCTCTCAACCTTGTCAACCAAATGCCCCTGGACTAAGGTGGCCCCACTAGAGCCCGGGTGCCCCGACTATGAGAGCTGCTAACAGCTCTGGCTTCTTGGCCACTTGTCCCAGGAACTTGGGGGCTTGGTTTACACTAGCGGTGATCTACCCGTACCCCACGTTTCTCTTCCACCCACCAGAGGTCCTGTCCTGTGTGAATGAATACACAAGTTGACCGGTTTGGCTGGCCAAATTTTCAAGGAGGGGACAAGGCACCCCAGAGAGGTGCCGATGCTGAGTCAGTGATCCCAGTCCCTTTGAGGGTGGCAGGGCCTGGTAGGTTATAAGCACATCTCTCTTCTTGTGTCCTTGTCTGTCTGTGCCAGGAAGCCAGCACAATGCCAGCGCCCTCCATGAGAAGTGCCTTTCCCCAAACAGTGTCCTGTGGGTGCCAAGAGTGCCTGACTGATGTTATATCCAGTTATGGGGAGGATAGGTGGCTCTAGGCAAAACTCTGGGGAGGAGGGGACCCTTGGGAAGCACAGGGAGATGTCAGGAGTCCGAGTCTGGTAGAAAACAGGTCAGCTGAGAGGGGCCTGGGACCCCTGTAGGAGGCAGAGTCACAGCCAGGCTGCACAAGACAATCCTCCCAGGAGGTGGGAGGGAGGGTGGTCAGGTTCCAGCTGTGTGTGCCTCTGGATCCCTGCATGGGGCATCAGGGACAGGGCTGGAGAATGCTGACCTCCAGTCTGTGCCTGGGTGGCCAGTGGGTTTGCCCAGCTGTTCAGGGTGCTGAGTGTCAGAAGCCTCAGGGGACCTTTTCCTGGGAAAACTCAAAGGGCAGGGCAAAGACTTTTACCCAGTCAATCCCTGCTCCAATGGGGGTTAAAAGGAACACAAAGGCAGATACAGCAGGACTGACTTCCTGTCCCAGAGTCCCAGACTCGAGAAGGTTTATGGCTGGTGCAGAGCTTAACGAGCCTAAGGGAAGCCCAGCTCCTGCTACATTCGCCAAAGTGCCCCGTAAGGAAGCACTTTTCCTTTTCCTTTCCATTCCTTTCTCCCTGCTTGAGGAGTCTAAGCTCAGGGAGCTGAAACGGCATATGCTCAGGAATCTCAAGTTCAACTTCTGAACTCAGAGGTTCAGAAGGAACTCCTGATCTCCCTGTGCCAACCCCACTTGCTCCCATCTCAGGCAATGGCACCTCTGCTGTCCACCCAAGCGCTCAGGCCAGAGACCTAGGACTCTCAAGAGCCCTCTCCTCCCACCCAATCTGTCACCTAGTCCCGCGGGTTCTGCCTCCAAAATAAACCTGAAGTGCACTGTGTCCCTCTCACAGCCCCACAGAGCTTGCGTGGACTGTGGTGGCCTCCTCCCTGGCCTCCCTGCCTTTCCTTACAGCCCCCACATTCTACACACCGCACAACCTGAAGGCCTTCAAAATGCAAATCAGCTGTTCACTTCAGTACAGTCCAAAATACGGACTGTGGCCTGCACATCTCTCCTGGCCTCATCTCCCAGCCCTCTCCGCAGGCCCGCTGACTTCTTCAGCCTTCTGAACAGATATGCCGGTACTGTCTCAGAGCCCTGCTCTGTGTTTCCTTTCCTCATCCTCTCATCTCAGCTGAGGCCCCTCCTCAGACAGCTTTCCTGACTCCTGTCCCACCACCCTGTCCTCAGTGTCAGAGCCTTCCCCGCTTTGGGGAGACCTGCTTATTTATGCACTGTTGAAGCCTCAAGTTCCAGGAGGTTGGGATCCGCATACCCAGTGCCCCGGCAAGGGAGAGGGCAGAAGAGAGGGAGAAGCAAACAATCCTGCAAAGTAGGTGTTATTACCGCTCTCTCTCAGGGGAGGTACCTGGGACTTCATTCCTATCTGGTACTCATCTTGTGTGAGCTCTTTTTGAGTTTTTGAAAATTCTAACCACCCCTAGTGTGTGGGATGTGGCCTGGACAGCAGGACCTACCTGTAGAGAACAGGGTTTTCTGTGACCCAGTCATTGGGTAGGCTGTGCGCCCACTTCCGCTGCCGAGGAGACATCATCTCCCCTTCACGAATATCCATCTTCGTCATCAAGAGCTTCCTGCCATCCTTTGGGGCCATGGAACGCTCCATAGCTCGCTTCCTGGTGGATGCCAGGGAGTGGACCAGCTGTACCTAAATCCAGGAAGGTCCAGGTTAGGGGGATCAGAACTGCAGACTTCCCAGCACCCAGGCTGACTGCGCTGTCTTAGGTCAAGTGGGAGCCGGCCAGCAGGAAGGCATTTTGAGGGAGGCCTGCAACCCCAGGGCACGCTCCATGCAGGTGGGCTCTCCCCTCCCCATATCAGTCATTCAGCCATTTCTAGGAGGGTATCTTTTAAGAAATTTTAATGAGGACCAAGATGCTCATCCCCACATTTTTATAATCACAAGGAATTGGAAAAATGGAACTGTCCAACAATAGGAGATTGGTTGAGTAAACCCAGTATGACCCTTCAGGTGAATGTTAGGAATTTATTAAAAATGAGACTTACAAAGGATTTTTTATGACATGAGGAAATGCTCAGGATATGATATACCATAAAATATATCAATTAAGAGCATAAATTACCAAGCCTTCCACAGAGAGCATTATTTAGGGCTCAAAGTAGGAATAAAAATCCCTTTTAAATAAGCAGTACACAACTTCAAAAGAAGGGTTTGAGTCTGTGTGTTTCTTTTAAGATATTGTTTCATCTGTGCAGTTTTTTATAGATGACAAGGCAATGCCAACAACCTATATGGCTGTCAAGAGGGCATTATTACCTTAATAAATTATGGGAAGTCCTAGGTCAAAAACTAAGCAGCCACTAAACATCGTGAAGTTCATGAATGTGCAGTGACAAGGAAAGGTCTCTGGGATAATTTAACCAGGGAAAAAGTAGGTTTTAAGACACTGCTATAGAATCAAACCCAGTTTTTAAACAGAAGAATAAGAAATGCTTTCATGCTAGGTAAAAGCTCCAGGACACCCAATGGCTAATTCTGGCTATTTCTGAGTAATTTAAATTTAATTTAATTTAATTTAATTTTCTAATTTTCAGAAACAGACATTCTAATTTTGTATCCTTACATTTCAGGAGCCAATAAGAATTATTTTTAATCTAAGCAATTTCAAAGCCCTTATTTCATCAGATTCCAGGCAAGGAAGTCTTCAGAGGGAGGGAAGTTTCCAGGGGGCCGGAGGGAAGTGGGGGGCAGGAAAAGGGGGAACAGAAGGACAGGCTTACCTCAGCCTCGAAGATCTGCTGGTAGACTTTCCCGCCGGGAATTTGGGTCACCTTCCCCACTGAGGACATCTTGGCCTCTGGCTGGACACCCCTGCAGGGAAGCTGTTGCCTGGGGTTTGGTCTCTATTAGACCCGGACGGATACTGACAAACCTCCCCCTACCCCTCCGAGGACAAGTCCTCCCCCGAGGACAAGGCTCCCCAGGCAGACAGGCTGGCCGGGTCCACGGGGGCTGAGACTCCTCTACCCTGGGAGAAAGCATCAGGGGCCCTCTCAGGCCTCAGGGTTCTTACTTTAAAAGAAGAGGGGGAGGGGTGCGAAGAAGCAAAAGGGAAACAAACCTCAGGCAAGAACCTAACTCGAACTCACTGAGAAGGTCGGCTCTCCCAGCCACGCCAGGCGCAAATCCGAGGCTGACGTTGGTGACAAAGAGTAATAGCTATTGCTTGTGCTTCACTCTCTCAAGCTCTTCCGGGAAAAGTCTACGTGCCCAAGGTATCAGCTGGGCTTTCAACCCGGCCTTGAACCCCCAACTGGCGCAGAACGCGGTTCGAGGACTTCCCCCGCACCCCTCCCCCCCTAACAAAGGACACCTGGGTAGGAGGACGTGGAGGGAGGGAGCGGCCTGATTCTGGCCACGCTCATTAGGCACCTACTGAATGCTGAGAAGCCCAGCAGGCTCCTCTCACACCTGCCCCACAAACCCATCAAGGAGAAGGGGCAGTCTCAGGGCAGGCCCTCTAAGCCCCTCCAAGTGGAGGGAGGCCCTGCGCCCAGAGACCCGGCCGCGCCCGCACCTGCACCAGCAGAAAGCACCACTCAAGTCCAACCTCAACTGCAACTAGACACACTTGGTCTCCAAGGCAACGCAGAGGGGCGGGAGCTCCGTCGGCCCCGCCCTCACGCACTTTCCCAGGAGGAGGCGGGTTGCGCTTAGCGACGGGGAGCCCCCCCTCGTGGAGTAGTGAAACTCCTGCCAGTTTCTCTGTGCAGGGGATACCTCAGGGCTGGCAGGAGCATCCAGAGAAGCACATTGACTATTCCGAAAACTAGCAGGAGACAGGAAATGCATCTCTGAGCCATTGTGGTCAAGAAAAACCATCCTATCTTCTTTGTCTTGGTTAAAACCAATCTCTGCTGGGAAGTAGCATAGAGTAGTGCGTGGCTATAAATAAGAAGTGGAAAGCATCTCTAAAAGAGACCATCTCTTTCTCAGACTAAAAGAGAATCCAGGCCTCAGGCTTGAATGGAATTACAATTAAAAGGCTAATTTATGTGACTCTTTGAGTTCCATTCACCCAACTCACCACTGCTGCATAACCCTCCTAAAATACAGCTCTGATGTACCCACTCTCCTGCTCAAAAGGCCCTCACCAGCTCTGCAGCCCCTACCAAACCCAGCCCACAGTCCCTAGATGACCTCAGAGCCCCACCCCCACCGCATCCGGTTCCCGCCCTGACTCTCCCTGCTTCAGCAAACTCCTCACTCTTCCTACATCTGCCACTGCCCCCTGCCCTTCCTCACCCTGCTCCTCTGCTGGGCTCCTTCTGTTTCCACACACCCCAAACCCACCCATACTTCCAGCCACTGCCAGTGACAGGATCCCCCCCACTCACTCTGACCCTCATCTCCCTTTCCTCACCCCGTCACCTCTCCTTTCCCTGAACGTGCTTGTACGTTGGTCGCTGTCAAATGCAGGAGTTCAGGGCATCCTACTGGAAGGGGTTTTCTGAGGGGCAGGTGTGCCCTCCTAACTTTCGTCCAGCTTCCACTGCCCTCAGCAGTGTCCTGCACATAATTCAGACACACTGAGTGCTCCCTGGTAAACGCACGAATGCCCGGAATGTCCTGGTCTGACTCTCCCAGAGTTGGCTCTTTCCCACACACAGGCACCCAGAGTCCTGCACGGCCAGGGCTGAAGATACTTGTGGCTGACACTGAACTTGGTGAGGGTTTCCTGTAGGTGTGGGGTTCCTGACTCCTCAGAGAATCCCTCCCCTCAGCAGGGATCCCTGTCCCAATTGCTCATAAATGCTCCCTATGTCAACTTCCTTGAATAAGTGATCATTCTGTCCATACTAGTTTCAGAAATTAAGAAACAGTGAGTAGAAACCCTTTTATTCCCCTTCTTTGGTCCCAGGTTTTATTAACAAGGTGAAATATTGTAACAAGTGATTGGACTAATTTTAGCTGGAAGTAGAGAAAGTATATTTAAGTGAGGTTAAGGGTGAAAAACACAATAAAAAATAAGAAATGTCCAGGAATTATTTGCAGTTAGCGAGATCTCTGTCTTGTCTAAGAGGCCCTGTTGGCTTGGCCCTTCTACATCAGAAACTGTGTTTTGCCTGCTCAGATAGATGCTTCCTGGGTTCCGAGTAAGTTTAATACTCTCAATAACTATGAGAGGGGTACTGTAATTAGATGAAGAAACTGAGGCTCAGAGAGTTGGTAACTTGGCCAAGATCTCCAAGATAGGAAGTGATTAAATCCAGGATGTGAACCTCGACCATGTAATTCCAGAGTTTTGAACCAAACACTATGTCATCTGACCTTGGGACTAACCAGAAAAAAAGTTCTGGATCCAACTGATAGGATTTGTGTGTTGAACTATAGCACACATACCGAAAAGTATGGAAATCATAAGTGTATAGCTTAATATATTATCCAGTGGGAATACACCTGGTAACCAGTACCCACAAGAAATAGAACATTACCAGCTCTCCAGGAGCCCCCTTTGTGTACCCATCCCAAGTCACTGCCCTCTCCTCCCCAAGGGTAACAAATATTCTAACTTATGAATTAGTTTTGCTTGTTTTTGAACTTAAATGGAATAATACAGAATGTACCCTTTTATGTCGGACTTCTTTCATTATGTTTGTAAGTTTCAAACATATTTTTGAATGTGGCTGTAGTTCATTTTTATTTCTGATATCCCATTACCAAAAAATATAACCCATCGTATTTATCCTTTCTATTATTGATGCACATTTGGGTGGTTTCCAGTTTAGAGAATTACCAAATAATGCTGCTCTGAACATTCTTTTGCATGGTGAACATATGTAGGCATTTCTATTTTATGTCTATTCATATTTTCATATACTTAAGGCTATTCACATTTCTTTTTCCATGAACTGTGGGTTCATGTCTTTTGCCAATTTTTCTACTGTGTGTCTGTTTTGGGTTTTTTAATTTGTTTGTTTGTTTGTTTTGCTATGTATTGTTAAGACGTTACTTCTCCCCAAATTGATCCATAGATTTATACAATCACAATAAAGTATCTCAGCAGATGTCTGGTGGACACTGACTATTTGATTTCAAAATTTCCATAGAAGTACAAATGGCCAAGAATAGTCAAGACCATCTCAAAGAAGAATAAACTTGAACGGCTTACATGACCAGATATTAAGTCTTAGAATAAAGTTACAATCATCAGGGCAATGTGCTGTAGTAGCGCAAGGATAAACACAAAGAGAAACAGAGAGTCCAACTCAGACCCACACATACAAACATTTATGTTGTATATACTAAAGAGGCCCTGCAGAGCAATGGGGAGAGGATAGTCTTAGTAAACAGCCCAGGGTCGCTAGTTATCCATATGGGAAAGAAATTAATCTTGACTCCTACCTTACACCATGAACAAAAAATCAATTCCAGGTGGATTTAAAATCTAAATGTGGAAGTTTAAAATAATAGCATTTGTATTAGATAACATAGGAGAATATTTTCTTGACCTTGGGGCATAAAGACAAAAATTATTAAACTGGATCTTATTAAAACTAAGAGCTTCACTTCATCAAAAGATGCCTTCAAGAGAGTAAGAAAGAGCAGAAGGAGAATAAATATGTGTCATATATTTATCTGGAAAAAGCCTCACAAAGGATACGTAACTAATTTCTGTGAATTAATAAGAGGAAAGAGACAATCTACCTGAAAAAAGAAATGGGCAAAAGATTTGACTAGGTATTTCACAGAAAGATAACCAAATGGCCCACAGGTACATAAAAAGCTGCCCAATATCATTACTCATCGGGAAAATGCAGATTAAAACCACAATGAAACTACACGTGTACCAGAATGGCTGAAAAATGCTGACAATACCAAGTGTTGGTGAGGACGTGAAGCAACTGGAACTCTCATACACTGCTATGTGTGTAAACTCCTACAACCACTTTCAAAATCTCTTTGATAGTATCTCCTAAAAATGGACTTACACATACTCAATGACCCCAAAATTCCATTCCTGGGTAAATGCCTCAGGCTCAGTCATAATATGACAAAATTATGAACGTTTAAAATTTGACAATACATCCTAAAGCTGGGGGAGAAGTAGAAAAGTGATGCTTCCTCTCCAGACTCTCCAGGCCCATCAGGTCCAGCAGTCTGTAGACCTGCCTGATTGCACTGGGGGTGCCTGCATAGCTCCAGAGAACTTGGAGTACTCTGAGGTGGCATGTTGGTGGGGGGGACGGCAAAAACTCACATCCTGGGCAGAGCCACTGGTCCAGTGAGCAGTATGCTCTGCAAGGCTCAGCTGGAGCAAGCCAGGCTCCAGCTCCCCACCTCATAGCTCATTCTCTTACCTTCCCCAGGAATGCCGAACCTCAGGAACTTCTCCTCACCGCACGCCATCCTCTCTGCTCTGCAGAGCACCTCCACTCACCATCTGAAGAAGACATGGGGAGAAGTTTCCAGGTGTGTAGGCCTCTCTCCATACGAGCACCAGGTGGATGAGGAATCTCCCATAAGGCTGGCATTGCCCCCTCTTTCAACTGTCCAGACCTCCTGGGAGGCAGCGAACCCTGGGGACAGGGACTGGGCTGGTGGATGCGGTCTCTCAGCCTCCCTAGGACTGCTTCAAAAATCCGTTTCCTTAAATATCAGAGACTGGGTTGGGCCAAATCGGAGATGTTCAAGTGTTTCCTTTATAGCAACAAAATATGTCCGTTTGAAACGAAATTTAGTCAAAATAGAACTGCTCAGAAGAAATGGGAGTGGAGGCCCCAGGCAGCCAACACAAGGGCTCCCCCCAGGCCCACGGAGCCCTTAGAGCTCAGAGGAACCAGGTGGAAACCCTCATCTAGACAGTTTGGATCATTTGGGTTCTCAAATAAAAGGGATTTGCACTCACACCCCTCCCATTATTCACAAATTTCTCCTTCCTTCTTTCCTTTTCCCTCCCCTGAGGAAGAGTTCCCCAAATTTTCAACAGCTGGTGGCAAAGATGACTCACAGAGCTGGGAGCTGCTCATCGAGGCAGAGTGGAGTCTGGAAGTCTAGAAAGAGAGAGGGAGAGGGGCACGAGACGCGGTGCCGTTTCATTTCTCACTTAAGGTATCTTTGAAAAATTCCAGTTTTGTCTTGTCTAAATTAACAGGAAAAGGGGTCTGTTTGGTCCGTGGGCAGGTGGGAGACAGTTTGGGGGCAGGAGGCCCTGGTAATGGGATAAAGTGGCAACAGCTGGCTGTTCCAGGTGGGGATGCTGAACCGGCAGAATCAGCAGGTGTCTGGCTTCCATGCTGGTCCATCCCGCTGGCATTTAGCTTCTTCCAGGCTGGTGGGGCGGGTGGGAGTTCCTTTCTTTACTAAACCAGCCTAGCCTGTCCTCAGGAAGCCGGGCCCCTGCTGCTCCTCTGGTCTTCCCTCCATCTCCCAGGAGAGGGCACCCTGCCTTCACCAAGGATGGGCACTGCAGGGGACTCCCACGGGCCAAGTGGACGAACGGGCTGCCTAGCCTTGGGTCCAAATGGCTGGATCAGGGACATAAGACACCCATCCCGGTTTCCTAGATGGCGAAGCAGCAGAGCTGCAGGAGATTTTGGTCTGGAGCTGGAGTCAGCCTTCCCCTCAGATGGTACCATGGAGGAGAAAGAGATGTGGGTTCCTCCAAGTCTCTTCCTGACTGAGGCCTTGGTCTCCCTGTCTGTCATCAGAGAAGACTGGGTTAGAAGGTCCCTGAGTCTCAGCTCCCGTGTCCCCCCAGCTTTGGAGTCCACAGCGTGGCCCAGGTCCAAGTCCTGTTTTCTGGGTGTGCACTGCCCCCTCAAGGGCCTTGGTGGTAGTGCAACATGAAAGGGGCGAGGATGGGGTACTAGTGATGGGCTAGGGGGCTCTTTCTGATGGACTTTAGCCGTCTGCCTCCTAGGGGAATCAGATCAACCTCCAGAAAAGGAATATTCCTCTAGAAAAGGAATAAGGTGAACAGCTGTGGTACTCGCTGTGGGAGAGTGGTAGAGGAGTGGAAATCAGAGACCCTCTGTGCAGGACACTCCCTGCTCCATCCCAAGTCTTACATTTACTGGGAGAATTTGATAATACAGAAGTGGGAGACCCATTGAATTGGTAGATGGGGGAAGGGGGCTGGCATCAAGGACAACTTCCCAGAGGAAGGGCTATTTACACCCATCTCTGAAAACAGGTAGGACCTGGATGGAACTGGAGGGAACGGAGGGTTCCTGTGGGTGCCTCTCAAAGGTTTCAACTGAATGACTGAGACCCACTCACATTTTCAAAGGTAATATCCTCTATAGTCAACTGATTGTAGATGTGTTTGATTAAATAACCGGGAACTATAACCTTGCCAAATTGACATGGAGGACCATCACAGTTCTAATAATCCTTTATGTATACTGAATATTAGATGCTTATCAGGTCTAATATTTTCTTCCATTCCATGGGTTGTTTTTCACTCTCCTGATAGTGTCCTTTGATGCACAAAAGTTTATCATATTTATGAAGGCTTAATAGATTGTCTTATGAACTTATCTATTATTTCTTTTCTTGCTTGTGCTTTGGATGTTATATCTAAGAATCCTTTACCAAATCCCATATCATATTTACCCCTTTAAGAACTTTATAGTTCTAGCTCTTAAATTTAGGTTTGCTCCATTTTGAGTTTTGCATATGGTATAAGGTAAGGATCCAAATTCATTCTTCTGCATGCGGATATTCAGTTTTCCCAGCACCATTTGTTGAAAACACTGTTTTCCACATTCCGTGGTCTTTACCATTTGCTGAATTTCAACCATTTGTTGAAAATCGTATGACCATAGATAGAGTTTATTTCTGGACTCTCAGTCTATTCCACTGGTCTATGTCTATCTTTATGCCAATGATGCACTGTTGGATTACTACTGCTTTATAGTAAGACTAAAAATCAGGCAGTGTGTTTTCTAACTTTGTTCACCTTTTCCAACGTTGTTTTGGCTATTCCTTGCAATTCCATATGAATTTTAGGGTCAGCTTTTCCATTTCTGCAAGAAAGATTTGTTGCAGTTTTATAGGGATTGCATTGGACGTACAGATTACTTTAGAGAGTACTGCCATCTTATCATAAGTTTTCCAATCCATTAACATGGCATAGATTTTCATTTATTTATGACTTCTTTAGCTTTTTTTTTCAGAAATGTTTAGTGGTTTTCAGAGTACAAGTCTAGTACCTCCTGGTTAAATATTTTTTAAGTACTTTATTATTTTTAATGCTCTTGCAAATAATTTTCCTCAGGTTGCTCATTTCTATAGAATTATAATAAACTTTCATTTCTACAGTTGTATTGAATGGCAATTGATAGATGAGTGTTAATCTGTATCCTGTAACATTGTTGAACTCATTTATTAGCTCTAACAGTTTCTTTTTGCTTCTATTTTTATTCCTTAAGAGTTTATAAAATCATGATATCAGCAAGTAGAAATATTTTTACTTTGGTTACTATAATCTTGAAGTTCTTGCATCTATTTTCATAAGGGATATTTGTCTGTAGTTCTCTTTGCTTGGGAAGTTTTAGTCTGCTCGCTTATCAGCATTATGCTGGCCTCATAGAATGCGATAGGAAATGTTTCCTCTTCTTCTATTTTTTAGGAAGAGTTTGAGAAGAATGTATTTTAATCTTTTTAAATGTTTTGTAGAATTCACTTGTGAAGCCATCCAGTCTTGGGCATGTCTTTGTTGTAGTTTTGTTTGTTTTTGTTTTTTAAATATTCAATCTCGGGCTTCCCTGGTGGCACAGCAGTTAAGAATCCACCTGCCAATGCAGGGGACACGGGTTCGAGCCCTGGTCCAGGAAGATCCCACATGCCGCAGAGCAACTAAGCCCGTGCGCCACAACTACTGAGCCTGTGCCCTAGAGTCCGTGAGCCTCAACTACTGAGGCCTGCACGCCTAGAGCCCGTGCTCCGCAACAAGAGAAGCCACCGCAATGAGAAAGCCAGCGCACTGCAACAGAGACCCAACTCAGCCAAATTAATTAATTAATTATTTTTTTTAAAAAAGCATTCAATCTCTTTACTTGTTATAGGTCTATTAGGAGTTTCTATTTCTTCTTGAGTCAACTTTGTTAGTTTGTGTCCTTATAGGAATTTGTCCATTTCATCTGGGTTATCCAATTCGTTAGAGTACAAATATTCACGATATACTTTCATAATCATTTTTATTCCTGTAGAGTCAGTAGTATTATCCAACTTTCATTTCTGTTTTTAATAACTTGGTCTATTCTCTTTTTCTTAGTGATTCTAGCTTCAAATTTCATCAGTTTTGTTCATCTTCTCACAGAATCCACTTTTGGTTTGATTCACTGTCTCTGTTGTTTTCCTTTATTATTTTATTTATTTATTTTTTTTGGAATATAATGGCTTTACAATGTTGTGTTAGTTTCTGTTGTAGAACAAAGTGAATCAGCTATATGTATACATATATCCCTTCCCTCTTGAGCCTCCCTCTCACCCCTCCCCGCCATCCAACCCACCTAGGTCATCACAGAACACCAAGCTAAGCTCCCTGTGCTATACAGTAGTTTCCCACTAGCTATCTATTTTACATATGGTAGTGTATATATGTCAAGGCCACTCTCTCAATTTGTCCCACCCTCCCCTTCCCCCACTGTGTCCACAGGTCCATTCTCTACATCTGCATCTCTTTTCCTGCTCTGCAAATAGGTTCATCAGTACCGTTTTCCTGTTCTTTATTTTATCTATGCTCTCATATTTATTATTACCCTCTTTTTGCTAGCTTCAGGTTTAGTTTACTCTTCCTTTTCTAGTCCTCAAGGTGTCAAGTTAGGTTATTGTTTTGGGATCTTGCTTCTTTTTAATGTAGACGTTTACAACTATAAATTCTCCTGTGAGCACTGCTTTTTCTGCATGTCATAAGTTTTGGTATGTTGTATATTCATTTTCATTTGATTCAAGATATTTCCTAGTATCCCTCATTTTCAACTTTCACCCATTGGGTGTTTAATGTTGTATTTCTTAATTTTCACATATTTGTGATTTTCCCCCAGTTTTCCTCCTGTTACTGATATTTAGTTTGATTCCATTGTGGTCAGAAACGACACTTTTCATGATTTCAATTTTTAAAAATTTACTAAGACTTGTTTGGTGGCCTAACATATGGTCTATCCTGGAGAATGTTCTTTATGCACTTGAGAAGAATATGTATTCTGCCGTTGTTGGGTGGAGGGTTAGGTCTAATTGGTTTATGGTGTTGTTCAAATTCTTTATTTCCTTACTGATTTCCGTCTGGTTGTAATATCCATTATTGAAAGGGGAGTACTAATATCTCCACTATTAATGTGGAACTGTCCATTTCTCCCTTCAATTCTGTCAGGTTTTGCTTCATATGTTTTGGGGCCTCTGCTGTTAGATATATATATATGTTTATAATTATTATACCTTCTTGATGGATTATACCTTTTATCAATATATAATGTCCTCAAGGATGAGAGATACCTGATCCCTGCCCTTGAGCAGCTCACACACCAGTCCAGGGAAGAGGCTGGGAGACAACTGTAGCAAGAGCTGCAAACAGAGGCCTTGCCACATGCTGCAGGCAGAACCTCATCTCCTCAGGTGTCCTGTGTCCCTGGAGTGGTGACTGCACGTAGCAAGTACTTGGTCAGCACTGGCTGGGTGCAAGTGAGGGGCACTGGCTGTGAGGTCTGCACTAGCTTTCATTTAGAGAAACTGAGACTCATTCTAGTGGCAGAGCTGGGACCAAAACCCAGTGCTCCTGACCTTCTGTTTAGCGGCCACTCAACCGTGATGCCAGGGTTGATTTCAGTACTGAGTTCATGGCTGAGATGTTCAGTCATCATGGCCTTATTATTGTATTCATTCCAAGATCCTACTGTGTTACAGCAGATACTTGGTAATGCTGAGTAAAATCTGAGAAGGCCTCTTTCTTTGCGGAGCCGAGAGCATAATGAGAGGTAGGCAGACATTAATCAATCACCACAAAGGGTAACATTACAAACAACGACTGATATTTATTGAGAGTTTAGGATAGGTCAGGCACTAGCTTAGGAGTGTTTGTGTATATTAACTCATTTTATCCTCAAAATAATTTTTGGCGTTGCGGGTATCATTCCCTTTTTATATTAATATGTAGGGGAAAGAAAGCACAGAAAGGTGAGGTAACTTAGCCAATGTCACGCAGCTAGAAAGTGGTGGTGGGGGGATCCCAATACTCTGAGTCCTAGTTTCCTTAGTTTCAAAAAGCAGAATGACAAAGTTTGGTTGCAGACATAAAGTTAAAAGAGATACGTCTGGCAGACACATCTAGCAAAGGACTGGGCTTACAAAAGGTACTCAATAATGATTACTGGATTTCAATGGCTCTGGGATTTGTGAGGTGGATGGGGACTTCCCTCACTCTATGGGTGAGTCCTCCTGGTACTTGCACAGGTTTTGTGAGTGACAGGTCCCCATTTATCAGAGATATTATGCTGGGGAATGAAGAATCTGGGTAAGTACTGGGCCCCCTGCACAAAGAGAAAGGTCCAGGCTTCTCAACCGGGCACCTGGACCCCCTTGGATGGTCTAACCAGCCCCCAGCACCATGCCCTGCATACACCAGAGGGCTCGCCCTCCTCAAACCTGCGCCCACACTTTTGCTCCTGTTGTCCCCCACCTTAAATGCCTGCCCATCACATCTCTGCCTCCTCAGACAAGTGGCTTTCTCAGGGAATGCCCTCTTTGTCAGAGAGAATCTGTACATCTGATTTGTGACCAAGGCCCAGGTCAGTTCTGATCCGTTCCCCATCCCAGTGGATGTGGGAGAGAGAGCTCAGTGTGTGTCTGCTCACCCACCAGACTGGAGGCTGGGATCGTGGATTCCTTCTCTCCCACCACCATAAGACCTAGAAAGGAGGAAACAATGAGGACCCTGTTGGATTAAGGCCATACTTTCTCCCAGAGAAAAACTGTGTCAAACGGTTAAACTCTCCTGATATAAAAATTTTTACCACCTTTTTCAGTGACACAAGGTTCCGCCCTGTGGCTAAATTAAGTGTGTCTCAACATGGATCTCCCCAAGGCTGCCTCCTAACCATGGATAGTGGAAATCATTATTGGGCAAAGTTTGTTCAACAGAAATTCTCTTTAGTTCTTGATCTTTTTACCAAGGGAATGAATTAGACCTGAGACTTCATTGTTCAGCCCAAGTGCCACCCCGTGAATTGCTGGCCTGTATGCCATCTGTGTGGACAGCGCCTGTGCATCCCATCACACTGCAGGGGACAGCTGCTGGGTAGCCTGGGCCTTCTCAGGGGCAGATGTCCTGGAACGGCCTTGTCGCAATGTGGGAGGTCAACGTCAGCTCTCCGAGCACATCAACAGAATCTGGGTAAGTCCCGGGAGCCATGACCTGGCCTCGATTTTCTGAGCGTGACCAGTCTGGGGTTGTTGATCAGGGTCTGCAGCAGTAGCCACCTTGTCCTGGACCTCACTGAGGTGCGGGGACCTAGGACAGAACCAGAACCAGTAGACTGGGAGGAGGGGGCAGCTTGTCTCTGTCCTTCTCAGAGGCTGTAGCGAAAGCTGCCCAGAAGGTGTGAGGTGTGGAAGAAGGAGCTGGACTAGGACTCCTGGGGACATGAGGGCGGCTGGAGGGATGTGAGTTTGTCCCACAGATCTGGGTATCTGCAGCATTGGGAATAGCAATGAAAACGATCCAGGTCAGTGTTGAGTGTCCACGACAGAACATGGCTAACTGGAGGGCTTCCCAGCGGAAGGCAGAGCAGAATAATAGGGGTGGCAGGGGTGGGAGTAGACAGTATAGAACCTTCAGGGGATAGGAGTCAGTGGCTGGGAGAGCTTGTGGTAAGGAATGGGAAAAATTAAGCAAAACTGCACACCATCTTGGAGGGCACCTGGCTTGCAGCCTGGACTATGGGTAGCATCTCAAACAAATGGTTGAATGAAGGACTCAGCTAGCAGAACTAGAGCTCGTTTCTGGAAACAAGGAGCCCAGTTGGCAGGACAAGGACACAAGGCCTCAGGGGTCCTGTAGCCAGGCTGACTGGGGGCAAAGCCTCCTGATCCCCTGAGTAAGAAGGGCTCCCAGGGCAGGGAGTGTGGAGGAAGAGGGGCAGGGAAGGAGGAACCTGGGACATCTCAGGGATCCCAGGGAAGCCTGAAGGTACGTGTTTCCTGGTGTCCGACCCCAGTGTAGGTTCAAACAGGAGACTTACCTGCTGACTGATTTAGGTACCAGTATTTGATGGCCTGCTGCAGCCTCCTCTCTCTGTGGCCTGTGATCAGGATGTGACAAAAGCTGATGAGCACAGGGTTGGTGTGATAATGATCCACATAGAGCATGCCAATCCACGCACGGAACCCTGAAATCCAGAAGGCAAGTCAGGCCACGCAGTACGTCCCAGGATGGCCCAGCTTGTGCTTTTTATGACACGACTGCAGCATCACTTTGTTCCCAAATGGTGCCTGTGTCTTTGCGGAGAATCTAGAAAATGAGCTATAAGGAGCTGGAAAGATTCTTAGAGACCACACCCTAATCTGTTCATTTTATGGGAATTTGAAGCTCATAGCAGCTAGGAGCCTCTGTGTCTTATATGAAGAAGGCGGCAGCCATTAAATGAATGAATGAGTGAATGAACAGACATGGGCCAGAAATAGGACAAAAACTGTTTTTTCTCCACAGAAAAAGCTTTGATTTGGGTGCATTGAAACTGAACAAACCATTTTCTTAACTAAGCTTGCAGCTAACAACACCAGTAATTCTGAGATGTGTTTTCTCAAAAATTTCAGAGCCATGCATTCACAAATTACCTTCTAACTGTTCAGACAGAATTCGCTACCTCTTACTGCCCTTCGTTCTATCTCAAAGGTCTGTCAAACATGCAAGTATTTAATAGCCTGAATTCCCTTCTGACCATTGGGCTGAATAGTTTTGTTTTGTTTTTCTATTCAGCTTTATAGCCTCCATGGGAAGATAAACTCTAAGCATAAGTGAAGTATGAACTCAGGCCTCTGGTACCCGACTTCCAGGCAGCTTCTGCAAAAGTACAAGACCAGCGCTCCCCAGATGCATGGCCACGTACCCATGTCTGCTCTCTCACAGCCACTCTGCAGAATGGTCCTGTCGATGCGGGCGATCAGCCACGTGCCCAGGATGCAGCTGATGAGAAGCCTGGAGAGGCAGGCGCCCAGGCCCAGCAGCACATTGTAGAAGAACAGAAAGTAGTTGAAGTTGTGGAATGCTCTCCTGCAAACAAAAGCAGGTGGAGGGGCAGCACCTTTCAGTATGAGAAGGTGGCTATGCAGGTGGGCTCAGGGGCCCCCCAGACCTGTGGTCAAAGCCTACGTCTCCCATCTCCTAGCTGTGTGACCTTGTGCTGTTAGCAGGAGCTGACTGTCCCCATTTCGCAGCTGATGTGAGGACTGGCTCAGAAACAGTGTAGAGGGTGCTGAGCCCAGGGCAGGCTGAATGTGAGTGTGGACTATAAACCTCATGTGGCTACAGCCGGGTTTGTGGTTATGGCAGAGGGTGTGGCTTTCCCACTGTCCACTGCAACAGTGACCTGCCCCCAGCTAGAACTGCTCCAAGTCCTCCAGATGAAATTTCTCAAATGACCACCTGATCACGTGATCGGTCTCCTGTTGCCTATGGGATGAAGCCCAAACACTGCATACGAATTCTGGGGTCCTCTCTGAGAGGGGCTTTTCTGGCATTACCACTTTGTACCTCCTTCCTGTCCCTCACCATCTAAGGCCACCGCATGGCCACAATATTGGATTCTCACTCGTCTCCCAACACATCCTGCCCTTTCATGGCTTCCTGCTTGCATCGGTGCAGCGGGGGCTGCAGCCACGCCATCTCCTCATCTCTGCCTGTAGGAATCTTACCATCCCTCCGACCTCAGCTCACACGTCCCGCCTGC
>NW_020185326.1:5286349-5352707 GCF_003031525.2 Neophocaena asiaeorientalis asiaeorientalis
TACTCATGTTTCTCTTGCAATGCTTTCACACCCTCTGGACTCTACTGTCCCTATATGTCTGTGTCTGTTGGCTCCAGTCCACCGTGAGCACATCACAGGCAGATTGTGTGGGGTATCTCTTTATCCTCAGTGCCCGTGTTGCTTCCTCCATGAGTGAACAGCTTTGAATGAATGAACTAGAAAGGATTACCCATGGGACAGGCACTATTGTTCTAAGTTCATATTTTAATACATTTCAGCCTCAGAACACCTCTCTGATGTATGCACAATTATTTGTAAAATGAGGAAGTGGAGGTTCATAGATGTTTAGTAAGGGCACACAAGGTCACAGAGCTCATAAGGGGCAGAGCCAAGATTTGGCCTCAGGCAATTAGGCCCCAGTTCTGAACCACTGCCCCTCACCCTCTCAGAGAGTGTAGAGTCCACCCAGGAACCTGCCAAGGGTGAAGAGGAAGGAACGAGACTGCTGAGGCCAAAGCCCTACAATGCCCCGCTCCCTTCTCTGCCCTCACCTGTTGTTGAGAGCCAAGGGCTTCTGCTTGTCAGCTGTTCCCATCTTTGGTTGCAGGAAGAAGCTGGCGGCAATCCATACCTGCAGGACCATGAGGCCCAGGACGATGGATATGGTGAGGCTGAAACACAAGGTGAGACCATCCTGAGGTGGCCTTGTCCACTCTTCCCAAGCCCATCTCGAATGCCCCTTGATAGAGAGAAGAGAGATGCTGACTGCCTGCCAGACCAACAGTAGCTTGAGCTCTGCCCTTTATGCCTACAGAGCCTTCTCCTGCCCACTGTGCAGAGGAGAAAACTGAGGCTCACAAAGGGCAGATGACTTTCTTAAAGCTGCATCATCAGGTCTTCTGGCTCCAGACCAGAACTCCAGGATTTAATTATGTCTTTTTGTTGAGGGGTGGCAGCTGGGCTGAGTGGTTTAACAGCATAGGAATCAAAGAAAGGATGGGGTTTTTAGAAGAGCTCATGAAGGCCACGGGAGAGTGGACAGGGCAGGTTCTGCCCCAGACTCACAGGAGGCTCTAGGTGAGTTTGGAACAAAGGAGCTCAGAGCACGGAGGTCCCCAGAGGGCATTACGCCCTGTGTTTGCATTCTCTGAGTGGCAATGTGGGGTGGTAGTATAAAGAGGCTTTGGTTTCAGATTGCCCAGCTCCCAGTCCTGCCTCCTCCCCTGGGACAAACTGCTCAGCCTCTCTGTGCCTCTGTTTCCTCATCTGAAAAAAGGGAGCTAATGTAAGTCCCAACCTCAAAGAGTTCTTAAGAGAAAAGATGGGTAGTGAATTCTCAATAATGTCAGCATTCACTTTTACTTTCCATATGGGTAAACTGAGGCTCAGAGAGGCACTTACAAGCCACACATCTGATCTAAAACCCAAGCTCAGGTTTCCTCTCTCCTTCCACTATACTGTCCTTTCTCTCACTTCACCTCCCTGAACCTCAATCTTTCCACCTATAAAATGGACACATATATATCTCCCACAGACACAATTGTGAGGGCACCACTGAACGGTGAGAGTGGAAACATTTTGTAAACTGTGAGGTTCCCATCACAATGAGTTGGTATTTTAGCCCATCCTTGGGTCAGAGCTGGGAGCATGGGTCCAGGGATTGGTGAGAGCCCAGCAGGGAAGGGGTATTTCAAACAGCAGCTGTGAGGGCCCACCAGCTCCCAGGCCCTGGGCAGTGACAGGAAGCCCACCCAGCACTTACATCCCGATGCCCAGTCCTTGGAGCATCTCCAGGGCCTGATTGTGGATGACAGGTAGCACCAGGCTGTACATGATCACTAGGCCACACAGGCTCTGCATCACATGGATGATGAGGTAGCCTGTGGGTCAAGGGAGCCGGTGGTCACTCAAGGCCCTTCAGGATCCAGTCACACAGGTCCCTCCCTGCAGTCTCCCCTCTAGCCTCCTCCCAAGCGAAGGTCCTGGCACTCTTACTTGCACTGTGTCTTCTGCCTGGCATGACCGCTGACCTTCTGCTCACCCTGCCAGGTACAGTTCAAACATCAACTCCACTAGAAAGGCTTCTTGCCCTGTCCTGGGTGTGGACAGTCACTTCCTCCTCTGGGTCACCACCACCCTTAGCATATACACCCCGTGGGCACAGGACAGGTGGTGATGATGACCTACACGAATGTGTGCTTCTCACTCCTTCCGGAAGGTCCCTCAAGGAAGAGCTGGGGCCACTTCTGCCCTACGTCTCTCCTCCCTACCCACAGCCAGGACTCTGCAGGTGCCCAGGGAATGTGTATTGAATTGAATGGGTCATGTGAGGGCACTTACCCCACAGAATATAAGCTATCTGCCAGCCAGAGTACCTTGCAATGGCCACCTGAGATTTAGAAAGAAAAAAGGGTCTGAGAGGGGAGACATGCTGATTACCTCTAACACGTGGGCAGCATCCTTGTCTCATGTGAGGGTCACCCACCAACCCACCAAGGCAGGTGTCACGATTGTCCTCATTTTACAGATGAGGAAACTGAGGGCTGGATGGGGACAGTGGCTGTCCCGAGTCACCCAGCAGCAGAACATACTAGAATTGAGGACTCTGGACCCCCAGCCCAGAGCTCTTCCTCCCCCTTCTCCCTCCGTCTGAGGTGCAGGAGAGCAGGTTTTGGCCTCGGAGCAGAGAGAGGCCTCTGTAGACTTACCACACTCTCTGACGAGGAAGGATTATGGAACTTCAAAGGGAGAAAGTGTTTATCTCCTGCCCACAACCTCTTCATTTGCTTTCTAAAGAAAAAGTGGGCGTTAGTAATGCTCATGACCAGGGCTTAAAAATCATTTTTTAATACTTTTTTTGAAAATTGAGATATAATTGACATATAACATGATATTATTTCAGGTGTACAATATAGTAATTCGATATTTGTATATATTGTGAAATGATCACAGTAAGTCTTGTTAATATCTGTCACTGCACACGGTTACAAAATTTTTTTTCTTGTGATGAGAACTTTTAATCTACTCTCTTAGAAACTTTCAAATATTCACTATTTTTTAACTATAGTCGCCATGCTGTACATTACATCCCTATGACTTATTTATTTTATAACTGAAAGTTTGTGCTTTTTGATGCCATTCACCCATTTCACTCCCCCCACCCCACCTCTGGTAACCACCAATCTGTTCTATGAGTTTAGTTTTTGTTTTGTTTTGTTTAGAGTCCATATATGAGTGAAATCATATGGTATTTGTCTTTCTCCATCTGACTTATTTCACTTAGCATAATGTCCTCAGGGTCATAAATGCTGTCACAAATGACAAGATTTCATTCTTTTTTATGGCTGAGTAGTATATCTTCTTTACCCATTCACCCATCCGTGGACACTTAGGTTGCTTCCATATCTTGGCTATTGTAAATAATGCTGCAAAGAACACTGGGGTGCATGTATCTTTTTAAATCACTGTTTCCACTTTTTTGGATATATGCCCAGGAGTGAGATTGCTGGATCATATGGTAGCTCTATTTTTAATTTTTTGAGGAGCCCCCATACTATTTTCATAGTGGCTGTACCAATTTACCTTCCCACCAATAGTGTAGGAGGGGTCCCTTTTCTCCACATCTTTGTCAACACTTATCTCTTGTCTTTCTGGTAATAGCCATTCTGAAAGATGTGAGGTGACATCTCATTGTGGTTTTGATTTGCATTTTCCTGATGACTTAGAAATCTTAAACTTAATATATTTCGTAAAAATAGCATATAGCTACCTAATCTCAATGGTGACTGAATGTGAGAGTTGAGACTGTGTGTGTGTCTTTTAGTTTCTTTAGCTTGCTCTATTTTCTTACTTTCTCTACAATGAATATACATTACCTATATAATATTATTTCAAAACAGGTAAAAAAATTTTAACGATAGCCCCCCACTTATAACAACATAAAATGAAATGAAAAAGAAGCCACAATTCCTCACAATCCCAGCACCCAAAGAAATCACTGTGTGCTTTCCCCATGTGCCCGTCTCAGCCTGGCCTTTTGCCTAAAGATTAGGTTGGCATAGTTTTGTTCACAGTCCACATTCACATCTATATCCTCCTTTTTTCTTAACATCCCATTCCAGCAATTTCCAGGTTATTTTGCAATTTCATCACCACTGAATTGGGAAAACTTAGTATGAAATAAAGAATGTAAGTATCTCATTAATAGTCTGCATATTTATTACATAATGAAATGATGATATTTCAGTTATGCTGGGTTAAATAACATATTATTAAATTATTTTCACCTCTCCTTTAACTTTTTTAAATAGTGTCTATTAGAAAATGTAAAATTGTATCTGTGGCTTTCATTGTGTTTCTGTTTGGCAGTACCAGAGGTGTGTAACCAGGAATACAAACATGCACAGATATATTTGCAGAGAAAATTTCTGGAAGGATGCACAGAAAATGAATAATAGTGCTTAGCTCTTGGGCAACAATCTGGGCCCTGATGGGAAGAAGACTTACTTTACACTAAATATTTTTGTAACTTTGTTTTTAAAACACAAGCCTGTAGATAGGTTGGCATAACTATAAGAAAAATAACAATACTGGCACAGTGCTAGTGCTGTCCAAAGGGTGCTTTCTCATCCATTATTTCCTCTGCCCCATGGTCCTGTAAAGGAGGCAGGGCAAGGATTGTCACTCCTGGGTGACAGGTGTGGGAGGGAAGGGCCAGCCTGGACGGGAAGGAGGCCTCCCCACCACAGGGGCCTTCTTGTCCCTGTGCCCTCAGCTACCCTCCACCCACATCCATGCAGCCAGCTCTGCATTGTGGTTGTTCCTGGTTGCGGTCAAATGCCTCAGTGAATATCTCCCAGCCACTTGTAGGCTAGTGAAGGAAGGAGCAGACATATCCCTACAACAGGCAGGGAAAGGGTAAGCAGCAGTGTCCAGTCCACCCACAGAGCCCAGGGAGAAGAAAGCAGAGACAGGGAGCAAGCCAGGGCTGGGATGGAGAACTGGGGCTCTTTGTGCCAGGAGAGTCTTCACTTAGATGTCATCTGCAAGAGACCCAACCTTTGAGTAGCCAGATGGGGAGGATACAAAAGCAGGATGCTCTGCAGGGGTGGGAATTGGCCCTGGGCTTCCTGTGAGTGAGTGGGTGACTGTGAACTAGAGACTGAGACAGAGGCAGAGACAAAGGCAGAGAAATGGAGAGAAAAGGGAGCAATAGATACCTAAATTCAACTTCCGTCTGCATGCAAATGCCAGCTACATACTGAAGGCCATCCCCTCCTCCTGTGCTGCTGTTCTAGAGACGGATGCCCCTGGTTCCCTTGTCCCAACCTCCTGTGAGGTCCCCTTGAGCCATATTCACCTGCTGGGAGCGCAGTGTGATTAGTCCTGGAGAGCAGGGCGGGTCTAACACCTAGTAGCAATGCAGAAGTGTACAAGAAATGACAAGGTCAGAAGGCGCCAGAAGACGAGATCAGCCGCTAACAGCCTGTGGCTAAAGTTATTGTGTTGAGTCTCGCCTGCCCAGCAGGTGAACATGGAGATGAAAGTACCGCTTGGGGTTTTGCTGAAAACCAAAAGAAGACTCTAATCACAATGTCAAGCTTATAGTGGGAGCTCAAATCAATAGTTTTTTGTCTGTTTGTTTTTGTCTTTTACTACCAATAGGTATGGTTGTCCCTAGACCCTATATATACTGCTGTTCCCAGTTTGGGCACTGCTGGCACTGCCTGGGAATTCTGAGAAGTCTGTCAGCTGCTTTCCCGGCTGAAGACACACAAATGACTCCTAGAACCCTCTTACCTGTAACAAGCCAAGATGTGAAACAGGTAGCTCACACACGTGAGGGAGGCAGGCAAGATGGTCACCACCCAGACTCCTGAAACAGAAAAGGTGATGAGAGGCCTCGGAAGATGAACCAGAAACTATTTTTAAAATGCAGAGGGAATTCCCTGATGGTCCAGTGGTTAGGACTCTGCACTTTCACTGCTGAGGGCCTGGGTTCAATCCCTGGTCGGAGAACTAAAATGCAGAAACTCACAACAGAAAGGTTTGGGCAAAATATACTGCACTTCCTTTAACACACCTCTTGTGCAAATAACGTTTTGCTTATTTTCTGTTTCATTTTAGCCATACACCCTCGATATCTTTTATTTCCTGTGTATTTATAATCTTTGCCTTTGGTATTAATATTTTCAATCTACAGTGAGTAATAGAAAAAGAAAATTATGGAGCGTACACATTGTAGGTAGCCTCCAGCCTAGTAAAACATCATTAATTCTTGAACTTCCAATCTCCGCTTTTGGGGGGGTGGTTACCCAATAAACAGTCACCTTGTGCAACGGTAACTGGAATCAGGGTCTTGACTATTCATTCATCCATCTTTCAGTATGTTTTTACTATTTTGTACCTAATTTGCTTTCAGAATGATTCTGTGTGCTTGTGAGAGAGGGACGGAGACAGAGGGAAGGAAGTAAAAGCTTCTGTATAAGCCAACTCTCAATAGGTACAGAAAAGGCATTCGAAAGAATCCAACACCTCTTTATAACTCAAATCACTCCATAAACTAGAAATAGAAGGGAATTTCCTCAATTGGATAAAAAGCATCTGCAAAAAACCCACAGCTAACATCATACTTAATTGGTGAAAAACAGACTGCTTTCCCCATCAGTTCAAGAATAAGAAAATCTGGGCTTCCCTGGTGGCGCAGTGGTTGAGAATCTGCCTGCCAATGCAGGGGACACGGGTTCGAGCCCTGGTCTGGGAAGATCCCACATGCCGCCGAGCAACTGGGCCCGTGAGCCACAACTACTGAGACTGCACGTCTGGAGCTTGTGCTCCACAACAAGAGAGGCCGCGACAGTGAGAGGCCCGCGCACTGCGATGAGGAGTGGGCCCCCGCTTGACGCAACTAGAGAAAGCCCACGCACAGAAACGAAGACCCAACACAGTCAAAATAAATAAATAATTAAAAAAAAAAAAAAAAGAATAAGAAAATCAATGTCTGCTCTTGCCAATTCTATCCAACATTGTACTGGAGGGTCTAGCCAGGGCAGTTAGGCAAGAAAATGCATCCAGACTGCAAGGGAAGAAATAAAACTATCTCTATTCACCAACAACATGTTCCTATATATAGAAAATCCTAAGGAATAAATAAACAAAGTAAAATGAATTAATAAATGAGTTCAGCAAGGTTGTAAGACACAAGACCAATATATAAAAGTCAATTGTATTGCTATACACTACCAACAAGTAATATGAAAGTGAAGTAAGAAACAACTGCATTTGCAACAGTATCATAAAGAATAAAATACTTAAGGATAGGGCTTCTCTGGTGGCGCAGTGGTTGAGAGTCCGCCTGCTGATGCAGGGGACGCAGGTTCGTGCCCCGGTCCGGGAAGATCCCACATGCCGCAGAGGGGCTGGGCCCGTAAGCCATGGCCGTTTGGCCGGCGGGTCTGGAGCCTGGGCCCCCCAACGGGAGAGGCCACAACAGTGAGAGGCCCGCGTACCGAAAAAAAAAAAAAAAAAACTACAAAAGCTTGTTTTAAGAAATTAAAGAAGACCTAAATTAATGGAAAAACGTATCACTTTTACGTATTGGTTGTTCTTTGTGAACATGGCAATACTCCCTAAATTGATCTACAGATTCAAATCCCTGTCAAAATTCCAATGTCATTTTTGGATAAATTGACAAGCTAATCCTAAAATTCATATAAAAATGAAGCGACCCTGAATAGGCTATACAACCTTGAAAAAGAAGAACAAAATTACAGGACTCACATTTCTTGAGCTACAGTAATAAGACAGTGTGATATTGCCATAAAGATAGACAAATAGACCAATGGAATAAATTGAGAATCCGGAAGTAAACCCCCATTGTCAATGTATTTTCAACAAGGATGACAAGACAATTCAATGGGGAAGAAATATGCCTATTAACAAATAGTGCAGGGGAAACTGATATTCCCATGTAAAACAATGAAGTTAGAACCTTACCTCATACCGTATACAAAAATTAAATCAAAATGGATCATACACTCAATGTAACAGCTAAAATGATAAAAGTCTCAGAAGAAAATATGAGAGTAAATCTTTGTGACCTTGGGTTAGACAATGGTTTCTTAGACATGCACAAGTGATAAAAGAAAACAAGATATATTAGACCGCATTAGAATTAAAAGCATTTGTGTTTCAAAGGACACCATCAAAAAAGTGAAAAAGCAACCCACAGAATGGAAGAAATTATGTGTAAATTATATATCTCTTGTAAGGGATGTGTATATAGAATATACAAAGAACTCTTACAGCTCAATAACAGACAAATAATCCAATTTTAAAGTGGGCAAAGAATCTCAGTAGTCATTACTCAAAGAAGATGTACAAATGGTCAATAAGTACATGAAAAGATGCTCAACATCATCAGCCATCAGGGAAATGAAAATCAAAACCGCAACGCACCCCCGATGTTCATAGCAGCACTATTTACAATAGCCAAGACATGGAAGCAACCTAAGTGTCCAATAACAGATGAATGGATAAAGATGTGGTATATACATACAATGGAATATTACTTAGCCATAAAAAATAATGCCATTTGCAGCAACATGGATGGACCTAGAGATTATCATACTAAGTGAAGTAAGTCAGAGAAAAACAAATATAACATGATATCACTTATATGTGGAATCTAAAAAAATGATACAAATGAACTTATTTACAAAACAGGAACAGAATCATAGACATAGAAAACAAACTTACGATTACCAAAGGTGGGGGGGAGGAAGAGGGATAAATTATGAATTTGGGATTAACAGATACACACTACTATATATAAGATAGATTAAAAAAAACAAGAGCCTACAGTATAGCACAGGGAACCATAGTCAATATCTTGTAATAACTTATAATGGAAAAGAATCTGGAAAATAATATATATGTGTGTGTATATATATATATATATATATATATATCTGAATCACTTTGCTGTATACCTGAAACATTATAAATAAATTATACTTCAATTTAAAAAAAATACAGTGCGATACCACTTCATACTTACTAGATGGCTATAATAAAAAATAAAGATATTAACAAATGTTGATGAAGATATAGAAGCTGGACCCCTCATACATTGGTGATGGCAATACATAATGAGGAAGCTGCTTTTGAAAACGGTCTGGCAATTCCCCCAAAAGCTTAAACATAATTACCACATGATCCAGAATTCCACTCCTAAGTATATACCCAAGATATATAAAAATATATGAAGAACTTGTAGATGAATGTTCACAGCAGTATTATTCATAAAAACCAAAAGTTGAAACAACCCAAATTTGCATCAACAGACAAATACATAAATACAATATTGTATATTCATACAACAGAATAAAATTCAGCAATAAAAAAGAATGAAGCTGAGACACATGCTATGATATAGATGAACCTTATAAATATCTTGCTATGTGAAAGAAGCCAATCAAAAAAGACCACATATTGTATGATTCTATTTATATAAGATGTCCAGAATAGGCAAATCTATAGAGCCAGAAAATAGTGGCCTGGGAGAGTTGAGAAATGGGGAGTGACTGAAAGTGGTCATGATTTCTTTTAGGGTGATGAAAATGTTCTAAATTTGACTGTGGTGATGGGTGCGTAAATTTCAAAATACTAAAAGCCACTGAATGGTACACGTTAAATGAGTGAATTGTATGGTATATGAGTTATATCTTCATAAAGCTGTTTTTAAAAAGAAGGAAAAAGAAAGCTGATTTCCATTCCTTTCAAGTTTCAGATGTGTCCTTATCAGCATCACCAGGACTAGGCAATTGCTCTATCCCAAACCTCCACCAACACAAAGGATGTGGGTACATCACCATAAATCTCACCCCAGGGGATGCAGGGGACACATCCTTGGAAGGAGAGGATGGAAGGAGTCTGGCCACAAGAAGAGTGAGTGCAGACTTTTTCCAGCCAGCAGCAAGAACATGACCACACACCTTTAATTTAATGCCTTTATCATCCCAAAGATGAAGCATGTTCAGCCTAAGAGTCTCTCTTGGAAAGAGGGTAGCTGTTTAAAGCTGGAAGAGATTGAGACAGAGTGAAAATGTTATATACTGATTCTTAAAGTGTCTAAACGTGAGAAATATATCAAAGAGGAGATAAAACATGAGTGAATATGGTGATATACTCACTACAATTCACCCAGACCAAGTAACTGAGGTTAGCATTAAGAAGTTGCCCAAAACAGGGGTAGAAATGTGAATTATCTGAAGTATGACTTAAAACAAGTATTATTAAATCAAACATTAGAATATGCTCGCTGAGTGTATAGGAAGGGACTCATCAGGCAGAACACTAAAGATGAATAGAAGTGTTCAAGAAGGGCAACAGAAAAGTATGGTAATATGGAAGAAGTAGTACCCACCTTAGTGTAACCTTCTATGTCATGTATGTATAAGAGAATTTTCCTCAAATAATTCACAGTAGATCTATTCCCCTCTGGTTTTGATATTCTGCTAGCTTGTGAGTCTTAAGTGAAAATATTATTTGCATCACCTGTTTCATGGCTTAAGGAATATATGGTAATTTACAGCCATTAAATGTAACAGAGCTACAAAGGCTTTTGGAAACCATTTGGTATCCTCATCCCAGTCCCATTTTAAAGATGAGGAAACTGAGGCCAAGAGAAGGGACCTGACTTGTCCAATGACGGAGTTTATCCTGACATCTTGTCCAGGTCCTTTCTCAACAAGGAATAGTGAAGAACTTTCCTTCCTTCATGGGCAATGGACATATAATTAGAGTATGTCATTTTCAAAGAAAGCTACTATTTTAAGGTAAAGTGACTGTTATGGACAGAATGTGTGTGTCTCCCACCCCCCACAAAATTCATGTGTTGAAACCCCAATCCCCAATGTGATGGTATTTGGATATGGAGCCTTTGGGAGGTGATTAGATCATGAGGGTGGAGCCCTCATGATGGAATTAGTGCCCTATAAGAAGATACATGAGCGAGTTTGCTTCCTCTCCCTGTTCTCCATGCAGTATGTGAGGACACAAAGAGAGGGTGGCCTTCTGCAAGTCAGGAAACAGACCCTCCCCAGACACCAGGTCTGCTAGCACCTTCAACTTCCCAGTCTCCAGAACTGTGAGAAATAAATGTCTGTTTTTATACCACACAGTCTATGGTAATTTGTTATAGCAACCTGAACTAAACAGAAATTAAATTTGAATGATATAAGTAAACTTTCCATATAATAATAAAGTCATGGACCACTATTTTATCTTTTCCAAAGTGAAAAAAATATGATGATTTTAGTTGTTTCCACTGGCATCAAACAAAAGAGGCTATTTGAGATTAGAAAATTATCAGGGCATGTTCAATTCAGCCCCAAATAGGTTCTAACAAAATGGCCTGTGTCCTGACCCCTTTTTCCTTTGAGTCAACCGAGGGAGGCATAGAGCAATTGTAACACAGGTAATATCAAGACCAGCAGCAATAATCATTATAGGTGTGCACCTGCCACAGGTCACAAGTCCCTCTCTGTTTCCTACACAGGCAGCAGGAACAAAGGTGGAGGATGGTTTTACCTTTGGTGACGTTAATCAGCTCTTTCACCTGCAGGAGGACTGGGGTCAGGGTACCCGTCTGGTTCATGGAGGCGACGTAGCTCTCCAATTCGCCTTCAAACACATCTAGCTCATCTCTCACATACACGAACATGCAGAACTCAATGACAATGAACTGGGGACACAGAGCAAATGTTTCAAGGTCTCACCTGAGTCCAGCTCAGTATATGAATAACATATGGGTCTCTCTTTGGTTTTGAGGTCAAAACTCTCTGAAGCTCAAAACTCATCTGCAATAGACTCTAGACACTTGCTCTACTGAGATGAATGGGACTGTGACTTCTTTGGAGACAGGAGTCACCCCAAACTCTGTTCTTCACACAACAGCATGTAAGAGTAGGCACCACAAGGGCTCAAAGAACTCTTCAAACATTAATTAAATCAGAGTGAAATAATTAAAACAGAGTGGACTTTGAATAAGGGGTGACCCTGGGGACAATTCCAAACACTTCTCACTGTTCCCCTTCCTGTATCTTGGCAATGACCAAATTGGAGGAGGTGTTGCTTCCTGTATGCATGTCATGCTTGCTCCCCTCCTATCATCCTGTCATCCTGCCCTCATGCCCCCATCATCATGCCATTGCTTCTAGAGTCCCTGACGCCATTTTACTTCATCAACCGAACTGAATGTGGAGCTCAAATGCTACTATTTTCAGGCAGGTTCTCAATCCAGAGTAATTCACTAAATTTCCAAAGCACTTTTACCTTTTCTTTTTCTCTAGTTAGACGGCAGTACTTCATACCGTATTTTATCTTCTTGTCTTAAACCATGGGCTACTCCCAGGCCAAGACTCTGCTGAATCAGCTCTCTTCTCTCTTCCAGGTCTTAGTATAGTGTTTGGCATAGAGTAGACAACCAATAATGATTTAATAAACACAATAACCCCTAGTGATTTACCCACTGCTGCAGAGAACTCTAGCTAGTTGTCCATTAAAATCTCTTCTCCCCTTTTTTGGGCACAGGCTGGACTACATTTGCCAGCCTCCCTTGAGTTAGATGTGGGTAAATAACAAGGTTCTTGTCAATGGAAGAAGAGTGGAAGGAATGTGTGCTGGGTCCACATAGCCTTTGAAAAACTCTCACAGGCATTTCACCGCCTGCTTTCTCCTTCTGCTGACTGGATGCAGGTGGTGAGGGTGCTCAGGGATGATGAAGGCACACGATGGAGAAACCAGTTATGGAACAAACACGTGGAAGACTGCTACCTCCCAAACCTCAACACTCACTCAACACTGTTAGGTGGGCAAAAATATATTCAGTGTTGTCACTGAAATTTGTGGGTTTATGTGGTACTTCATCATAACCTAATACATCCACTTAAAACTTAATCATAGGATTAGTTTATATAGGTAGTACATTTAAAATGAGCGGAAGACAATTTTTATCCCGCCATTTGACCCTGCTTTTGACTCAGACATTTTATCTCAGATAACAATGACCACGTGAAATGCTTTGATTCTGTACTTTATTGACTTCCTGTTTTCAATTTCATAGGTTTCTGCTCTAATTTTTATTACATCTATTCTTCTGCTTACTTTGCATTTTAATTTGCTCTTTTTTGTTTGTTTGTTTCCTAAGGTGAAAGTTTAGACGATTGATTTAAGATCTTTCTTCAGGTCTAATATGTACATTCAATGCTATAAATTTCCCTCTAAGCACTGCTTTTGCTGCCTCCCACAAATTTTGATAAGTTGTGTTTTCATTTTCATCTGTTCAAAATATTTTTAATTTCCCTTGATGTTTTTCTTTGGCTCATATGTTACTTTAAAGTGTGTTGTTTTCATACTTACTACTTGCAGGTTCTCCGTTATCTTTCTGTTACTGATTTTTAGTTTAATTCCACTTTGATCTGAAAGCAGACATTGTATGATTTCTGTTCTTTTAAATTTATTAAGACGTGTTTTATGGTCCAGGATATGGTCTATCTTGTTGAATTTTCCATTTACTCTTGAGAAGAATGTGTATTCTGCTGTTGTTGATGAAGTAGTCTTTGGATTTCCAAAATATCCAATTGATTGATGGCATCAATTACAGTTCAGATTTTCCTACCTTGGCACTGGTTGCCATGGGGTTTCTGCTCCGTTCTGTGATGATCGTGTCTCTTCAGTTTCAGGGGTAAAGGTTTGCTCCATGACCTCACTGCTCTTAGGGATCTAAGAAGAGTTGTTGATTCTTCAATTCGTTCAGATTTGTATTTGTTGTTAAGATGGATTGGCATCTTGCAAGCTCTTTACATGTGGAATTGTTAACTGGAAGTCTCTGTAAATAACTCGATTATATTTATTAGTAATATTCACCACATGAGTATAAGTGTCCTTGGAGTCAAAATGGTGGGGTCAAAGAATTGTACTTCTTTGATTTACAGATACTCAGTTTTGACCCAGCTTTTGAAGAACAACCCCTACCCTAGACCCACCCCATTTATAAAATAATAAAGGATTTGCTTAGATCTACTTACAAGGTACAGGCAGATGAAAGCCAACACAGTGGTTCCAATCATCCTGCTTGGGAACTGAAAGTAAGGGTCCCACTCATATATCCTGGTTTGGAACCAAGACTTTTCTCTCTCTCTGTGAATGAATAAACATCAAGAGAAGACAGGTTGTGGCTGGTAAACAAATGCCTGATTCTTCTGAAAATAATATCATCTCCTCTTCTTCACCTTAGAGTATAGTGAAGACAAAGAGCACTGGTAGATTCCACAGTTTTCATTCTCCCCTTATTCTTAAGAACAAAGACTCAGTTTTATTCAGTACAGCAATCTACCAAATTAAAGGCTATAGTTCCCGACCTCTCTTACAGCTAAGAGTGACCAAGACTAAACAAGCCAATTAGACGTGACCAGAGATGTGGTGTGGGACTTTGGGGAGGCTGGTCAGGTGGAACTGACACAGCTGGGAGGATTCTCTTTGACTTCATTCTTTTCTCCTGCCTGCCATCTGAAGGGCAGACATGGTAGCTGGCCCAGGCTGGAGCCCCAGCATCTATCTTGGGCCACAGACAGCCTTCATGATGGAAACCACTACATTACTGGAACAGAAAGACAGACACTGGGTAAACTGCATGGTGGGCAGTCCAGGGTTAGTACGGACTGCCTGCCTCCAGAATTCTTTTACATGAGAAAGAAAGAAATCTTTTATTTGTGCCATGATTATTTTGCATTTTCTGCTATATGTAGCCAAATGTAACTCTAACCAAAGAACTAGTTTTGCCACTATGACCTTGGATTAGACATATCCCTTCTCTGGGAATATACCCTTGTGCACAGTGGCAGGGGTAGGGTGACTTGAATGGTCACTGAAGACCAGGTGTTCTTGCCTGGCCAAGAGTTATGTCCTCTTTTATTGGTAACAACATCTCAGTTTTTGTCTGGGAATCTACTCTTCCCCACCATCAGTCCTGGTGGTTAAGTGAAGCTGAACCACTTCCTAGTTCCCATGGTGAACATGTGACCCTGGTTTAACAATCAGTTTGCTCCAATCACCTACTCACAGTAATTGGTTCTGGGATGCCAAGTGGTCCAACTTGATCCAATGAAACACATTCATGGGAATTTTGTTTGAATTATTTGAAAGAAAACATTCTCTTCTCTATGAGCTTAAGACAGGAGGGTATAAGCTTAGAGATTCTGGGGGCCACCACAGGGAGGAAGCCTACCTAAGAGTTTAACATAGGTAAAAGCAGAGCTGAGAGATGAGGGAAAGAGACCTAGTTCTGATTATATCAATCAAACCCCTGGATCCATCTGTGTCTGAAAACTGGCGACCTCTAGGCTTTTTAATTATGTAAGGCCATAACTTTCCTGTTTCTCTTCAATCCCATTTGAGTCGAGCTGCTGTTATTAGCAAACAAGTGTCCTAAAACAGCGCTCTTCCAGTCATCTCCAGGGCTCTGACACGGTCAGGGCTCATCAATATTGGTGCAAACACCAAGGGGCATGAACAAATATAACTGTGCTTACTGCAGGGGGCACTTCCTCAGGAGCTGTTTGACGTGCTCTGCCTGGTGAACTTCCAGGAAAGGCTTTTCTTCCTGTGAGAAAAGAGAGAGGTTGATGTTTTGGCTCACAAAGTCTTGTTAGGGCTTTGGTCTCTTTGAGGGGCTATTCCCATAGAGGCCAGGATTTTCGGTAAAACTTGCCATTCCCAGACACCCGTCATTTATTGAAGAGACTGTAGGGTGCCGTCTCCTGTTTCCCAAGCACTTCTTTCATGAAATGCCAGAGGCCTGACCTTCCTTGACTCTTCTGCTTACTGCTTTACACCAGCCTTTGTTTTGTGAAGTCGATCTTTCCCTTTGAGATTTGGTGATTTCTCATCATAGTTCAAAACACTGTTCCAGAAATGAAACACCCAAAATCCCAGTGTTTTTATTTTTTATGAAAAGGAATTTCTCTTGCTCATTTCTTATTTTGAAATGAACTTTAATAGTATGTTTGGAAATGTTTTCTCCAAGTGTAATGAGCTTTCCACAACAGTCATCTGTTTTGCCAATATATTGAACATGTAACTTTTACACACTGTGAGATGAAATCTTATATATTGCAGATGTTGTGCAGAGTAAAAAAGACCTGGTTATAATTCTGACTTGTAAGTGACATCAGCAGGCTGGAGGAACAGGAGGTTCCAGTTCCCATATGCCCTCAGATACACCAACTTTGACAATCCCCCACAGGTGAGAGTACCTTGGTGGGGGCCCAAGTATCTACCTTGGAGGTTATAGCACTCTAGTTAAGCAAAAACTCCAAGAATAGATGCATGAAAGAGAACAAGGAGAACAGTTTCATTTTATCAACATCACTCCTCCTCCAAAGTAGTATAGCTCAGGGCATAGAGAGAAGGCCCTCTTAGCTTGTAATTTCTCCTATGAGGGGAAAATAAAAGTGAAGTGAGAGCCCAGCTTCCCCAGCCTTGGGGGACACTGCCCAACAGATCCATTCCTGTCTCACACCACCCAGAACACTGAGGGGATCAGCATGGTGGAATAGTCTGGGGAAAGCTAAGAGCAGGGAAATGGGGCAGGGGGTCAATGGGGTGGGGGAGTCCTTCCGGAGTCCTCGAAGGAACAGAGAAAGAGAAAAGGGCAGAGAGCTATATAAAGAAATAATGGGGGGACTTCCCTGGTAGTCCAGTGGTAAAGAATCCACCTTCCAATGCAGGGAATGTGGGTTCGATCCCTGGTCGGGGAACTAAGATCCCACATGCTGCGGCACAACTAAGCCCACATGCCACAACTATTGAGCTTGCGTGCCTCAATGAGAGAGCCCACATGCCACAAACTACAGAGCCCACATGCTCTGGAGCCCACACACTACAACTACTGAGCCCATGTGTCCTGGAGCCTGCACACCACAACTAGAGAGAGAAAACCTGCACGTCACAACTAGAGAGATGCCTGCATGCCGCAACTAGAGAGAAACCCGAGCAGACCACACGCCATAATGAAAAGATCCTGCATGCCTCAACAGAGATCCCATGTGCTGCAACTAAGACCTGACACAGCAAAAAAAATAAATAAGGAAAACAAATAAATAAATATTTTTTAAAAAAAGAAATAGTGGGGACTTTCCTGGTGGTCCAGTGGCTAAGGCTCTGCGCTCCCAATGCAAGGGGTCTGGGTTCCATCCCTGGTCAGGGAACTAGATCCCATATGCCGCAACTAAGAGTTCACATGCCACAACTAAAGATTCTGCATGCTGCAACTAAAAGATCCCACACGCCACAACTAAAGACCCCGTAGGCTGCAACAGAGATCTCACATGCCACAACTAAGATCCGGTGCAGCCAAAGAATAAATAAATAAATAAATTTGGGGGGGGAAAGAAATAATGGCAGAAAGTTTCCCTAATCTGGGGAGGAAAATGAACATCCAGATCCACAAAGCCTCAAACAGACTAAATATATAGAGGTCTTCACCAAGACACATTGTAATCAAAATGTCAAAAGTCAATGACAAAGAGAGAATTTTGAAAGTACACATACAAGGGAACCCGTTTAAAGATATCACGGGATTTCTTGGCAGAATTCTTGCAGGCCAGGAGAAAGTGGGATGATATATTCAAAATGCAGAAAGAAAAAACCTGCCAGTCAAGAATACGACTCTTGCCAAAACTGTCCTTTTCCAGGCAAACAAAAACTGAGGGAATTTATTACCACTAGGCCTGCCTACAAAAAATGTTAAAGTGAGCTCTTCAAGTTGAAATAACATGATGCTAATTAGCAACACAAAAACATATGGAAGTATAAAAATCACTAGTAATGGTAAATATGTAGTCAAACTCAGAATACTCTAATACTGTAATGGTGCTGCATAAATCACTTTCAATCCTAGTATAAAAGTTAAAAGACAAAAGTATTAAAAATAACTATAGCTACAATAATTTGTTAATGGTTGAACAGTATAAAAAGTAGTAAACTGTGACACAAATCACATAAAATGTTGAGGAGGAGAAGTAAAAGTATAGAGTTCTATGCAATTGAAGTTTAACTGTTATCAACTTAAAATAGACTATTATAACTATAAAATGTTTTATTTAAGCCTCATGGTAATCACAAAGAAAAACACCTGTATTCTACACACAAAAGGTAAAGGAATCAAAGCGTACCTCTACAAAAAAATCATCACATCACAAAGGAAGAAAGGAAGAAGGAATTACAAAACAGAAAACAATTAACAAAATGGCAATTTTAAGTCATTATCTATCAATAATCACTTTAAATGTAAATATATTAAATTCTCCAATCAAAAGACACTGAGTGGCTAAGTGAATTAAAAAAAAAATTCCACATATAGATTATCTGCAAGGGACTCACTTTAGCCTTAAGGACACACATGGGCTGAAAGCAAAAGGATGGAAAAAGATATTTCATAAAAATGGTAACCAAAATAGAGCAGGGGCGGGGAGTGATACTTATGAGACAAAGTGGACTTTAAGTCAAAAACTATCACAAGAGACAAAGAACGTCATTATATAATGATAAAGAGGTCAGTTCGTCAAAATGATATAAAAATTGTAAACACATATACATACCTAATATCAGAGCACCTAAATATATAAAATAAATTTTAACAGAACTGAAGGAAGAAATAAACAGCAACATGGTAATAGTAGAGGACTTCAACACCACACTTTCAACAATGGATAGATAATCCAGTCAGAAAATCAATAAGGAAACAGCTGACTAGAACAACACTATAATCCAAATGGACCAAACAGACATTTATAGAACATTCCATATAACAGCAGCAGAATACATATTCTTCTCAAGAACATTTTCCAGGATAGAGCATATGTTTGGCCACAAAACAAGTCTTAAACATAAGAAGATTGAAATCATATCAGACATAATTTCTGACCACAAAAAGCTAGACGTTGATAACAGGAGGAAAATTGGAAAATTCACAAACAATACACTCCTGAACAACCAATGGGTCAAAGAAAAAATCAAAAGGGAAATCAGCAATATCTTGAAGCAGATGAAAATAGAAATACAACATACAGAAATTTATGGGATACAGGAAAAGCAGTTCAGTTCTAAGAGGGCAGTGTATAGCAGTAAATGCCTATATTAAGAAAAAAAGAAAGATCTCATGCAGACAACCTAACTCTTTACTTTGAGGAACTAGAAAAAGAAGCACAATGGGTAAGAGAGAGCCTCAACAACCAAATTCTCTGGGTTCCAGGTCTGGCTCTGCTATAGACTAGCTATGTGAGCTTGGGCGATGCAACTGACACCTCTGGGTCCAAGTTTCCTAATACAGAGTGGGAGAAGTAATAATAGTACCTACCTCACAAGGCTGTTGGGAAAACTTAACCTGTCAGGACACACACGGTGTTTTTACTTAGTACTCACCGTCTGGAGCTCCCAGCCCAGGTGGACCCTCAGAGACTTGACAAACATGTACAGGAAGCGGCCCAGAAGGAAGGCCAGGCAGAGCAGTGAGGGCCAGTAGAACACGACAGTCTCATACTTCCCCACAAACTGCAACAGAAGCAGACCATGGGGCGTGGGCTCTAGGTAGGGAAGGGCTAGGCCACTGGTGAGGCTGTGCACAGGAACCTGCCTGCCCCAGCCTGCTCCCACCAGGGCCCACCCTCTCAGAGCTTGGAGGTCAGCAGCCAATCCCCGCTCCCCCAGCCCCACATCATCAGAACAAGCAGTGGACTTGGAGTCCAGCAGCCCTGGACTTGAGTCTTAGCACCCCTATTTAATTTTATACAAAGGGCTTTCATGGCTTTTTTCTCATTAGGTATTAAATATTACTTTTGGAAAATACTCACAAGAGAGAGGAGGGTGAAAGAGAGAGAGAAGAGGGGAGAGAGAGAAGAGGAAGGGGGAGGGGGTGGGCGAGAGGGAGAAGGAGAAGAAGAAAAGGAAGGAAGGAAGGAAGGAAGTTAGGAGGGAGGGAGGGAGGGAGCGGGGGAAGGAGGAAGGAGGGAGGGAGAGCCCATAAGTGTCATTTTGGGAGCAACACAAGCTCCCAAGAGTAACAGGTCTCTCAAGATGGTGCTCATAGTTTTTCTATTTTTAGCTTCATTTTGATAAACAATGTTTTTCACTGTTTTAAGACAAATCATATTGTTATGTATCTTTCACAATTTACTGGTTAGTTTCATTTTTTTTTATGTTTCCAGAGTATTTCTCCCTAAGGAGAAATCAGAGTTTTGATGCAGTGATGTTAGGCTGGGGGACGGACACATTCTGAGACGTGCGGGCCCGTGTCTTCATCCTCCTCTCCAGCATATGCTTATATGTGAGACATAACCACCGTCAGTATTTCAGTGTCTTTCATCTTTATCTATACCCATATAGCTATATATATTATAAGTAGAGATAGTACCAAATATGTAGGTCTGTGTCTAGCATAATCACTTCTCCACATGGTTACAAATTATTTGTGAACATTATTTTTAATGCTGCATAATAGGGCATTATTTAGATGAACCAAACTTTATCTAAACTTTCCCCTAATATTTGACATTTGAGACCCTTTCTAATGTCTCATTTTTATAAATAAAGTTTTCATAAATACATTTGAAAACATGAGGACAAATTTTCATTAATTCCTTAGTCTGGATTTCAGTCCCATGATCTTTAATTAGTAAGTCATGTTAGCCCCTGAACCTTGCTTTCCTACCAGTGAACTGGGAATGGCACTAACACACTGTCTGCAAAGTGTCCTGAGGGTTCTCCGGTTAGTGATTGGAACTGAGCCTAGAACAACGCCTGGCACATAGCAGTTCTTGGTGTTAGTGATTCTGCGCATAGAAGTGAGACCCTGCCAATTAACCACGAATATTTCAAATTTCCAAAGAACCTCTGGAAGACTGAAAGCTCTCCAAGACTCCAAAGAAAATACCTGTGATCCTGAACCTCAGGTACTGTGAGCAGTGGGAAGGAGGGCTTCTTTTGGGGCAGAGTTGTGCCAGAATGCCCTCAATCCCAGTGCAGAGATGCAGAGGGAAGGCCCAGACTACCAGCCTCATTTTCTAGTCCAGCTCCCCCCAGACACTCTTTATCACACCCTTTAATCCTCCATAGTTACTGAAGCCCAGGAAAGGCTTTGGCAAGGCTCCTGTGGGCTCCTGGCCCAGATGGCTTCTTCGTACTCCCCTCACACACCTGGTAACCCTTCTAGGTACAGTGTGACACCCCTCTTTCATCTTGCTCCTTTTCCTGGGGTACAGGGCTAAACAGATGAACCAGCTTCCTCTAATTCTGAGAAAGACGATGCATGGCAAAGTGATAAGGGATTCATCTAGTTCGAGTCTCCCATTTTATAGACAGAGAAACTGAGGCTACATGAAGGAATGGAAAGAAATGAGCTTGAGAGTCAGCCAGACCTCGTCTCAACTCCCAAATCTGCTGCTTCTCAAGAGTTACATAATATACTTGTGCCTCAGTTTCCTCACCTGTAAACAGGTTTGCTAAGAGCTTCCCTCCCTTGAGGGGCCGCTATGAGCATCAACTGAGAGAACATCTCCTGTGAATGACACCTGATGAACACAAGATGCTCTACAAATGGAAGCATCATGAATGGCTCCAACTCCCCTTTTGTCCACACGAGGAAGCTGAGGCCCAGAGTGGCAAAGGCTTGTCCCAGGTCACACAGCGAGCTGGCCATGGTGATAGGACTGAATACCCTAAACATAGCTCAGCAGGGACTCACCTGCCCATGGGGACACTGTGTGATGTGAAGGGTGGTGACAGCAAACCTGCAGGACAGAAACCAGGGTTGGGGTCCTGGGGTCCTTCCCAGCACAGCCCCTGTGAAAACAGCTCAGATACCACCTGCCTGGAGTTACCTCCCCTCCGAATCCTTCTTGGGAGGACTGGTTCCCAGTACATCCCACCCAGATCAGGCATACAGCTTGTGCCTAGGTACATGCACACTGAATTCATTTAACACATCTTCACTGAGGACATAATCCTGGGATCCACAACGGCAGAGCAGGAAGACACTGAGAGGTCTCCTACTTCCTCCCCTCATCACTCAGGTGGGGAAACTGAAGCCCAGAGAGGGGAAGGGATTTCTCCAGAGTCATACCCAGAGCCAGGACCAAGACCCAGGTGTCCTGACTCTGGGACCGAGGCTCTTTCTGACGGGACATGCCCTGTCTGTAAACACTGCCCTGAGCAATAAGCCTCAACGTTTTCTCCCGGCTGGACACACATTCCTGGTCATACTCCCAAGGTGCCCAAGGTGCCCAAGCTGCTAAGTGGTTCTGACCACCCTCTCCTCTCCTGCTCAGAAAGTCTGGCAGAGGCTGTTAAGATGATATTATTCCACGTCTAACCCTGAATACCCTCTCTTCTAATTTTTAAAAAGCAAGTCACAAACTCTGTAATTGTAGCCATTGGGGTATCATTTGCTTGTGAGCCCCCTGCACTGGTTCACACACTGGGCCTGGGACCCCTGCCCCACAGAAAATGCTGTAGTGGGGAAGCCGACCCAGTAAGGGGGATGCAGGCAATGAGATGAGTTTCAGGGCTGGAGAGTAGAAGTGTTCATGGGATTATTCAGCCAGAAAACATTCCCCAGGGCCAGCTCTGTGCCAGTCCGGTGTCAGCGCTGAGGACACAGCGCTCAAGAGGAGGGTCAGAAAGGTCCCACATCTGAGGGCTCTGATCCACGAAGGATGAGCATGTATCTGTCACTGGGCCAAGTCGGGGAAGACGATCCACACAGGGAATAGCAATATGTAGACAAAGAGGCCAGAACACATGTTCCATGAGGGTCTGTCCTGTCCTCCAGTGTTCTCCCTGGCTCACAGCGGGATGTCTGCTGAATGAATAAGTGGACGGAGAAAGGAGTATAGGAGTCTTGCGTGACCGGAGGTGTGTGCTAGAGACTGTCAGGCATGGAGAGATGGGGAGAGGCCAGACTGCGACAGCACTGAACGCCCAGCTGAGGCACCTGCACTTTCTCCTGGGCTCCCAGGGAAGCAGCGACAGCAAGGAGAAGCAGAACCCAAACGGGACTCCTGCTTCTAACCACGGGACTGATGGCACTTGACAGAAACGAATTTTTCTACAACCCTGACTTCTGGGAATATTCTAATCGTGGGCGGCCTCCTGTGGAGCAGACGGAATGCAGGCCTGACCTTCTGAAGCCTCAAGTGCAGTTTCCAAGGAAGGGCTTCGGTGGGCCTTGGACCAGTCACTCCGCCCACCCGCCCTGGGGCTCGGTTCTGGGCAAGGTGCCCTCCAAAGAGAGCTCTCAGGTCACCTCCAGCTCCTTGTCCAGAGTCCAGCCATGGCCAAAGGAACTGCAGGAGGCCAGGCAGGCAGAGTCCATCTTACCAGATCAGAGAGTAGCTGAACCCCAGGATGGAGCTGACCAGCCGGAACTCCGACGAGAGGCAAGCAAAGAAGGGGAAGTGGGACAGGCCGACTTCGATGCCTCCGATCAGAAGCACAAAGGCTGGGAGAGACAGGGCCAGAGATGACGTGAGTTCCTCTTTTCACAGGCTCAGGGGAGACCCAGGGCAGTTATGGGGTTTCGTGTGACTTGCAGTCACAGACCTCAGGACTTAAGGAGGTGAGTGGACAAGCCCCAGATTAGTACAAGGAGGAATGCAGGGATGTCTTTCATGCATTCATGCAACGGGCCCTTCCTGGTACCTCTTCCATGCCAGGCACTGGGCTAACTATTGAGATGAAGAAGACTTTGTCCCTGCCCTTGATTAGCTCACAGCATGATGGGCAGAAACATACCACAAAAATGAACAAACAAAAATCACTGAGAGTAAAGCACCATAAAGGGTACCATAGCAACACAGACAGCAGTGACGTACTGTGTTCTAAAACCCCTTGTGCACTTCATCCATAAGGCAATAATAATATTAATGCTGCCACTGACTAGCTCTGAGATGGTCTAACAGGATCCAGTAAAATGTAATTGGGCAAGGTGACCTTTCCTAAGTGTCTACTTTGAACTGGGTTGTGGGTCAGGCACCAAGGACATAGGGGGAATGAACAAAGTTCTTGCTCTGAGATGCTTACAGTCCAAAAGGGAAGACAGGAAGGAAAGTAAACGATGTGATATGTACGGTAATAGAGGCATATTCAACCTGCTGTGTGGACAAGAAGAGGAAGTCATGGACCTCACCTGGGGTCTGGGTATCAGAGAAGGCATCCTGGAGGTGGTGACATTTAGCAAGGCCATGAAATATAAGTGGGAGTTTGTAGGATGGAGAGAAGGAGGGAAAGAAGGACATTTCTCACTCAAAGGAGGGGAGATGGTTGGTGGAGGTGGTCAGTATTTGTGTAAATGTGAATAGTGGGGGACTGGCAGCTAAGGACCATATAAAAGGAATAATTGCTGTGAGGTTAGAAGCTGCAAGAGCATAATTTTTTAATTTATCTGAATTTCCCCAACCATGAAAGCAGACAGAGCAGTGAAGATGGCAAAACCAAAATCAAACATCTACAATAAATCTAAGTGACAGGACTCATTTGATATCAACATCTGATTAAGGGGAAGCAGAGGAAAGACAATAGGATCTTTGAAATCCCAAGCACAGAAGAACCCAAAATTGCCAGCAGATATTCGCAGGACATTGAAGCTGAAATAACAGCTGAAACTGGGCACAGGGCTGAAGGCCTTGATTCACAGGTGAGAATCAGCAGACCTTAGTAAGGTGTTAGTAGGTCTGAGGATGCTGGAGCCATCAGGGCCCATGAGCTCATTATACTAAATATCCAAGTCCCCTCCCAGCACAAGCCCCACGTGAAAGAGAAACTGCTGGCAGCGAGAATCCAAAATGAGAAGGTAAGAACATTAGGAACTGGGTAGTAGTGGGTCCAGACAAAAGTGGAAGGAAGAAGCCAACTCAGAAAATATGAGGTTGTCATGAGGGTACATATATATAATCATTCTGTAAAAACAGAAGAGGAGGGGCTTCCCTGGTGGCGCAGTGGTTCAGAGTCCGCCTGCCGACGCAGGGGACACGGGTTCGTGACCCGGTCTGGGAAGATCCCACGTGCCACGGAGCGGCTGGGCCCGTGAGCCATGGCCGCTGAGCCTGCGCGTCCGGAGCCTGTGCTCCACGACGGGAGAGGCCACAACAGTGAGAGGCCCACGTACCGCAAAAAACAAAACAAAACAAAACAAAACAAAACAAAAAAAACAGAAGAGGAACCCTTGAGCCATGAAGCAAGAAACAATATTCTGGTCCAGCCAGATGCTCAACATCAATTAGTCTTCACGGAAACGCAAATCAAGACAACAATCAGGTACTACTTCACACCTACTAAGATGGCTATAATTTTTTTTAAAAAAAATGAAAATAACAAGTGTTGGCTAGGATGTGGAGAAATTGGAACGTTCACATATTGCAGGTCAATGGAACACAATGGACAGTCCAGAAATAGACCCATACATACACATGTGTAGACAACTGATTTTCAACAAAGGTGCAAGGGCAATGCAGTGGGTAAAGGACAGGTGTTTGTAATGACAACAGTGCTGGAACAAATGGATAGCCAAAGGCAAAAAAAAAAAAGAGGAATTCAATCCACACCTCACACTATATATTCAAAAAAATTAACTCAGAATGTACCATAGACCTAAATGCGAAACACTGTGAGACTCTAAAACTTTTAGAAAACACAAAGAAGAAAATCTAAGTGACCTTAGCTTAGGCAAATATTTCTTATATGGCATCATATGCATGATCCATAAAAGAAAATATGAAAAAATTAGATTTCATCAAAATTTAAAATGTCAGCGCTTCAAAAGAAACTGTTGGTAGAATAAAAATACAAGCAACAGACTGGGGAAAAGTATTTGCAATTTATACATCTGATAAAGGACTTATATACAGAGTATATAAAGAACTCTCAAAACTCAATAAGAAGAAAACGAAAAATCCCCAATATTTTAAAATAGGCAAATAATTTGAACAAACGCTTTACCAAAGAAGGTACAGTGATAGCAGATAAGCACATGAAAATATGCTCAACAACAACAGTCATTACAAAACTGCAAACTGAAACCACAGTGAGATACCACAACATGCCTCTTAGAATGGCTAAAATTAAAAAGACTGACCATGTGTTGTCAAGGACACAGAGAAACTTAACTCTCATACACTGAAGGTGGTAATCTACAATCAAACGGAACCATCATTTTGGAAAACAGTCTGACAGTTTCTTTAAAAGTATAATCTACTACATGATCTTAATAATCCAGACATTCCATTCAAAGGTGTTTACTCAAGAAAAATGGAAACATACAAAGACTTATAATGCTTACAGCAGCCTTATCTGTAACAGCCAAAAACTGAAAATAAATCAAATGTCTATCAGTAGGTGAATGGATAAACAAACTGTGGTCTCTCCATACGGAAGAACACTATTCAGAAATGAAAAAGGAATGATTTCTGATACAGTCTAAACATATATGAATCTTAAAACAACTATGCTGTGTGAAAGAAAACAGACCCCCTCCCCCCCAAAAAAAACCCCGATTGCATTCTGTATGATTCCATTTGCATAACTGCCTGGGGATGGGGGTGGTGACTGGATGGGGTGGGAAGGAGAGAGTACAAAGGGGAAAAAGTTAACTTCTGGGGTTCATTATCATGATTGTGGTGATGATTTCATAGATGTAAACATTTGCCAAAGCTTAACTTGTACACTTCTAAGAGATGTATCATTTTGGTTTCAATTTGCATTAAAAACTCCTAAAAACTAAGGAGATGTTGTAGGCATTTGCTCATATAGGCTTGGAACCCAGGAGAGAGAACCAACCTGGACCGGAGATGTTTGGGGGTCATTGGATTAGGGATGGTTGAACCTGCAGGGAGAGCACAGGGCACAGGGAACAAAGAGGCCTCAGATCAATGGCCAGAGAAGTAAACACTGTTCCCTGAGGAAGCGTCTGAGGGCTTACTGGTATCAAGAAGGCAGTCACGGCTATGACTCAGGAGAGATTTCTAGGGTTGGTGACAGTGAACCTATTTTCTGAGACTTTGTTCTACTATGTCTAAAACACCTTTGAATCTAACTGGGAGAAAACTGCCACAAAAACGCTTGAGACTTTGTGGGCTTGGCATTGACCTTGGGCAAGTAACAAGCTAAGAAGAACACTGACAGTTCAACAAAGTTTATCCCCTGATCCCAGAGAACCCCTGCCATGCAGTCTCCAAGAGCAAGAATTTCCACGGCAAAACTCCCAGCAGGTATGAGGCAGCGCACGTACCTTGGGCCCATTGTGGGACTTGCAGGGGCTGGTAGCCTTCCGAGAATAAGAACATGACCTTATTGGCTGTAGCCCCAAAGGCTACTCCATAGGACCATCGGTTACGAAAAGTGCCCACGAAGTCCAGAGGTCTGTGAATAAGAGAAACAGCTCGTGAGGCCAGAAGTGGCTCCTTCCCACAGTTCATTTCTAAAGTATCAACCCCACTCTGGGGAGGGACTATTGAGTAGTAAACTATTTATTTCAACTGACATATCCTGAGGCCCTCTGTGCCAATGTGGGGACTACGCATAGATTCAGGGTACCAAAGTGAGGAAGACAAAATCCTTGCCCTGGAGAAGCTCCAAGTCTGGGGAACATAAGCAAGGACACCAGCAGTCGTGACAACAAGCAAAATGGGATGAATTTCATCTATGAGAGACACAAGCAGTATGACTTGAGAAACCAAAACAAAGAGTATGTGCCAGACAGGTCGGGGGAACCTGCCCTGCACCTGGCCATGGTCTACGAGAGTCCTCCTTTCCAATATCCCTGGGAAGGTTTGGGTATCACTGGCTATGCTAGTTGCATGTGATCACATCTCCTGGCCACAGCTGATTGGACTATGGGTGGTCAGATGGTCACGGGACTTTGGATGGGCCAATCACCGTGCCTGGCCTTGTATTTTGGATTTGTGATTCTGAGGACAGGAGCCAGTCAGCTGTTAAAATTCTGTTCTGGAAAGTCATGCCAAACTGAGTCTTGCCGACGTTTGGGGGAAGCAGAGATCGTTAAGTCCGATGATAAAGTCAGATGGCAGAGAGGAAAATGGCAAAATGGTGCTGAAGGGACCCCAGTGACACAAAGAGGCAAAAGTAGAATCCGTCTCCCAGAGACGCCCATCTCAAGAGCTCTAGTTCCCATGAGGCCAACCTTGCCAGTTTCTGTGAGATCTCTGTAACTTTATAAAAAGTCCTTTCTTTTCCTTTTATGCAAACAAGCTTGAGTGGATATCTGTTTCCTCTAACCAAAAGAGCTTTGTCTACATGAGAGAAAGCAATTGCATTTGAGACAAAGAGAAAAGGCTTTCCCCACTGGAGTGCCGTTTGAAGCGGGCTTAATGAAAACTCAAGGTGGCAGGAAGGGAAGGGTACTGCAGGTACCTGCAGGTGGGGACTTGGGAGTCAGGATCTGGACCCCACCTTCCTGTTCCATTCGGCTGGCTCGTCTTCATCTTCAAGGCACAACTCAGGGAGCACCCCTCTCAGAAACCTCCCTGACAACCCACTCCCAATCAGGCACACCTACTTGCTGCCTTGCTTGGGTCCCCTCAGCGCTAAGTTCATGTCCATGCTTTTCTTATCACTTGTTTAGTGAACCATAAACTCCTCTGGAGTGGGACCTAGCACAGGGCTTTGAAAAGAGTAGCTGCTCACTGCACGTTCGTGGACACGCACTTTGTTGAACTGATTTGAATTCTAGTCAATCCCACCTGTAGTAAGTAAGCGCTATGTGGGACTCAGTCTCCCTATCTTTAAAACAGAGATGATACCCCTGCTCTGCTCATATCACAGAGACACTGGGGATGGCAAATGAAGACCTGCTTTATAAACTGTGGAGTGTCATGCACATGCGAAGGATTATTAATGGGTGAAGACGGTGAGCTAAAACTACTCAGGAAAGCAGGGCTTTTCATAAGAAAGTGGCCAGAGAGCAAGAAAACTGTGCCATTATTAACTGAATTCAAAGCAGTTTAACATGATCCATATAGCAGTCTTACTTAAAAAGTCCTACACCAGGCCCTACATGCCAAATGCCCAGGGCAAAGTCTGAAGATCTTCTTTATCCACCAGCCTCAGTCTCTCTCTGTGCCTCAGCCAATGTGGCTTAGACCTGGCAGTTTGGGAGCGGCTGACTGCTCTAATGGGTGGTAACCAGAATGTTTGCTACTCTGGGCTGGTATATGGTACATGGACATCGTTGTTGGATTTCTCTCACCACAATGGTCAGATCACCCTTAGACTCCATCCTGACATCCTGGCTTCCTCTCCCTTCTCCAGAGCCCAAGGCTGAGACCTGAGTGTGTTCACATCCTTGAGTCTTCTCAGGTTATGACACTGGGAGAATCAGAGCCAAAAGCGACCAGAGCTGGGTTAAAGCTCTTGTCACTCGGTAGCTCTGTGGCCTTGGGCAAGTGACTCAACTTCTCTGAGCCTGAGCTAGCTCATCCATTACATGAGGATAACAACCTCCACCACGCTGGGGTCCATCCTAGTAGCGTAGGCAAAGCAGATGGTTCAGTGCCTGGGCCAGAGTCAGTATGCAAGAAATGCTAATTGCATCATCATCATTAGTAGTAATTAGAGGGTGATGAGGCAGAGAGATGAACAATTAGAACTCAAGGAAAAATGTGAGGAGGGGAGCAGAGATTCAGAATGGCAGAGTCGGAAAGGCCCTGAAAGCTCCCTGGTCCAGCGGGCTCTCCTGGGACATGTCTCATGCCTCCATCCCAACAAGGAGGCTTGCTGCCACTGGTGACAGGGAACTCTCTCCCCCCTGCTTCTTGGGGTAGCCATGGTGCTGAGTGTGGGAAAGCCTTTCCCATACTGAGCTGAGCCTCTTCGAGTTGTTTGAACCACTTCTGGGCAGCCCTGGGTGCTGACGGTGCAGTAGCTTGGAAGCCAATTCTGAACTCTCTGGGCCTTGGGTGGATTGGGGCAGGGAGGGGCAGGGCTGTCCACGGCGGGGTAGAGGTGGGTGGGGAGGTAACTGGTGGTTAGCCTAGTCTTACAAGTGGTGTTGGTCCCAAACACAGAGTACCCCAGGCTGTAGTGATGGACCTTGGCTCGACTCACATGATCATTCTGAAGCGGTTCCCCAGGAGGTAAGAGGCATCATCTCTCTGTCTATGGTGCTCTCGTCTTTGGAGAAGGGACAAGACCAAAATGATGAAAAGCTACAGAAAGAGAAGATGAGTCTGTCAGAGGGAACATTCATCCTCAACCCCTCGGTGCCCTTGCTGAAGGAGAGTGTGTGGGTGAGCAAAGCACTCAGAATGTCTAGGACTCAAACTCCACACTTGGAGAGCTGGCTGCATGCACCGTTGAGCTTCCAGAATGTTTTGTACTGAGCTTTCCTTTGTGTTGCTCTGAACAGACATGGGTTCAAATACAGTCTCTCCCACATACTGGCTGGGAGGGAGACTTAACTTCTCTGAACCTCAGTGGCCTCACCCATAAAAAATGGGTAATAACTTTCAGGTTGCAAATCCTTCTTTGCTTTTTATTCCTGTGGATTCAGTCATATTCTCCTATACTTGATGCCCCTTTTCTCCCTTTACTAGAAAATTCCTGAGAATTATCTACACTTGCTGTCTCCATTTCCTCACCTCTCACTTGCTCTTCGACCCCCTAACATGGCTTCTACTCCCATACTCCACGGAAGCAGTTCTGGCCAAAGTCACTCATTACCACCTTGTTGCTCAATCCAAATGTAAACATTAAGCCCAAATCTGCCTGACCTCACAGCAGCATTCAGTGTTGACCTCTTCCTCCTCTTAGAAATACTCTCTTCCCTATGCTTCTATCAGCCACACTTTTCTGGTTTTCTTCCAGCAATTCTGAGTCTCCTTTGCTGGATCATTCTTTACCCAACCACCAGACGTGAAGCTCCTCATGGTTCAGTCCAAGGACCACTCATCTTACTCCCCCAGCCTCTCTTCTTCGGTGATCCCATCCATGTCCACACTTTCAATGGCCACCAAATACACAGAAGACTCACAAACTTGAATCTCCAGCCCAGCTGTGGTCCAGAATCATATGTTCAACTACATAGTTGGCATTTCTTTTTGATGTGTTGAACGCTTCTCAAATTCAGTATGTCTTAAATGGAACTCTTGGTTTTCCTCCCTGCCCTGTTCCTTCATCCACAACAAACTTGGATGCCCTCTAATTTTCTTTAACAAGTGAATGGCAGATACCACCATGCTTCCAGCTGTGCAAATTACAAACCCAAGAGTCATCCTCAACCTCTCCCTCTCCCTCATCTCTCTATCCAACCCATTACCAGGTTCTACTGCTTTTACCCCTTGAACATCTGGAGGTGACCACCGTCATCTAGGATGATGTAAAATCACCTCACCTGGACCCCTGCAACCATCTCCTAACTGGCCTTCCTGCCTCCTCTCTTAACTGCCTCCAACCTGATCCCCACTTGCAAACAGAGTGATCATTTCAACACATGAATCTGATCACACCATCCTTGGGCCAGAAACACTCCACTACTTCCCATTGTATTTAGAACAAAGACATAACTCCTTCATACACGGCCTGGCCCTGCCCACCTCCCCAGACACCTCCACCTCCAATTCCCCACTCCAGCCACACCAGCCTTCTCAGCTCCTCACACTCTCCATGCTCCCGCCCGCCACGGAGCCTTTGCACGTGCTCTCCCCTCTGCCTGAAACGTTCTTCATTACGTCTTCCAACAGACCTCAGCTCCAGCACTGCTTCCTCAGAAAAGCCTTTTTTGACTCCCCTAAAAGTCAGTGCCCCTGACTCTTGGGACCTTCGAAGCCTTCTTCTGCCTGTGTTTTTAGCGCATAATGTAAGAGAGCAAGTCTCTGCTGACCTATTCAGATCCCTTTGGGAGACTGTGTATGGGAGCACCCCAGCTCCCCTTCTCTTCCCTCATCCACCCTCCCCTGCCTTCACTTACTGATGGGATGAGGGAGTAATGGAGGAAGAGCTCCATGTCCACCGAGCTGGCACAAGTGCCATTTAGCTGCCTGGTCCTGAAAAACAACCGAAACACACGTTCACATCGTCAGTCACTGCTGCAGTCATTGACCCTTCAGGCTTGAGCATCACTGTCAGGAATTTGGCTTGTAGCCCACTGAGATCATCTGATCTTTTTTAACTTCCGTTTCTGAGTCAGTGCCACTCACCTGTGATGTGTCTTCCCTAAGTGGATTATCTTCTTTCATATCTCTTTCTCCAGCTTAATTATCTATACAACTGCCCTACTAACTGGATCTAACTCCTTCTTTTCTTGATGACATAGTCATGGACAGATTCAGGTTCCTTGGCACCCAAAGCTTATATTATTTGGATGTCCTTTTCAAATAAAAATATCTTACCTTTTCATATTTTAAGGAAAACATATCACCATGTAAACACTTAACCAAGGTGCCTCCCACCCTCCTAGAGCCTTGGTAGGGTCCTGTGCAAGTGAGGGCCCCTGAGACTTAAGCTTCAGTAACTTCACAGGAAACCAGCCTTTGGACGTGGTTTTTCGTAGCCAGAGGTCAAGAAGCATCTGCTCACTCTGATTCACTGCTGGGCTATTGGGGCAGGGCAGTGGTCATCTGGATGACAGACTGTGGACTCTGTCCTCTCCAGACCTCAGAGTCTGCAGGACAAGGCTGCTGGGGTCTCGTGTGTGAAACACATGAGAGCAGTTTCCTGGTCTCTCTTTGAAAGGGACCTGCTCCCTTCTGGGCTCCCGCCACACTTCGCTATCGCTGCTCTGACTTGCACTGCACCACCTCAGCAAACGCTCACCCTCCAGATCCTTGCTCACTCTGTGCCTCACTCCTGCAGCATCCATCTGGCCATCCCTCGGGCTTCCTTCCCGGTCAGCTCCCACTTTTCCCAGAAGTCTCAGGGAAGAGCATTCCTCTGGGAATCCATGAGCATGGCATACTTCCCTGAAAGTTTTTAAAATTCCAGTACTCCACGGTGATGTCTAAACATAGGAATAAGACAACTTAGAAGTGGTGGGGGGAGATGAGGGTGACTCATGCTGTCGGAAATGTGATAGAACTATAAAATTTAGAATTCTGTTTTCAGGAAAGTAAACTGAGCACATACATCAGTCTCCTCGTTCTACAAAAACCCTCAAAATAGCAGAAAAGTTCTTTTTTAAGAAAGAAAAAAAATAGCCATATTTGAAAACAAGGAGGGAATCTATCAGGGACACAGAATCTACTAGAAGATGCTGAATGATGGAGAGCAGTTAGGACTAGATCAAAGAGAAAAAGCATCAGCCAGAACGGCTACAGGCTGTGACCACAGGAAAGTGCTCTACACTCATATGCAAGAGGCTGATGCAGGCAGGGGTTGCTGACAGACCACAGAATGATGAGTTGGGGTCTCACAGAGACCCAAGAGTCCTCCCACCCTGCTGACCGACCAGAGGCAATGGGGTTAACCTCTCTGGGAGTAGTATACATGGGTCACAGAGAGAAAGGCAGTGCTCCAGATCACAGGTGGCACCTGGGAAGGACCGGGTGCTTTGGATGCAGATCAGCTGCTGAGGTACCCCACCGAGGGGTACATCCTACCTCCATCCTGCTGCGCTGAAAGCACGCCTTAGTACTAGCTGTGGCAGCAGCTGCCACCCACCCCCAAACAAATATCCCAGTGGAAGCTCCAGCACAAAGACAAGCACCCAACCCGGAAACACCAAACGTGAGGAAAGATTACACCACCAAAGGGAGCCAAACATTCAACAGATAGAGGAGCCCTAAGGAAATGAAGTTAATACAGAACCTCTCTGAGATAAGGAGTAGAGGAAATTCTCTACAAGAAGAATGAACCTAGGAGGAAGGAGAAGGGTGCAAAAAGCCACAGAAAGTAATTAGCAAAACTTCCCATTACTCCTGAGCACAGAACTTTAAATATAGACACATATATACATACATTTTTAGAAATACAAAGCCTCAGAAAGACCTTCATTGAAAGAAATATTGGAGGAAATTCTCAAGTAAATCTAGGAGGAAGGGGAAGAATTTAAGAGGAATAACAAACAGAGAAATTAGGAAAATGTATTGTTAAATATCTAGGTAATTATTGTGAAATAAAATGTTTGAAATGCCAATTTGGAGTTGAAATATCAGATGATACCCCACATGGAAGAAGGGAGAGGTGGGTAGGAATAGGTGTAGATACCAAGGGAAGTGAAATGATGACCAAGTTCTTGTCATGTTTAGAAACATGACGTAGAAACATGCTTTCTCTTTCTGGGCTTTATAAGTAAAATATAATTCTAAGTAGGTATGTTAAAAATCCACAGTTAGCTACTAGAAGGATATAAACAGAAAGTAAATCAATGTATTAAGAAGTGTATATGAAGGAATGAAAATTCAATCACTCCAGCAAACACAGGAAGAGAAAAAAATGAAATAAAGACTAGAAACACCACAAGAACAAAACTGTCCAAAGAATAGTAAGCCACCAACAAAGAAGAAATAAAAATATTCAATACATTTTTAGAACTTCAACTAGTAATAAAAGGAGAAATTAAGATGAAATGCTGTCTTATCTATTAAAGTGGGAGTTATTAACAATACCACCCAGCAGGGGTCCCCAAGCCCCAGGCATGGACCCGTGCTGGTCCACAGCCTGTTACAAACCGGGGCCGCACAGCAGGTGAGCAGCGGGTGAGCGGGCAAAGCTTCATCTGCCGCTCCACATCGCTCCCCATTGCTCGCATTACCGCCTGAACCATCCCCCGCCTACTGCTACCCAGCATTAGCGAAGGTTAAGACAAGTTGGTATTCATTTGCTGGTAATCAGAAGTGTAAGGAGGTATAACCATTCTGAGGATTAACTTTGCAATATACACTAAGAACCTTTAAATACAGCAATTCCATTTCTAGGAATTCTACTTCTAAAAAATATACACTACGGAAATAATCAGAGAGGTGCCTGAATTCAGGTACTAGAATGCTAAGATTCTCAACTCTTCCTGCCTCCCTCCCTCCCTCATATGTGTGTATAACATTTTAAATGCAATATATGTTCATCGTAAAACATTCAAAATACTTACAAATGTATAAAGTAGTAACTAAAAGCCCTTTCTCCTTCCATAATTATGTGTGTTTATAACCTGTAGTTTCAAGCAAAAATGGGATCGGACTAAACTTGATTTCTTCATTTAATCAATAAAGGAAATGGAATTCATTTAATAACGAAAGGCAATTTCTAATGTTAGGATATACAGACCCACAGAACTCTTTCATCAGGGTGACCCTGCCTACACAGATTCACTGCTGAGCCGGTCTTTTGCTTTGAGGGCAGAGCTGAGAGTTAGTCTGGCAGCAGCTAGAAACAGGTGAGCTCAGGGACAGTAGAGAGTGTAGCTCTCTAAATAAGGGGTCCATAGCTATGCTTTCACTCCAGCAGTGAATAGATGAAGCAGGCACTGGAGTCAATCCAAGTTAGAAGGCCACTGAGAGCCCCTTCTTGGTCTCTGAGACTCATACTGCTTTCTAGTGGGTCCAGGGCTTGAGGGGCAGATCTGTCGAGGGGTAAACAGCTTTTGCAGGGCAGCAGCCAAACAGCACCCCCAAGTGTAGAAAATCTGATTTCCACTGATGATAGCTTGGAACTGTGTTTATGATACACTGTTAAGTGAAAAAGAAAAATTATAAAACAATATGATCCCAAGTTGTGAAGAGTGGTCATCTCTGGGTTGTAAGATTTGCATTCATTCTACTTTTTTTAATGATTTTCTTGAATTTCCCAAGGGTAGTACACAGATGCATTGCTTGATAGCTGCTTAGAACAGTGCTTGACACAAAATAGACAGTAATAAACACATGTTGAATGAATGAATGGCTTGCTTTTGTAAACAGGGAAAAGACTGGACTTTATGCCAAAGCAATAAAACACCATCTGAAGGGAAGTTGCCCAGGAATCAGCATAAAGTGAAAACATGCAAGATTTGTTCTGTGATAGGGTATAAATTACAAATCTTTCATTATTTAAAAAATATTGAAAATAAAAAGCTATGAGGGTAAAACAAGCAAGGACACACAGCTGGTGCATCTAGAGCAAGGGTCGTCTGCGTTCCCAACTCCTTTCTCCAACACCCCACGCTGATTGCCTGATGGCCTTGGTGGGGTGTCTCTGTGCTCCCGCCGTCCTGATTCCTTTGGTCCTAACATTATCACTCTATAGTCACAAGTTAGGGCTTCCCTGGTGGCGCAGTGGTTAAGAATTCACCTGCCAATGCAGGGGACACGGGTTTGAGCCCTGGTCCGGGAAGATCCCACATGCCGTGGAGCAACTAAGCCCGTGCGCCACAACTACTGAGCCTGCGCTCCAGAGCCCGCGTGCCACAGCTCCTGAAACCCAGGCTCCTAGAACCCGTGCTCTGCAACAAGAGAAACCACCGCAATGAAGAGTAGCCCCCGTTCACTGCAACTAGAGAAAGCCTGCGCACAGCAACGAAGACCCAACTCAGCCAAAAATAAATAAAATAAATAAATTATAGTCATAAGTTAAACATATGATAATAGCTTTATTGATTAATGTCACTTTATTGTGTGTCACTATGTCCTAGGAATCCTGCTATTTTATATTACCTTATTTAATCTTTACAAGAATCTTGTGAGGTAGATTGTATTACCTCCTTTTCATAATGAGGAACTGAAGCCAGGAGAGGTTACCTAACTTGCCCAGGGGGAGGTGAGGCTGGGAGCCAGGCACCCCTGCATGTCACCATCCTCCCAGCCCCCGCTGCTGGCTCACGTGGCCCCTTGGAGCTCCCAGCATTCGCTGACCTTCCAGGCTATGGCTGACTCATCTCTGATCCCAAGTCCAGCCCAGCACCTGGCACAGACAGGATAAGGGCATGTCTGTTAAATTCCATGGGAACTTCCCTCAGGAAGCTGAGGCCCAGAGAGGGCCAGTGGCAGAAAACATCACGAAGCCCAGGACTACTTCAGGTCCAGCTCAAGGGGCTCAGTGAGCGGGACCCTGACCTGGCTCCCACTTCTGAGTGCAGAGAAGGGTTGGGAAGGAGGGAGAGGTATGTGCAGTGTGTGTGTGTGTGTGTGTGTGTGTGTGTGTGTGTGTGTGTGTGTGTGTGTGTGTGCGTGCGCACGTGCCCGCCCATGTGATGCCTCCAGCAATGCAGTAGCCTGTGTGCTGGGGTGTCTGACTCTGGGCCAGCCCTGGCCCGCCTTTATGAATCCCATCAATCCTCTAACACACAGCCTCCCCACGGTCTTACCTTGGGGTCGGAGGTAGATGTAACAGTGTGCTCAGGCTGGCTTATACCAGCTTGGGACTGTCACATTATCAGGAATTTTGCAAGCCAGTTGTTAAACAACCACCATTGGTAAAAATTAAATTATATAAATGTATAATTAAATAAGTTATTTAAAAGGAAGGTAGTAAAGCCTCAAAACCCATCACTTCCTAATTATTTTGCTACGTTTTGCTATGATTTATTCTCTAGAGGTTATTTACATCTGTTACATCTGCACCATGAAAACTCTGTGTTATGGTCTGTGCCACTACCGTGCCTCTCTTCACATCTCCATGTCAGCAACATCATGTTGTTAGCTTGAAATTGGCCATGCTGGGAGAATTTATACCAGGGAAATGGGTGGACACTACAAATCAGGCTTTGATTTACTGTTCTGCAGACTGTCTAGAAAGTGACAGAGAAAATGTTAACAGGGCAGATTAAATTTAAACATATGTTGTAGGCATTACATTGTGAATGGCAAAAGAAAAAAGAAAAAAAAGAGGAAATATTCTTCTAGAATTTAAAACTCTTATCCCATTCATCCAAAAAATAGTTTCTGGCAACTGACATTGACAAATGAGTGAAGTTCTGACTTATATATACCTTGTCTCCATTGTTTCACATTTGTGTTACTCATTAATGTCAATAAAAATATCAACCAACATTCATGTCGAAAATAACCTCACGTGTCAATGGCAGGTTGGCTACAGACACAAGAATTTGGCAAAAATCAATGAAAGCATTCTTTGAGATTTAATTGGCTCTGTGCAATCTGCAAGAAAGATCATTGTATATTTTATTATTTGTAAATTTTGTGTGATAATCTATTCTAACAGTACAATTTATATTAAACTTATGTACGTATATGCATACTTTTTTCAGGGAGCCAGTTTCTACGCATTTCCTGGCACACCACTGGGCAGATGGGACACTGGTTCTGAGAGTGGTCAGGAATAATGAGGATGGCTGAGTTTGGAGACCTATGTCAATATAAACTATGCTTTAGGAGAAAGACAAGTTTAGTAGAGAGAACACAGGAGCGGGCCAGTGCCCCACCCTACCCTCTTCTCCCAAAGCTCTGCAAAATGAGGGGGTTGGACCAGATCAGTGTTTTTAAGTGTTTTGACTACAAGTCAAATATACATTATAGCCATGACCCAGTTCGGACACATGTGTGCAAAACAAATGTTCATAAAACAATACCATTAATATGATCTCTGGTAACTTTAATTCAATTCAATTCTATTCATTTTGTTCTTTTCCATCCCATTTTGTAAAATGCTGGCCGTAAACACGAAATTAGTTGTACAACCCGCTAATGGGTGTCAACCAGCTGTTTGAAAAAAAAGACTTGACTATGAGGTGACTGCTAGGGTAGGGGCTGTGCACCCCTGAAGGCCTCTGACTCCTGACACCTTCAGCAAGTATTGGTCTTTGCACTGCAGGGTTCCCGAATACCAGGCCTTGTTCTGATGGATAGACAGCAGGTAAGGTCATTTGCAAACTCTTTAGCTCAGGCCCTATCACTTGTCTGGAACTGTTGCACCAGCCTCTTTGTTCATCCCCCTGAGCTGGAGTCACCTGGAAAGGACACTCCACCCTCCCCCAGACTTAGACTGCGGTGCTCTCTGGTGCTCATCAAGTCTGCTTCCTGATACAGGTGCATTTTTCATGCTTAATCTCTCACTTTCAGACTGGGCTCTTCATAAGCAAGAAACATGCTTCATTCCACTTGGAACTCCTACCATCCCCCACCCCACCCCATCCCCAGCTTCTGACTAGGGACAAGGTACATAACAAATCCAAGCAACTGCTGAATGAATGAGTGAAGAGGGGAGAAGGAAGGGGAGGAAGGTGGGCGGGAGAGAGGGAAACATCTGTGTACTCTGCGTGCTGGGCAAGCACACGGCTGAGAGGCACCCTGTCCACACCCGTGATGTGAGACACTCCGGTCCACCCTTGGCCACGGACTCACAGACTCCTTCCTGGTCACTCAAAGGCTCTGGAACCCAAGGCCATGGGTGGTTTGAATGCCCCAAGGACCTGCCTCCAGCCCCCCACACACGGGCAGTCACGAAGCCTCATCTGGGCACCTCCAGCGGTGGGAATCCTCCAAGTCGCCCCTTCCATCTCACTGAGTAAGGGGGCCCAGAGGGAAAAGTGCTGGACCTGGGAGTGAGCCCCACTCCAGCAATCATTAGCTGTGTGCCCGTAGAGGGGCCCTGCCCCTCTCTGGGCCTTACTCTTCTCATCCTGAAAATGGATCTAATACTCCTTTACAGGCTGCTGTGAGGATTAGATACAATGAGAGTCCAGTGCTCAGTCAGTATTGAACTTTCCCATCCATTCCCTGCTTTTGGACCAAAGAAAAGGATTTTCTTTCATTGGGTTGAAAGGGGACTCTCACTGGCTGCTTCTACCTCCTCAGATGCCAGACCCCATCTGCTCCTCTGTCCCTGGAGCATCTGGGGTCAGCCGTCTCCAGACTGAGCACCTTCCCAGCCCCAATCCAGTGCATGTCATGGGTAGCTGGCCTGGCATCCCTGGCCTCCTGTTAGGTGAGGGGGTATCCGGGACTCCCCTGCCCTGGGCCCCTGACCACACAGTGGACTGAAGTCCTTCACCTGGTTAACCAGTAGCCAGAGCGCTGCACATACCTGGCCCTGTGACCAGTGTCCTGCTCCACACTGCAGGCAGGGGGGCCCAGAGCACCCTTGCCCAGATTGGCCCTGCTGTCCTCCAGAGCCACCAGCTTCCTCTGAGGCTCTCACATGAAGGTGACTGGCCACGAAAAACCATTTCGAGGCCACCCAGCTCTGCTGCTAAGTGCTGTGGCTCCTTAGGCTCAGGGGGGCCCATGGTCTCAGTTTGGTCACTTGCAAATTGAGAAGGTTGGACTGCTTGGGACTCAGCCCACAGTCACAGCAGCCAGCCCACTGTATGGAAAAGTCTTTTCATGCGTCTGTGTCCCCCACTGGATGGGGAGATACTAGGGGGCAGGGACCTTCCTCATTCTTCTCATGTGCACAGCTCCTGGCCCAACATGTGGCAACAGCAGGTGCCCACTAACGTTTCCTAAATGGATGGATGGAAAGCTAATGATTCTCAAGGGCCTACTGTGCACCAAGCTATACCTTAAGGGTTATGCTTTTATTAACTAATTTCAGCTTCACAACAGGCCTGTGAGAGGTACTATCATCACCCCATTTCACAGATGAGAAAACTGAGGCTCCAGAAGATGAGGAAACTCATCCAAGCTCACCCAGCCAGTGAGCAGTGGAGCCAGGACTTGAACCCTGGCAACGTAGATGACCACGTAAGTAACTGATAGCTGTCATCCTCCATGACTCTTCAGTGAATTTTTCTGTTCCTACGGCCAGGGAAGTGTGAGTTTTTTCAGCACAAAGACATGAGAATTGCAGGGGCTTGTGAAGATTTGAGAGTGGATGTGTGTGCAGGTCATTGGTGTACGCACAGCTTTAAGAATGGTGTGGGGGAAAGCAAACTCCCTCTCAAGATGAAATCCATGAGGAAATGATAGGCTGTCTGAGGAGGGGGAGTGGGCAGGGGTGTCCAGGGGACTGCCCACGTGTTGACAATTGTTGGAGCTGGGTGATGGGAATAGGGCGTTCTTTATATTATTCTCTCTCCTCTTGTATAAATATGTACACATCCATAATAAAAAGTTTAAATTTTTAAAATAAAGTCCACGACTATCACAAAACCCACACAGGCTGCCACCTTGCTGACGGTCCCTTCTGTTTTCCTCCCAGCTCCTCCATCCCCCTAGGCTTGCCTCTGACAGCCTTCCCAGAAAGTTCCATGTGTCTTTCTGTGCTTCTCTCTCTTATTGCCTATTGGTTTGTCCCTGTCTGTCACTTTCAGTGACTCTCTGAGAATCAGGGGAAGTTCCATAATGAAACACACATTGATACCCTTTTTTGATTCCATTTTATCCCCAGGGCCTCTGTCTTCTCTGTGTGTCCAAATCTGTTTTCTGCTTCTTTGCCTTGACTACTCCCATCCATTTGGACCTTGCTTTACAGGTAGGAATTCTCGGCTCTGGTTGGTAACCTCCACCAGACAGTGTGTATAGGTGGGTTTTCATGCCCATGTGGGTCCTCAGATCTGCCCAGAGGAAAAGCCTGGGATTTGGAGTCAGAGACCTTGCGACCTGGGGTGCATCATTTCTCCTCCTGAAGCCTTGGTTGCTTCATCTGTAGAATGGGTGTGATCTACTTCCCTAGATCATTAGAGAATGGGTATGAATGGTGCTTTGTTAACTGGGAAGCACCATGCTTGCTGGTTCTCAGGCCTGCTTCCACCTTCCCTACAACTCCCTCCCACAGACGCTATTCCACGAGGTGGGAGTGGAGGATTCCAAGCAGCACCTCAGCCCCCAGCAGACCCTGGGGCCCCTCCCGGGGGAGGGGGGGGCAGACACTCGCGTCACCGAGAGACACAGGAGCCACAGTACCAAAGAGCTGGACACCCTGGCTGGGTGCCTTGGCTCCACCACCACCTGGTTAACTGACTCAGAGAGACAGAATCAGCTCAGTCAAGTTGGGAACAGAGCTCTCCCCCAGGGCAGAGGGGCTGCGAGATCTCCCCCTGTTCTGAGCAGGGCACTGTGGGAAATAACAGTGCTTTACAGTTTATAAAGCACTCTCATCCCACAGTCTCACTGGATCATCAGAGAGCACAGGTCAGAGGGAGCCTGTCACTTGTCCACAGTGGGACTCAAATACAAGTGCTAATTTTTTTTTTTTTTTGCACCACTCGGCATGTGGGATCTCAGTTCCCGGACCAGGGATCCAACCCGCACCCCCTGCATTGGAAGGGTGGAGTCTTAATCACTGGACCACCAGGGAAGTTCCCACGGGTGCTAATTTTAAGATGAGATATTGATTGACCTTTTGTGTCTGGCCTGTCTTTATTCCATCTTCTCCCAGGGCCTCTCTGTTTTCTTTTCTGTGTGTCCAGATCTCTATTTATTTTCCTTTGCCTTGACCTTGCCCATTCATTTTGAGCTTACTGTACTGAGAGGAATGGTCTGCACCTGGTAGGTACCCTCCTTTCTGAGGGAGTGTATGGGAATGTTTTCAAGCCTATCTGACAACTTCAGACAGAGTTACCATGCAAAAAATTGGTGACTGAAGAAGACAAAAGCTCATTTTCTGCTCCCTACCATTCTTAACTGGCCAGTAAAGCAACATTCATTTTCATTTATTTTCACTTAGTAAAATAATAATAGCTATTGTTCATTGAAGGTTTATCACATGCTGGACATTGGGCTATGTATGGTCTTTACAGTTATTATCTCAGTCTTTTTACAACCTATGCCACATGGACTATTATTCCAACTTCAAGGATAAAGCTTTAGAGAGGTGAAGTAAACACAGATCTTCTCAATTACAAAGCCCTTTTACCTCTACTTTCAGAAGATCCTACCAAACTAAGAGAGGAGTTGGAAAGATCAGTGACCATTCACAACCCCACTCACAGAGACCTAGATTGGCTGTTAAGGGGTATTCTTCCCACGCATGATTATACCGTAGTTAGCAGACAAGCCAGGCGGGCCCCTGGGAAAAAAAAACCCTCACAGAGGAATCAGACAGCCAGAATCTCTCCCAGGCCCTCCTGCAAATGACTTGGAAATGGTTCAATAGAGGCTGATATTCAGAGGCTGACAGAGCAATTGTAGAGGCTTTCGCCCCTAAGGTGAATTGGTCCAAGGTTGAATATGCACTCAGAAATAAGGCCTTTGTTTAAAACACCTTAGACAGGCTTTTTCAGTCTATTAAACCCTGAAGCTCTCTAATGTAGAAATCTTTTGATCTCCATCTCAGTAGGAAATCACCCTTATACAAAGCAGCAAGTTTAGTTGGATGGGTGGGTCAGTCTCTTGATATTCAGGTTACAACCCAATTCTCTGAAATAGAAAACAATTGTCTTTGTCTTGCAAATCTCTACAAAACCAGAAATGTGGCTCTAGAAACAATTCAAAGTCCACCCAGCCTTATCAATCCCCAAATCTCCCCTTTTCATCTTAAAATGCTTGTAGATATTGGGATTTCAGAAACAGAGTTGTACTGCACTTAAGAAAAAGGACAATTTTAAATAGTAATTACTCTAGACCTCTAATAATAGGCAAATATACCCCAAAACTCCTTGGAGAAAACTTGAGTACTTTCTCTGTGCCTTCTTGATGTAGATTTTCTACATTCATCTTCTCTGGGACCTAAGAACCATTCTTTGAAAAGCAAACTTTAGGGAGAAGTTTCTCTTCAGAAGCAAAAGAGAAGGAACTATGTGGAAATCAGACTAATGAAAAACCTTAAATGTCCTCCCACAAATCTTAGTAAAAAGCTTTAGCCATCTGAGCAGGTGACAACTGCCAAAACAAAGTTTGAATCCAACTGTTCTTTTATAAGCTAGTGAGTTTTGTATTATTGTATGTGTCTCATGGCTAAAATTTTAGAACAATAGTTATAAGGTCTTGTTTGCATCTGTCTGTATGTTTATACATGTATGTTGTAGAGATGTGATATCCCTCTACCTCCACATGGTATTGTCGAAATTAATGTATAAGGAGCTCTATTTACGTGGGTTGAAGGACATGTGTTTGTAAGGATTGGGTATTCTAAAACTCTCATAAATACATAGATAACGTTATCTCTGTTGTAAAACTGGTCAGCAAGGAAAATAGCTTGGGATGATGGCTGACTTTGTCTAATGTCTCATTAGGTTTTTGTGAATAGTCTAAACATAATTGTTGGGAAGAAGTGATGTAGATAGATGTAAGTGGGATAAGAGTTTTCAGGTGAACTTTTCAGCAATAAATATGTGTATGGTATTCTAATTAAAAATAGCTACCAAGGGCTTCCCTGGTGGCACAGTGGTTGGGAGTCTGCCTGCCAGTGTGGGGGACACAGGTTCGTGCCCCGGCCTGGGAGGATCCCACGTGCCGCGGGGCGGCTGGGCCCGTGGCCCACGGCCGCTGAGCCTGCGCGTCCGGAGCCTGTGCTCCGCGGCGGGAGAGGCCACATCAGTGAGAGGCCCGCGTACTGCAAAAAAAAAAAAAAAAAATAGCTACCAAAATCTTTTTGGTAACTTGAAACCTTAAAGTTTTGCTAAGTTAAATAATGGAATCTCATTGAATATCTAGATCATTTCCAAATAAGATGAAACAGTGAAACATTAATTACTGAACACAGGTTTACTGACTCTTCTTATTACAGAGAAACTAAAGATATTTTGGTTTATTAGTAAATGTGTTTTGTGCCACATTGAAAGATTGTACTATGAAAAAGTGTATGCTTCAAAATTATGAAATGTATTCATAAATTTGCCAGTCTACAGAATTCTGGTGTAACAGTTCACAACTGCTCACTTCTTAGTTTTCACTAGAAGTTAAGGTTGCTAAGGGTTAAGAATTCTAATTAATATATGTAATTAAAGCTACAAGAAATAATATGGGAAACAACTCTATATGCAAGAAAAGTAAGATATATTTTTACCTAAGAAAAGATATGATGTATGGAGACGCATTTCTGTTGAAGGAAATGAAAGTGATTTTGTCCTAAAGTAAAGCTGGTTATTTCAGAATGGGAAGGTGGAAAATAAAGGATAAACTAAATGTATATAGAAAGTTGAAGGGGGAGAGAAAGAGAATTTTACGTTGTATAATCAAGCTGGCTGAAATTGAATTGTTATTATAAGGGTATTTAAAATAAGCCTTAATATCGATAGTGTACTTATATAAAACTGGAACTTGATTTTCTTTCATCTGTTAAAAGGACAAAGTTCTACTGGACTATTGGTCTTCTCCTGATAAGAAGCTGTGAAAGGTTTTTCTTTACCTCTTAAGTAATCTGCCTAGAAAGCAAAGATTTGGTGTTTTATCAAAATAATTTCCTGTGCTTCATGTTGTCTTAATCGGGTCTTTGATTATTTAAGAGAACTGAATCATCTCAGTATTAAAAGAGATAAGTTTTGCTCACAACTGTGTAACAATCTCTATTTGCCTTTCAAATCTTTAATTGTCACTTTGGTTAAATAGACAACTATGTATTATTTCAGTGTGATTCTTAGTTAGTCAAGTGTCCAAACTTTTTGATATTTTTGACAAACTTTGCCAAATCAAACTCTAACTAAAGTCTTTTTGACATGGAAGTAATTTGGGGATTTTCCAGAGGGCCCCTGGAACATCCCAAAAGATTTCTTCTCCTTAAAGACAGAGAGATAGAGGCTTATTGATATGTTAAATTATATGGGAAGCACTGTCAAGTAAGACATAATACTAAGCCTCCTTTAAGTTGTATTTGTATAGGTATATAAGCATTCCAGAAATTGTATGAAATTCCTAAAATTCTGATATGTCTGGTATAATGTTAATCAGTCATAATTCTAGTAATTACCTTAATAATAACTAGAATGTTGCCTGTTACAGAGATAACCAAATTTCTTTGTCAATCGCATTGTAATGAACTCTAATCAGATCTTTAACCATGGCCACTTTTAAGTCTTTGCCATTTACAGAAGTTACTGTTTTACTCTGATGCTTTTGCAGAAGTGTTTGCAAGTGCGCTTCATCTTCAAGGAGATTCATGGAAAGGACTCTGGCAAGCACAGATTTCTGATAACTTAAAGATCATAAAACTGAACTGAGTAAGAATCTCCAGAGCTGACGAAAAAACTGGATTTAAGCAGAACAAGAATTAATAACAGACTGAACGGACTGATGATGATGATTATAATTTTATGACTTTTTGTCTGAAACATTGTTGGTTCCTTAATGTTTTGTTTTTCCAGATTAAGTCCTTTAATATTAAGGAAACTTTTTCTCTTAAGCTACCTATGACTTAGAGCAATTTGATAAAGTGTACCTTTGTGAATAAGGATGAAACAATTACTTTTTCTCCCTACCTGATCCCTTCAGAATTTGGAAGCTTAGTGAATGTTCTTTATGAAAAGATATTTATTTGCATAAGTTAATAAGAATCTATTCTTCTTGTAACAGGGCACAACTGGAAACATTTGTTATATTATCAAAGCTTTGGTTGGAATGTCAGATTTGAGAAGATTCATAGAATCAGATATGACAAGACAGTTTTAAATAATTAAGGCTGAGTTTATAGAGTCAATAAATCCCCTTGGAAAAACAGCCTGGTACCTTGCTTTCAGGGTTCCTGACAGTCTTACCAGGTTAGCAAGGGAAGTCCCTTCCTGGCAGGTACAGGATACTTGGGGGACCTCAAGAAGAGAGGAATCAACTCAAATCTATAAGCATTAAGGCAAAGTCTGATGGAAAGTCTTTGGCTTGGCTTCCTGACCTCTAGATGCTTTTTTTTTTTTTTTTTTTTTCCCTCTAGATGCTTTTAAAAGTTCAATCTGGGGCTTCCCTGGTGGCACAGTGGTTGAGAGTCCGCCTGCCAATGCAGGGGACACGGGTTCGTGCCCTGGTCCGGGAAGATCCCACATGCCGCGGAGCGGCTGGGCCCATGAGCCATGGCCGCTGGGCCTGCGCATCCGGAGCCTGTGCTCCGCAATGGGAGAGGCCACAACAGTGAGAGGCCCTCGTACCACAAAAACAAACAAACAAACAAAAAGTTCAATCTGATATTCCTTATGAAAAGCCAGCAAAGAATATTTAAAAGACCCTACATGGTCAATTGCTATTCTTGCTGCGGTTGCACAAATAATCGGGACAAGGTTATTGAAACTAGACCTATTTTGTGAACAAATTAGTCTTCATTTGGCTATCTTTGATAGAAATAAGGGTGATTTTAGAAAAATTATGTTTCAGTAGAAACTATAATACACACTTGTAGATAAGATTCTAGTTCTGTTAATTGTCTCTGAGGTTTTGTTCTCTACCTGTAAACTGGACTGGATCCTGAATTCTAGTTTCCTCAAATATCCGGCTACAAATCTCCAAACTAACGTTTCCAATTTTCTCCCACCTTTTTGACTTGGAACCACTAAAAACAAAAGCTGCCCTTTTCCCTGAAACCCTGCAAACTGAATGTGAATGGCTTGATATACACTTCAGAGAAATCACCATAACAGCTCATATTTAGACATCGCTTGTGCCTGTTGCTTTGTGGGCCACTCAGAAAGTGTAACTGAACACCTGATGACATCATCAGAGACACTCAAACTGCAAAAGATGGTTCAACCCTAACACAGAGAAAATCTTCTTGACTGGCTGCCTCCTGGGCTCAGAAAGTGGTTTAGAGTCTTCTCCAACCATTAAGCTTTGGTTTTCTTCCGTTTCCATAGAAATGCCTCTTAATAAATACCTGACCACTGGCACTATCTAGGCCTAACTCTGGGAGCACACCTGCAAGACCACCTCCTGAAATGAGACACAACTGTTTAACTAAGCTGACCTATTCTCACCACTGAGACAGGTTCAATGAGATATGGAGCAATTTGTCAACTCAGCTTCTGGACTGTGAAACTTGTTTGAAGTTTCAAAGGTGGGATGAAGGGGGGAAGAATTTGTCACCCCAAGATATGCCTCTTCAGCATAAGGATTATTTTAACATGGTTATTTTTAAGAAACTGCAGACATAGGGGAAGCTCTAAAAATGGAGCTTTTGTAGGAGACATTTACATGTATGGGGGAATCTCTTGTTTGTAAGGCTGTCTTCCTCACTGTACCAGGAATGGTAGATAAGGTAGACAAGGTAAGATGACCTTATCTCTAGAAACTCTTATCAATGTAGAAAACAATTATTTAAATCTGCATAATGACCTTACCCTTGTTTACTGTGCTTTTCCTGATAACCTCCTATAACTAACTCCTCAACCCCAACATTTTCTTTTGCCTTTAGCTGAAGATGGTATTTAGGGTGACAGCTTCAGCCATTTGGGGGAGTTACTCTATTTTCCTGGGTATCTCCCATGTATACAGGAGGCATACGTATTATTAAATTTGTTTGTTTTTCTCCTGTTAATCTTTTTATTACAGGGGTGTCTCAGTCAAGAACCTAGAAGGGTTCTTTCCCTAGAAGGGAAAATTATTTTTCCATCCCCACAATAACATCCTTTGACAATCTAAACAGAGAACACTATGACACCAGAAAGTGATGGCTCTAATTTTTGTTCTATTTTTGAGCAGCCTTTTTAGTTCTGGGATCATTTAAAATGAAGTGTTTAAGTTTATATGTTTGAGTGAGAACGCTTCTAGATGGGACTGTACAGCTCTCAAAGTCCTTTCACACTCTTTTCTCAGATGATCTTCACAAAGCTGTGGGTTAGGTAGGACAGGGGTTATTACACCTGATTAATAGATGAGGAAACCAAGGCTTTAAGATCTGCTAGAAACTACAGAGCCAGGACTCAAGCCCAGGTCTGCTAACACCGTATCTGCGCTCTTCGCTCTCCACTCTGTGGCTCTAAACTGAAGATGAACAGAAATCTATCCACCGACCCATCGTGCCAGCTGCCTACAAATTAGGTAAACCATGCCCTCCTCCCGGTTCCATGAATCACCATAGCAAAGAAGACAGTTGCCAGGTTTCGTAAAAAACTAAAAATAGAACTGCCATGTGACCCCGCAATTCCACTCCTGGGTATATATCAGAAAATAACAAAAACACTTATTTGAAAAGATACATGCACCCTAATGTTCATAGCAGCACTATTCATAATAGCTAAGATACGGAAGCAACCTAAGTGCCCGTCAACAGATGAATGGATAAAGAAGATGTGGAACATATGTACAATAGAATACTATTCAGCCATAAAAAGAACAACATTTTGCCATTTGCAACAACATGGATGGATTTGGAGGGTATTCATTTAAAAACTGTGAATCATTGCACACCTGTAACTAATACTGTACCTCAACTATACATCAATTAAAAGGGGGAACTCCCTGGCGGTACAGTGGTTAGGACTCGGTGCTCTCACTGGCAGGGGCCCAGGTTCAATCCCTGGTCAGGGCATGGCCAAAAAAAAAAAGAATACAGTTGCCAGGAACATACAGTTGTCCAGCATGACTTGTCTCAAGCCTGACCCTGATAACTCACCTTGCGTTTGAGGAAAGCATCTTGGTAGAAAAGCACTGCCTGCAGCTCTGGTGAGCAATCTGCTTCTCTGGACTGTTCTTTGGGCTTCTCTTGCCTCTTGGTGATGACTGCTTCTGATATTCTGACGTTCTGCCCAGAACCCAAAAATAAAACCTCAGCGAAAGGCAAACATCCAGTCAAATATTTACCAGAGAAATGACAGCAAGTGGGTGGCCTCCTTCCTTGTTTGGGAACACTACTGGCTATTCTTCTGCTCTACCGCCCTTCCCATGCTTTCTCCTGCAAAAGCAGGAACTGCCCTCCTAGTTCCTCTCTCCAAGACTCTTGCTGCCTCTCACTGGCTGTGGGCACTGGCTCCTTGAGCTACTGGAGCTTTGCCCAGGAGTTGAGGCCTCTTCGGCTAGCTGTAAGAATTATTACAGGCAATAAAGTAGGACTCTGCCTCAAGGCAATAAACTAGGAAACTAGCACCACTGGCTTCAAGATCTCCTTGGAAAAAAGACAATTTGCTGGGAGAAGTGGCTGGAGACAAGTTCAAAACTGAACCCCACCCATGTGGCAGAACCGGGGCTAGCTGTCCACAAGGAATTCCTGCTCCCTTGCCATAAAGTGAAGCTGTTGCTGGCAAGGACCTGCCCGGCCAGGGGGCATACTCCCCAGCCCACCCAGGAGTCTAGGAATAAACACGGGATCAAGGCTACCAATGGGATGTGAGCAGAAGTGATGTGTGGTGTTTCTGGGCTAAGACAGTTAAGAAGCAAGTGTGTTTTTTCTACCCTCTCCTTCCCGCACCTGCTGGTTTAGGACTCAAAGGCCCTAAAGGAATGGGATGGGAAGGAGCCTGAGTCCCTGAATCACCATGTAGAGGAAGTTGTCCTCTACACCAACTGTCCATAAGCAAGAAATAAAGGTCTGTTGTAATAAGCCAGTGAGGTGCCAGCTTATTTGTTACAGCAGCTGGTGTTGCCCTAGCTAACACAGCACAGAATGTGGAGGACTTGTGAGTATCATATGGTCCAAGTTCTTGATTTTAAGGATGAGAAGACGGAGGCTTAAGGAAGGGAAGTACACTCAGAGGACTCGCCTGAGAAAGCCTGCCGTGTCCACAGAGCTGTGCCAAGGGTGTGAGCATCCATGCTGGTGCCATGCAGTTCTGTGCCCCAGAGCGCTGCTCATTGGGCCAAAGCTGAGTGCCTGACCCAAGGGCAGCCAGTCATAAACCATATCAATCCGCCATCTGTGATGGACATTCTGTCCAACAGGTCATCTCTTTCAGGAGTCTGACCTTGAGACACAGAACAAGAACTAAACACTCATCAGTGGGACCGAGAACCAAATAACACCCAGAGAGATGCAGGAAGCTAAGGAACGGTCAAGTCCTGATCAGGGCAGAGCATGACCCTTGCTGCTGAGAAGTGTGTTAAGGTTTCCCAGTTACTAGAATGGCCCATGGATTCTAAATGGCCAGCCTGCTCCCAAATGATCATCCCAAGCCGAATGGGAACTAGACCCCAGGTGTTCTCGTCTGTTGATTCACCGCATCCATCAGCTGCCAGGCCAGTTAGTGGCAAAATCACACTCCTATCACCCATGAGTTGTCTGTGGCTCCTCCCCTTCTCTCGCCTCATTCGTTCTGCCTCCTGGTGGCTCTTATCCATCCCTTGGATGTCAGAGGGCTCATTCCTCTTTTCCCTTCTGCCAGTCTGGAGGTGGTGCTCAGAATGGTGGAGCCACAACATGGAAAGAGCCTGGGTCCCTGAATCAACACTTGAGGAGACTAGGAATAGCCATATGAGAGTTTACACAAATAAGGAATAATCTTCTATTATGTAAGAGCCACTATATGCTTTGGAGTTTGTTTGTTAGAGCAGCTGGTCCTTATCCGAATCAATACAACTTCCTTTCCATTCACACTGCTACTGCCGCAGTTGCAGCCCTCACCACCTCCTGCCTGGACCAACACAAGTGCTCTCTAACAGGCCTGCAGCCCCCAGTCTCCATGCTTAGTGCAGACATGCATCTCCCTAAAGCACAGCTCAGACTTGCCAAACGTCCTCCATGGCCTGCTCTCCCAACCCTGGCTTTCCAAACCCTCCAAGAAGTTGCTTCAACTCTCTTTTCCAGCCTCATCTCCACTGGTTTCCATCTATATTTTTTTCAAAGTTGCTTATCCATCCCTAAACATGGCCTTTCATGTTACTCTGGCTCTTTAGGGAACAAGGAATAGAGATCCACTCGAGTTGCCTGGAGTTAGAGGGGTTTCCAATTCCTCCCCTGCAAGGGCTGGGGCCCAACCAGGGAAGGTGTTGGAGACTGAAGCCACTCTTGGGAAAGGTTCCTCCCCTCTGTGGCCAAGTGGTCTTTCTCTTGTCTCTCTCCTTTTTTGGCCTTTTTCTTCAATCTTTCCTCTCTCTGACTCAGACCCTTTGCTTCCTTAGGGTTTCTGCTCTCTTGGGGTTTTAACTCACCACCATCCTGACTTTAGTTCATAGTATCCTTTCAACCTCTACCCCCAAAGTCCACTGGCTCCTTCCCAGGGTTCCCCAGTTCTAACTGCTAAGAGAAAAGATCTGCCCCAGTTCTTCTTTTTCCCGGGTGGTCACAGCCAGTCTATGCCTTCCTGTCTCTGGCTCAGTCCTACACCCCTCGTATAAGTTTGCTAGGACCCCCATAACAAAATACCATGTACTGGGTGGTTTAAACCAGAACTTTATTTTCTCACAGTTCCAGAAGCTGGAAGTCCAAAATCAAGGTGTCTGCAAGTGTGGTTTCTCCTGAGGCCTCTCCTTGGCTTACAGACGGCTGCCCTCTCGCTGTGTCCTCACGTGGTCTCTCCTCTGTGCACCTGCACCCTAGCATCTCTATGTCCTAATCTCTTCTTATAAGGACACCCGTCAGATTGCATCAGGCTGCCCCAATGGCCTTGTTGTAACTTAATTACCTCTTAAAGGCCCCGTCTCCCAATAAAGTCACATTCTAAGCTACTGGAGGTTAGGGCTTCAACATATGAATTTGGGAGGGGACACAATTCAGTCCATAACACCCCTGGTCTAATCAGCTCTGATGGAGTGGGAGGGGGTCCTGGAGGCAGAGAATAGGCAGCATAACCGACAATTCAGGCCATGTGTGTTTGCTCACCTTGGTCCCTTTACTCCTGCCTAGAAGGTGCCTCCCACCTGCTTATCACCATGGTTTTTCGTTCATTAAGTCCCACCTCAAGCATAATATCCTGATCGCCATGGTGTAATCTTACTTCTCTTGGCTTGGCCTACATCTCTTTTACGGCATATATTGAGGCCTTCTTTATTCGTCCATTTAGCACATATTTGTGGAGAAGCAGCCTGGGGCAGTGGTACAGAGTGTGGACTTTGGGGCCAACTCCACCACTTACCAGCTGTAATTTTGGCCACGTTATGTTGTTAACCCCTCTGATCTGAGACAAGCTACACTTCCTTCGTGACAGATGAGGTTGAAATGAGCTAATATAAAATGCTCAGGAGGGTGCCTGACACACAGCAAGCCCTCAACAAGCAGGAGCAATTAGAGGGCGCCTGCTCTCCACCGAGTGCCAACTGGAAAGTGGAGCAGACAGTCACATCCCAGTTAACTGTGCCCAGGTCCCAGTCCCCCTATTAGATCACGGTAGCCTGGAAGCCAGGACTAGGCCTGATTCGCCATGACGCCTGGGAGACAGGGGAGGCCCCACAAATGCTTGTTTTCAAAATTGAAAATGATGAAAGAAAAACGAAAAAGACAGAGAAATATGAGGATCAGTACAACATAACTCTCTTACTGGACACCTGCAAACAAAGAAACACGGTCAGTGTGTCTCCTCTGAAACCAGGCCCTCTCCTTCCCAGAAGAAGCAGTTCTCGGTACACCCATGCCGCATCATTCAGAGAAAAGAAGTGTAAAGCTCTCCTCCTTCAGGCACATGGAGATGCCATCTCTTCTGTGACTGCTCATCTGCCAGGTGCTTCCTGGCTCCACTGCCCAGGCTTCAAATGGATATTTTAAATTCTTGGATTCTCCTGGTTACTTCCGTCACAATTCTACAACTGCTCTCTTCACACCATTAACGATGAGTCACTATTGAATTGCCACTGACTGCCCAGGGGAGTTAGGAAGACGGCCATGTTAAAGTGGGAGAAAAGCCAAGACTCTTGTTCTAAAATGCTTCAGTTCAGCACAGTTTCATTCACAGTAATAAGGAACCATTTCTAAGTGGCTACCATGCTCCAGACATGGCCTCTTTGAACCTGGAGACAACCCTGTGTAATCCATTTCAATTTCCCCCTCATGCTTTCTCATTTTACTGTCGAGTCTAAATGCAGAACTTGACATGTGTCTGTAGGACAGTTCAATATTTGATTTCTCTCTGCCATTCTAACCTCTGCAAGCCTTTTTGAATACCGCTTCTTCTATCCAATGTACATTAATTCCTTTTTGAAGTACTCGGGCATTTGAACACTTTCGCTGAGTTCATCCAGGTTATTGATAAAAACATTTAATAGAACAGAGCCCTAAGCACTCCGCTAGAGACCTCTTTCCGGGAGCCATGTAATGGTGCTGCAGTTGGCAGAACGTGAGGAAAGAGATGACTACACGAGAACCCAGGTTAGGAAGCCTTACTCTATTTAAGCCCTGTGTTTATCAGGGTCCAGGGTTCTGGAGACATGACACAAGGAAATTCAGCAGTGCATCACAAAGGCCATGCTTGTTTCCCGAGTGTTGGGAGCTTATCACAGGACAGCCTCTATTTATTCTATAGACATATGGCTTAATTATTTAATTTAGAAAAAAAGAACCAAAATATCTGGAAGATCTAGGGCAGGGCAATTTCTTCCTTAAGTAATATCAATGGGTATGACCCTTGACTAGGGACAATATTTCTCACTTTGAAAAAGAATGAAGCTATCCTATATTCCCATCCTGTCCCTCCTCTGTCACAAACAGGCCTGGCTCCCTCTGCTGGCAGAAGAAAGACAAATGCAAGACAAACTCCTCTGGGAGAATGTTCAGTGGCCTTTGTGACCTGGCCCCAATTTATCTTCCCAGACTAGACTCAGCTCTGGAGAAGTCCACAAGACATCTGACTGACCTCTCAGGTGCCACCCACCTCCCCTTCCCTGACCTCACCCATTCATTCAGGTCACAAAATTTACAAAGTACCTGTGTACTGAGAAGTATGGTAGTCCCTGAGGGTAGATGCCCTGGAGACACCGCCGCCGTCTTCCCAGGTCAGCCAAGACCCTGGCTTAAGTACAGTGTCCTCCCTGGGGAGGGTTTCAGTGCTTTGCAGTTCATCACAGGCGGAGTGCAGAGAACGAGGGAAGCGATTACTGCAGCAATAGGCAGGCTGGACAAACTGCTGGGATGGGGCTGCCCGGGGACAGGGAGGCGCAGCAGATCAGATTCTGCAAAGGCCATTTCTGGCACTGGGAGGGGGACCCATTTTAACTGGAGGCCAACCATGCACAAGAAAAGGGGCCCTGGCCTGGGACACCCACCTGAAGGACTCTGATTTTGAGCGAGTCCCTTCCTACCCTGGGCTGCAGTCTCCCTCTCTGTAAAGTGAGGATGTCAGAGGTGGTCTCTAAAGACCCTTGCTCCCTACCTGACCCAGCTCAGATGTCACCTCTGTGAAGCCTACCCACATCTTCTCACCGACCCCACTGCTTCAGGTAGACTCACACCTCTGAGCATTCGGTGATTGTCTGTATGCATTTTTGTCCTCCCCCCAAACAAAGGGCACCTTATCCCAGCACTTTGGCTCATCTGAATTATTAAGAAATACTACAGTATATTGAACTAAGGAATGAGGAAGTCATATCTAGATCTGTAATCCCTGTATTGTCCACAAGGTGGCAGTCTGCACAGGGGGCTGCTATACCTACCTTGCATTTTGGTGGAAGCCCTGGGAAAAGATGCTGAAGGGAAGAACGGAGAAGTTGGAAGGACTCTCCTCAAAGACTTATCCTCTGGCTCCTCGAAGGGTATGTGCTGCCCCTCTCCCCTCCACCTTTAAAGTGTCAGTCTCAGACAACAATGCAGGCCCTGAGCTACAGGAGCCAAGCCTGGATATTCCACATTTCCAAGCTTCTCAAGCTGGCTGGGCAAGGCTTGTGATCTGGCCCTCACTGCCCTCTCCGGTCTTCTGTGCCTCTGCACCTCCCACCCCCATCCCCACGAGCTCTCTCCTCCCTGCTGACTATGCCTTGTTCTCTCTGGTCTTCATGCCTTCGGACATTCTGTGCTCTCTCTCCACTGTCCTTCCAGGCAGCACCTACTGGCTCTTCAAGACCCAGCTGAGTGTTGGAAGGATGTGGAGAACAGGGAACCCTCATACACTGTTAGTGGGCATGTAAATTGGTGGCAGCCACTTTGGAATACAGTATGGAGTTTTCTCAAAAAAACTAAACATAGAAGTACCGTATGACCCAGCAATTCCACTCCTGTGTATATATATATCTAAAAAAAACAAAAACACTAATTCAAAAAGATACGTGCCACCCAGTGTTCACAGCAGCATTATTTACAATTGCCAAGATATGGAAGCAACCTAAGTGTCCATCAACAGATGAATGGATAAAGAAGATGTGGTATATATACATACAATGGAATACTACTCAGCCATAAAAAAGAATGAAATCTTTGCAGCAACATGGATGGACTTGGAGGGTACTATGCTAAGGGAAATAAGTCGGGCAGAGAAAGACAAATACTGTATGATATCACTTATACGCACTTTTAAAAATACAATAAACTAGTGAATATAACAAAAAAGAGGTAGACACACAGATGTAGAGAACAAACTAGTGGTTACCAGTGGGGAGAGGGGAGGGGGCAGGGACAATACAGAGGTGGGAGAGTAAGAGGTACAAACTATTAGGTTTAAAATACACTACAAGAATATATTGTACAGGGATTTCCCTGGTGGTCCAGTGGTAAAGAATCCACCTTCCAATGCAGGGGATGTTGGTTTGATCCCTGGCCGGGGAACTAAGATCCCACGTGCTGCAGGGCAACTAAGCCCGCATGCCACAACTACTGAGCTCACACGCCTCAAAGAGAGAGCCTGTGCACCACAAATACAGAACCCACGTGCCCTGGAGCCGGTGCACCACAACTAGAGAGAGAAAACCTGCACGCCACAACTAGAGAGAAGCCCACGCCACAGTGAAAGATCCCACACGCCTCAGTGAAGACCCCTAGTGCCACAACTAAAACCCGACACAGCCAAAAAAGTAAAGAAAAGTAAATAAATAATGAAATTTTAAAAGAAGTCTATCTAAAAAAAGAAAAGAAAAAATAATATAGTGTACAGCACAGGGAATATCGCAAACATTTTGTAAAAATTGTAAATGGAGTGTAACCTTTAAAAATTGTATTGGGTTGGCCAAAAATTCGTTTGGGTTTTTCCGTAAGATATTATTAATATTAAATATTAACATTTTAAAAAAGACCCAGTTGAAGAAGCGTCTTTTCCAGAAAACCTCCTTGACTCCCTTTTCCCCCGAGCACTGTTCTGTAGTAGCGTTTATTGCACTGAAATTGCTTCCTATCTGCCTTGCCTTCTTTTAAGAGCCTGGCTTGCTCTTCTATCCCCGCCCCCTCTGTGCCCTGCACAGGCCTGGCGGGCAGGGGTTAGGCCCTCTGAGAGCTTGCTGAATGAAGAAGGAAGCAATGAATCTACGAATTAGGGATGAGCGGCAGTAAGATCAAGGGAGAAATTCCCCCTCCCCCACAGGGGAGTCATTTGAGAATAAGAAAAAAACTTTATTTTTCTGTTGACCCGGGTTCAGGGAGGGACAAAATGCTCCGTAGCACAATAAAGGCACATTATTACTTTGAAAGGAGCCGGGCCAAATGTTCATTAAAAGAGGCCAGCGCTTCCCTCACATGAGACTAGGCTGTGCTGCTTTCTAAGAATGAATGCTCCCTTTGGCAAGGTGACTCCTCTTTCAATTATTTATACAGAAACTGATGGCAGCTGTTTTACTCTCCTGGCAGAAAAGGTAAGTTCCAGGGGCTTCCTGCCTCTAACGGGAGACCTTACTCCATGTGTCACAGAACTGATGTTGGGATTCTGCCAGTTGCCAGGCGTGTCTAGTCGATTCAGGACCTGGAGAAGCAAGCACAGGTGGGTTCACTGTGATTGGAATATGGGCCCTGACTGCTGTAAGCCCCCACGTTAACTGTGGGCTACAGTGGCCCACTCTAGTAAATGATCACAGGTCCCTCTGGAGGGGGCTTAGATGAAGATTTCTAGAATCTCTACAGAGTTCTTCAAGGGGGCGTGGCCTCCTCTTCCAACAAGGGGCTCTGTGTCTAGATGAAGTCTGAACCTGGTTAAGAGACCATGGCTTGAGATTGGTTCAAGATGGCAGAGTAGAAGGACATGCGCTCACTCCCTCTTTCGAGAACACCGGAATCACAACTAACTGCTGAACAATCATTGACAGGAAGACACTGGAACTCACCAAGAAAGACACACCACATCCAAAGACAAAGGAGAAGCCGCAATGAGCTGGTAGGAGGGGCGCTATCACGATAAAATCAAACCCCATAACTGCTGGGTGGGTGACTCACAGACTGGAGAACACTTATACCACAGAAGTCCTCCCACTGGAGTGAAGGTTCTGAGCCCCACGTCAGGCTTCCGAACCTGGGGGCCCAGCAACGGGAGGAGGAATTCCTAGAGAATCAGACTTTGAAGGCTAGCGGGATTTGATTGCAGGACTTGGACAGGACTGGGGGAAACAGAGACTCCACTCTTGGAGGGCACACACAAAGTAGTGTGTGCATCGGGACACAGGGGAAGGAGCAGCAACCCCATAGGAGACTGAACCAGACCTACCTGCTAGTGTTGGGGGGTCTCCTGCAGAGGCGGGGGGTGGCTGTGCCTCACCGTGAGGACAAGGACACTGGCAGCAGAAGTTCTGGGAAGTACTCCTTGGCATGAACCCTCCCAGAGTCTGCCATTAGCTGCACCAAAGAGCCCAGGTAGGCTCCAGTGTTGGGTCGCCTCAGGCCAAACAACCAACAGGGAGGGAACCCAGCCCCACCCGTCAGCAGACAAGCGGATTAAAGTTTTACTGAGCTCTGCCCACCAGAGCAACAGCCAGCTCTACCCACCACCAGTCCCTCCCATCAGGAAACTTGCACAAGCCTCTTAGATAGCCTCATCCACCAGAGGGCACACAGCAGAAGAAAGAAGAACTACAATCTTGCAGCCAGTGGAACAAAAACCACATTCAGAGAAAGACAGACAAGATGAAAATGCAGAGGGCTATGTACCAGATGAAGGAACAAGATAAAACCCCAGAAAAACATCTAAATGAAATGGAGATAGGCAACCTTCCAGAAAAAGAATTCAGTATAATGATAGTGAAGATGATCCAGGACCTCGGAAAAAGAATGGAGGCAAAGATCGAGAAGATGCAAGAAATGTTTAACAAAGATCTAGAAGAATTAAAGAACAAACAAACAGAGATGAATACAATAACAGAAATGAAAACTACACTAGAAGGAGTCAATAGTAGAATAACTGAGGCAGAAGAACGGATAAATGAACTGGAAGACAGAATGGTGGAATTCACTGCTGTGGAACAGAATAAAGAAAAAAGAATGAAAAGAAATGAAGACAGCCTAAGAGACCTCTGGGACAACATTAAATGCAACAACCCTCGCGTTATAGGGGTCCCAGAAGGAGAGGAGAGAGAGAAAGGACCCAAGAAAATATTTGAAGAGATTATAGTTGAAAACTTCCCTAACATGGGAAACGAAATAGCCACCCAAGTCCAGGAAGCACAGAGAGTCTCATACAGGATAAACCCAAGGAGACACAGGTCAAGACACATAGTAATCAAACTGGCAAAAATTAAAGACAAAGAAAAATTATTGAAAGCAGCAAGGGAAAAATGACAAATAACATACAAGGGAACTCCCATAAGGTTAACAGCTGATTTCTCAGCAGAAACTCTACAAGCCAGAAGGGAGTGGCATGATATACTTAAAGTGATGAAAGGGAAGAACCTACAACCAAGATTACTCTACCCATAGGACATTCCATCCAAAAACAGCAGATTACACTTTCTTCTCAAGTGCGCATGGAACATTCTCCAGGATAGATCACATCTTGGGGCACAAATCAAGCCTCAGTAAATTTAAGAAAATTGAAATCATATCAAGCCATCTTTTCTGACTACAATGCTATGAGATTAGAAATCAATTACAGGGAAAAAAACGTAAAAAACACAAACACATGGAGGCTAAATAATATGTTACTAAATAACCAAGAGATCACTGAAGAAATCAAAGAGGAAATCAAAAAATACCTAGAGACAAATGACAATGAAAACACGATGATCCAAAACCTATGAGATGCAGCAAAAGCAGTTCTAAGAGGGAAGTTTATAGCTATACAAGCCTACCTAAAGAAACAAGAAAACTCTCAAATAAACAATTTAATCTTACACCTAAAGGAACTAGAGAAAGAAGAACAAACAAAACCCAAAGTTTTCCCAGAAGGAAAGAAATCATAAAGATCAGAGCAGAAACAAATAAAATAGAAACAAAGAAAACAACAGCAGAGATCAATACAACTAAAAGCTGGTTCTTTGAGAAGATAAACAAAATTGATAAACCATCAGCCAGACTCATCAAGATAAAGGAGGGAGAGGACTCAAATCAATAAAGTTAGAAATGAAAAAGGAGAATTTACAACAGACACCGCAGAAATACAAAGCATCCTAAGAGATTACTATAAGCAACTCTATTGCAATAAAATGGGCAATCTAGAAGAAATGGAAAAATTCTTAGAAAGGTATAACCTTCCAAGACTGAACCAGCAAGAAATAGAAAATATTTCTTGTAATGAATCACAAGTAATGAAATTGAAACTGATTTAAATCACAAGTAATGAAATTGAAACTGTGATTTAAAATCTTCCAACACACAAAAGTCCAGGACCAGATGGCTTCAAAGGTGAATTCTATCAAACATTTAGAGAAGATGGCCGGGGGTTGGGGTGCGATGAATTGGGAGATTGGGATTGACATGTATAAACTGATGTGTATAAAATGGATGACTAATAAGAACCTGCTGTATAGAAATATACATTAAATTAAATTTAAAAAAAAAAAGAGAGACCATGGCTTTCTTCTACAGTGATTCAGATTGGTTTTTGGACATGAGACCAAGAGTTTTTCCTATTGTAATAGAGCAAGTAACCTTTTAGTAGGAAGCCATCTATTTCATTCCTAGGGACACTGTGACAATTAGCCAAGGCCAAAGATCCCTGTGGGTCAAATACTGTGATATCCAATTCACCCTGCCATCCATTATGATACCTGCACCCAGCTAAGTCTTTGGCAGTTGGCCTCTGTTCTTCTGGGATCCCATCATCCCCAGTGGATTCAAGGAGCCAATCTCAATGGTGGAATCTCCCATCCTCATATGTAACCGACAGAGGAGAGCCACCACAGGGCTTTTCAAGGATACTACTGCTCCCCCAACTAATGAATTCCCCAATGTTGTAGGGAAAGGAAAGTCCTCTGGGCCCCTCCTTGGGGAATGTAGTGGGTGGGTGGGCATGCAGGTTGTCAATAATAACTCTCTTCCAACATCTCCCATAAGCCTTTTGATTCCTTCCTTCATAACACAATAGGGAAGATGCTCATCGAGTCTCAATTTCACTCAAACAGCTAAGTCATAACCAGCTGTACAAACCAACACATTAAGCCCCTAATCTCAGGTAAGGCACTTGTATCAATAAATTCAACTTTTATTGAATGTATTCAACTGTCCTCCTTGGTCTAACACCCTTAGAATCCATTCCTGCACATAATCCCCAGGATGCTGCAATGTAGTTTAGCAAAATCTTGCCATTCTTTCAGTGGAGAAGCTGTATCTTCCCAGATCACACTCTGTACTTGCCCCATTTGAACATGTGCAGCTCTGATGCCAGTTGTGAGTCATAAGAGGGGGCGGGTTAAGTCTTGAGGAGAAAAGGTAACCCCTGCAAGATAACTGCTCTGGGTGACCTTATCAAAGTGTCCTTAAGCAAGGGAAAGTGAGTATTCCCACACATAACTTGCAAGCTGCTTCCACTGGCAGGAGAGGCTCAGAATAACTCAGAGGCTCTAAACTTTCAGCTTCATCTGAGCCCACCAGATATCCCCATTTTAACTCTCTTTTTTTGGAGGCACAAATATGACAAATTTTTTATTTCAAAGTCTCAAATTTTGACCAGCAGAGCACCACTGACATGGGCACCCTGATAGAACTTTATGATTTGGTTACCAGAAATGATTATGCCACATAAAATTAAGGCTAACCAGTCAAAATCCAAGTTCCCACTCCTTCCTAATCAATGGCCTAACTTTCACACAAGAGATTGGCAAGGCTGTAAATTCAACTCACTTTGTAATTATGCAAACCACACAATTAAATTTTATGTCATTTTCAGCAATATTTACCCTAATTCACCTTATTTATTTATAAGAAATAAATTTACTATTTTAGTAAATAACTTATATTATTATTGGTGCTTATTTCTAGTTAAGCTCTCTGGTTCTCTGATTGTGACCCATCTTTTAAGGGTTGTTTCTTGAGACCACTCCATTTAGGGTCTAATCAGGTGGAAAAAAAGGAAGTTAACATAAAGAATTGTTAACTAGGTAATTTGGAGGTAGCAACTGCAGGAAGCAGCTACCACTATCAGGACTAGAAAAACAAAGGGAGGGACTTCACTGGTGGTCCAATGGCTAAGACTGCACTCCCAATGCAGGGGGCCCAGGTTCGACCCCTGATCAGGGAACTAGATCTCACGTGCCATAACCAAAAGATCCCACGTGCCGCAACGAAGATCCCATGTACCACAACTAAGACCTGGAGCTGCCAAATAAATAAATAAATATTTTTTTAAAAAAACGGGAAAGGTTGGAATTATTTAAACTTAGTAGTATATGGCATGAGCTCTTAGAGCTGAAACTCACACCTCTGCAGTGGGTAGCTGCTTGCCTGGTGTCTCTGAGCTAGGAGAAAGGGTTCCTGGTGGGCTGGGGCACTCCATTCTGGATGGGCCTGTGTGAGCCCCAGCATCTCCACCCAGCCCTCAGCCCCCCAGCAGCTGCTCTCTGCGGAGCCTCCGGGTCTCACCCTGCACCTGTGTGGTTCAGGATCAGCCAAATGTTGAGGGGGAATTTCTACACCGACTTCCAGGGTTCCCTCTCTGTGGTTCCTCCCTCTTTTGTGGCTGCCTCCCCACAAAACCCAGCTACCTGAGCCCTGAACTCTGATCTCTGCCTCATCTGTCCAGGAGACCTTCTGCCATCTGCTTGGGCTCTACCTCCCCATACTGTGGCCTGGGAAACCTATCTAGGAGGAAGGTCTGGGTAGATGTGGGGCTCACGTTATGTGTGTTCCCTCTCAAGGATCACAGCCCCACGATGGAAAATACTATGCAGTGCCTGCACACAGCTGTTTTCTTTATCTGTCCAGGTTTTATAGTTGTGTATGGCAGGAGAGCAAAGCCCTCTTCCATTTTACTTGGCTGCTCAGCATCTGAGGCCCCATCTTTGCAGAGCTCTACATCTTGTTCCCGCTTACAAACAGCACTGGATTGAAATCTGTGCCCCTAGAACTGCCACCCCTCATTCATGGGCTTCTCTCCGTAAACCCACCTCTCCTTCTACTCTGGAATGGTCCAGCAGAGTCCTGGAGACAGGGCTTTCATATTCCCTCAGCCTGGATGGGGACCTTCTATGCCTGGCCTGTCATACTTGAGATTCAAGGGTATGGCCTGTGGATGGAGGGTCCTCTGCTCACGTGAGCCCCTCTCCACTCCAGGAGGGCAAGTTAGATATGAATGGAGCCGTTCATATCTACATTCACAGGAGGAGTGAATCGGTTGGGACGTTCACACCCATGTTAGCAGCTGCTGGGTGTGTGTGCATCCACCCTGAGTGGGGCATTAGCCAGCTTTCCCTGTGTGCTCGCTGGGAGCAGAGGAGGTAGACATTCACGCCATGGGAGCTCATACCTGCCACGTGGCAGAGGTGCCTCAACCCCCTTTCCCGCCGGGAGAATTCATCTCCATTTTTCCCATAATCCTATGGGCCCACAGGTGTTGCCCACAGTGCTAACTGGTGCTCTGGGAACCAGAGTTCGCTGGGCTATGGGCTTGCCGGCAACTTTTAAAAGGAAGTGGATGCCTATCACCTTCAAAGCTTTGGAATGTTTTCTCCGACCAGATACCACAGGCTCAGTGTTGGAAAATGAGTCTTCTGCTTTAATTCTAAGTCATGCTTACAGAATGCTCTTCCTACTACTTAAAAGGCATGTAGATCATTGTAAATGTGCCTCTGTGACTGTGTATCCCAACCGGCAGTAAGCACACATTAACTTCATCATTATAACACCATTCAATTACTGCACTCTCAATGTTTGCATTAAAAGCTGGTAAATCATTCCTGTGTACGTTTATTTGCCAATCACGACCAGCTTTTGTCCAGTCCAGGTCTCAGGGCACTGTACCATGGGAATCGTGGCTCAGTTTGAAGGACTTAGAGATCCTCTCACCCAATCCCTGATGCTTTGATTCCCCTCCACACTCCTTGCCATCCTTGAACTCCTCCACTGACAGGGAGCTCACTACCTCTGGAGCAGTCCATTCTCACTTTGGACACCCATGACCATTTGAAAGTTTGAACCCATTAGGAAGGATGTTTCTGAAAACCAGCATGGAGCTTATCTCTTTTGTTTCCAAGCCCTGCTTTGTTCCGTTTAACATTATAAGTGTTTCCTTTACATCATTAAACTATCTTGAATTTCTGCACGTATACAAAACCACATATTTACAAATATGCCTTCATACTAGACATGCAATTTATCATTGCTATTTCACTAAACAATATATTACAAACATCTTTTCATTGCAATTAAGCTACCTCTCCTTCCTCATTTTCAATGCCCAGATAATCCTTTATTGTTGGATATACCATAATTTATTCAATCATTGCCTATCAGTGGGCCTTTAGGTTTTTTCCAAATTTTTGCTGTAGTGACCAACTCCAGAATGAAATCTTCACACATAGTGATATTTCCTTAGGAGAGGCTTATAGAAGGGTGTAGAAGGTCAAGGGGTGTGAGCACTTTTAAAGACCATTCCAGGTAAAGACAGCAGCCTCCTGGTTGCAATCAATTGCTAATAAGTACTGAGAGCCATGTCGAGTGCTATACTGACATTATTATATTTAGTCCTTATCACCATCTACCACCACTCCCATGGTGCTTGCCTGTACCTGTTCTATGTATCTACTTGCAAGGGAAGAGCTGCAGCAGGCCAGGCAGCTGGCCCTGCTCTGACCACTACATAAAGTGGCCTCTGCAGGGGCTCCTTTGGGGAATAAGGACATCTCCTGAAAGCTGCAAACTGGAAAGGACCTTGAAAAGCAAAATGGACATCACACAAGAGTACTGTAGCTGGTCTTCCCAGACTGCAAGAGGCTTCCTCCATCTCTTCTCTAGAAATTCAGAAAATAAAGAAAACAGCACAGGGCAAATGAGGGCTAGGGGGTGAAGGCATGAAAAGTCACTCGTAAAGTCTGGTCAACAAGTCTTTCTTTCCATCCAGTGTCTTCATTTGGCCACACATTAAACTCCAGCAATCAAGACTCCCTTGGGTTTCTCATCTGGGACTCCTGCCAGGACTGGGCCATGGACGGGGTGCAGAGTCTGACTCTGCGCAAGCACAGGGGCCACAGGAATAAAAATCTGACTGAAAGAACCTGTTCCACTGTGTCTTCCCAACACGCACACCCCACTATGGCAGAGATACGCTGCCGCTTGTGCTCCAGGACATCAGAGCATTATTTGCAGTAGCAAAAGTACTGAAAACAACTAGTTAAATAACTACGTTTTTGTGCAGTTAAACACTTTGCAAAGTTAAAATGTCCAAGGACAATCCAAAATGTATCACCATCTCATCACAGCCAAAGTCACGGCTGACTTTGAGATGCACCATGACTTTATGTAGCATTATGGCGGAAAAAAGCCAGTTAAATTCCACTCCATTGATTGTATTTACAGACGGTCAGTTTCACAGATGGTAAGAGGTGGGGAAACTATGGGAAATACCGTGGGTAGAAAAACCAAGTGCAGAGTAATGTGTAGAGCATGCGTAGAGCATGCGTGTGTGTGTGTGTGTGTGTTTAAAGGGAGGGGCCATGCAATCATACGTGGTTTTATAAACATACAAAATTCCTGGAAAGATACCCAAGAACCTGATAAAAGGTGTAGCCTCCTGAAGCTGGGGGGTGGGATACTGGGTCATAGGGTGGAAGGGAAGCCCTCATTTCAGTTACATCCATTTGTAAACTTTGAAATTTTAAACTATATATTCCCTTTTTAAAATAAAACTTAGAAAACTACTAAATGCAAAATAAAATAAAAGAGCGCATCCTTCTGGATTAAGTGGAATAGTACCTGGAGCTAACCTCGGATCCGGAGACCGTACACCCAATCATTGCTCTACCAGAGCGACCTCGGGCAAGTTCCCGCCCCGACTGGGTCTCCAAGAGCCCATTGGCTGTCGGAGAGCAGGTCTCAGAACACCCCTCCAGCTCGGAACCCGGGCCGGGCCAGGAGCCTACCGGGCCGCGCTAGTCCGGGGCCGAGCAGCCGAGTGTGGGAGCCCCGCGGTGCAAGCCCGGCCAATCAGCGACTGCGAGGCGGGCGGGGTGGAGGCGCCGCGCTCGCTGAACGGAGCTCCAGGCAGAGGCGCCACTGCAGTCCCAGAGCAGACCATGCCACGCTCACCCGTGCTCTTCCTGCTGCTCCTTCTGCTGCAGCCGCAGCCGGCACCCGGCCTCGGGCTCCGCGCCGCGGGCGGCCAGAGCCCCGAGTGCGATCCGTGCCGGCCGGAGCGCTGTCCCGAGCCCGCACGCTGCCCCGCGCCCAGCATCGCGGCGCGCGACGAGTGCGGCTGCTG
>NW_020185326.1:5352760-5449778 GCF_003031525.2 Neophocaena asiaeorientalis asiaeorientalis
CAGCGTTTGCGCGCTGCGCCTGCGCGCCCGGCAGGTGCCGCGCGCGCACCCCGGCCACCTGCACAAGGCGCGGGACGGACCCTGCGAATTTGGTGAGTCTGGCTTCTGCCCTGCACTGCTGGGGCGGGTAAAGAAAGAGGGACCCCGACCCCCTGGGCTGTGGGGTGAAGGATCACCCCGTGCGCCGCGATGGACAGCACTGCACGGGCCTCAGTTTTCCCTCGGGTCAGTTTTTCCTTACCTGGCCAGTTACTTAAGGAGGCCGGAACAGGAATCCACAACCTGTACCCTTCCTTACCAAACCCATGGAGACACCAGCCACCGAGCTGGTCGTAATTTTGATGAGCCTGCTGTCCCTTTTGGTACTTAAGTAATTGCTGGTACAGTTATTTCCAGGCCTGGCATGTTTGCCTCCAGGAGACTGGGAGTTTGGGGAGCAGGGTGTTCCTACTGGAGATGAAGCAAGAAGGCCCCTGTCCCTGGAAACTTGGAAATAATGTGCTGCCCACTGGGGGGTCTGAGGCAGCCCCCGAAGCACAGGAAAGTCACCGCTGGCTGTTCCTGGTTGGGGCTCCCAGTGGAGGAGAGAGCTGGCTGGTGTTTCCCTGGCTGCAGCCTTGGGCTGGTTCCTTCCAGGGGCTGTATCAGCCCCTGTGGAGCCACTGTAGAGGTTCCTCCACTTCAAACCTTTGTTTCTGCCCTGTGGCATTTAAACAGTCCTGTCTCCTTTCTTCTCGTTCCTGTCACCCGCTTTTACAATCTGCTTTCCTCAGCAGTTAATTCACAGGCAGGTCTCTTTGTTTCCAGACAGGTAACACTTTCACTTCACATGCAGGAGACATGAGAAATGCTGACCAGGTCCCCAGACTCTAACCGGTGCTGATGGTCTCAGATGATTCCTCCCTGGGCTGGTCTTCTGTTCCTAAGAGACAGCTGCCTTGAAGGCATTTAGACCAAATCTGCTGTTATGCAGAGGAAACTGAGGCCCATGGGGCAAGGGACTCATCCAGGGTGATCTGTAAAGCCTGGCTAGCTTCTGGGTCCCCAGCACCCTATTCAGTACTGTTTCAGGACAGGACTTGATAGTGTTAAGTCAGGCAGGTGGCGGTTGCCATGGTTACCAGAGTGTGGCCAGATGGCAGATGGAAGCCCCATACCCCTAATTCATTGAAAATTACCAAATGACAAGTAAATGTGACAGCTCCTCCACTCCGATCTGTGGGCTCTGAGCCCACCTCAGGCACAGGCCCTGGGAGTAAAGATGTTCATGGGGCCAAACAGAGGCAATTCAGAAGCTGCTCTTAATGATCCCATTAGTGACAGGCGTCAGGCCTCCCCAGAATTTTGCTCTCCTTCCCTACCAGCGATTGTGTCATCAGCCACTATCCAGACCCCGGCACTGTTTTCCCATCTCGTTTTATCCTGAAATGTTTGTGTGGCCCCCCTGCCCTTGTGTCCTGGTGAAGCACGAAGGTATGGACGGGGGATCTTTTCCAGCCACGGAAGGCAGCACCTCATTCTGTGCTGCCCTCAAGCCATCCTTTATCCAGATGACTTGGCAGGAGCACTTTTTAACAATGCCCCTGGGGACCTTGCTTGAAGGGAAACAGACTGTCAGAGCAGCAGCTGTTCTGCTTCAATATTGGTAATAAAATCACCCCTCCTCAGTCCTCACCTGTGCCTTCAAACAAGCAAGCACCTGACTTTAAGGGAATGAGGCCTCTGTAAATATTAGGCTCCCGCAGTGTGGGAAGTGTTCTTACCCATGCCTCTGAGGGGCATTTGGAAACAGTTTTCAGGCTTAAATTCTGACCTTTCCCCCTACTCTCTGAAATGCCCCAAAATGCTATTAATGAGAGTAATCCTTTGATCAACACACATATATTGAAGACCCACTATGTTCCCACATAAGAATAATTCTTTGCTGTTGGAAATCACTTTTGCATTCCATCTTCTTCCTTGATTTTTACAACTACCCTGGCCAGGTCTCACTCCCATTTAATAGAAGGGCAAACTGAGGCAGACAGAAGAGAATTCCCTGGAGCCACATAACTAGTTCCCAGCTGAGGTGGAGCTCCAGCCTGAGTTTTCCTGGCTGTTTTCAGATGGGGCCATGCAAGTGGACAGGGGATCTTTTCTAGCCACGGGGCAGCACCTCATTCTGTGCTGCCCTCAAGCCATCCTTTATCCAGATGACTTGGCAGGAGCACTTTTTAACAATGCCCCTGGGGACCTTGCTTGAAGGGAAACAGACTGTCAGAGCAGCAGCTGTTCTGCTTCAATATTGGTAATAAAATCACCCCTCCTCAGTCCTCACCTGTGCCTTCAAACAAGCAAGCACCTGACTTTAAGGGAATGAGGCCTCTGTAAATATTAGGCTCCCGCAGTGTGGGAAGTGTTCTTACCCATGCCTCTGAGGGGCATTTGGAAACAGTTTTCAGGCTTAAATTCTGACCTTTCCCCCTACTCTCTGAAATGCCCCAAAATGCTATTAATGAGAGTAATCCTTTGATCAACACACATATATTGAAGACCCACTATGTTCCCACATAAGAATAATTCTTTGCTGTTGGAAATCACTTTTGCATTCCATCTTCTTCCTTGATTTTTACAACTACCCTGGCCAGGTCTCACTCCCATTTAATGGAAGGGCAAACTGAGGCAGACAGAAGAGAATTCCCTGGAGCCACATAACTAGTTCCCAGCTGAGGTGGAGCTCCAGCCTGAGTTTTCCTGGCTGTTTTCAGATGGGGCCATGCACCTCTAGCACTCTGGAAGGTGCTGCAAATTGGCTACCCTTGAATCTTCAGGGCTTCTCAGTCTGAATCCACCTTCCTTTTTTCCCCCAAGGCTTGTTGCTGGTTCCTCTGTTTAGCACCAGGTGATGGCTCCTGAGAGGAACAGGTATAGCTTCACAGAAGGGGAGGCACCTGAGAGGAGCCTTGAAGGATGGGTAGAAAATTCCTGGGTTGAGAAGGGGGGATGGGGAGGCACAGCATGAACGAATACAAGGAGGAAGGAGATCCTGGGGCGAGTGTGAACAGTGGACCCGTGGGCAGTACCCAGTGGGATGGTTGGCAGAGGAGATGATACCCAGAGTAGTCTGGGGCAGGCTTATTGCAGGCCTTGAGTGCCATGCTGCAGGGTGACACTTCATTCTGTACTGAGTTATTAGTTCCATTTCTCAACAGTAAGGTGGCATGGCGTTGTTGTTACTGTTATTATCAGTAACAGTACTGTAATTGTTATCATTACTTTAAAAGGCTGCTTTGGGGGAATTCCCTGGTGGTCCAGTGGTTAGGACTCCAAGCTTCCACTGCAGGGGGCACGGGTTCAATCCCTGTTCGGGGAACTAAGATCCTGCATGCCACGCAGCCAAAAATAAATGAAATAAAATAAAAGGCTGCTTTGTTCCAGGTATGCAACCTGACTGTTTGCTAGCATTGGGAGGAGGTTGGGATCCTGCAGAAAGCAGGTTGAGGTCGTGTTTTGAATGCTGCACTAAATAGGAATGGGGTCCCGTGCCAGTGCCCGTGGGGGCACTGAGCCCCTGAAGCTTCAGTGAGCTCTTGAGATCCAAAATCTTAGAAAATTCGCCTCGGTTGAAATTCCAGCTGCACTTAGAAACCTCAGTCTGTGCAAGGCGTGTGTTACCAGGTAACCAGGAGAGGCAGCGAATACCACTTTGTGAGAGGGACAAAGAAGGGGGGGCCTCGTGTTCAAAAGCCTTTCATGCCGAGGGAGGGGGCTTGAGGCATAGGCTGCAGGGAGCCGGATTAAGCTGTTTCTGGTTCCACATCCTCACATTGACTATTAGCATAAATTATCAGGGCTGTTCAGTGTGTTGATTATTAAAGTCTTTGGTTGTGTGCTTTTTTCATACGAGCAGATGGGTTCCTGGTGGATGACTTCTGATATTCTTTCCTTCCCAAGCGCCATTAACTTTAAAGAAATCTCAGAGGCATTAAGGAAGATCTTTCATTCCAGCCATCAAAGACACTCAGTTGACAGGGTGGGGGGACAGATCCCCACACACTTAGCAATATCGATCCCTTTCATTTGTATAGATCCACACGGTTAATAACACAGTCACATTCATTCTCTCCCTTCACCCCGGAGGATGTAGGGCCACAGTCATTACCCTCATTTGCAGATAAGGAGGAAATTGTTAGCAGCTTGCCCAATGGTTAGCAACCAGGCCCCCGGGCATTTGAGTTTCCCTTGGTGCTATTTGGCCCACCCCCAGTGCCCACCTGGGTGACTATTCTGTTACCTGATGGGTAGGTTTGTGCCAGCCTAGCATTTCCAGGGCTGTTGCTGACACAAGCAGAAGGAAACGAGTGTTTAGCAAGGAAGAACTAGGGAGACAAAGCTGGCACATTCACAGACCGGGCTGACCAGACACCATCCTCCCTCCTGAAAGCCACATGACTCTTGCCAAAGGCAGGTAGAAAGGAGAGCCCTGGCTCTTCCAGGAGCGTGGCAGCTCGGGCAGCAGCAAGGTGAGAGGCTGCGCCCCGGGCTCGCCAGAGTGAGGGCTCTGGGCCACGGCCTCTGGAGCCTTCAGGCGGGGCCCGACCGGTAGGCCCACTCACCAGAGGTCAGTAAAGGGTCCTGAGCAGGCAGGGCATCTTCAAGGAGACCACCCTTTGGGGTGGCACAACCTGCCGAGTCCTCAGGTCCCTCCGTGGAAGCCTTTTACAGTTGGCAAGAGGTCTTTTTACTGTCCTCACAACAGCCTGTGTAGAGGGCACAGGGGAGAGAATGGACTCCTGTGCCCATTTTAAAGAAGAAACTGGAGTGTGGCAGAGACAGGATTGAACCTGCCTGTGGTAGTCATATGTGGAGGACCCCAGCGCCACACTCGAATGAGCCCTTGGGGACAGTAAGACTGGGAATGTCCTGCCAGGGTTAAGGACACATTGCCCATTTAATGGTATCTTCACAAGAGCTGTTCCCTGGGGTGATTATGGAGAGTTTCATTTCTGTGCAGAAAAGAGTAAACATAGCAGGCCTGAGGCTGTTATCCTTAGAAAGCCCTGCTGGCGAGGCTGACCCTTGGCTGGTGTCTGAGAATTTGGATGTGGGGAGGCTTCCCACCGTTTCCAGAACTGATAAGAGTAGCTCACTGTACAAACAGCATGGTTTATGCTGCACACCTGCTTTACTTCTGGGAGTCTGGAATTTTGGTACGTAGGAGGCAGAGGCTGGGGGACTGGACCCCAATAAAAACCCTGGGCACTGAATGTCTAGTGAGCTTCCCTAGTAGAGGGCACGCCACACGTGTTGTCACAAGTCGTTGCTGGGGAATTAGGCACGTCCTGTGTGACTCCACTGGGAGAGGCTCCTCAAAGTGTGCTCCTGGCTTCCCGGGTCTTTGCCCCATGAGCCTCTTTTCCCTCTGCTGAGTTGCTTTGTCTCTGTTTGTTGTAATAAATCCCAGCTGTGAGTAAACTGTGCCGAGTCCTGTGAGTCCTTGTAGCAAATCATTGATCCTGGGACTTATCTTGGGGGCCCCCAACACAATCCCTAAGGAACTCTTTCTTATTCTGGAATGGAGTCCATATGGCTAACAAATGTTTCACTTTAAAAATCCATGTGGGATTAATGGAATCAGCGTGCCTGGGTTTGCATCTTCACTCCTCCAGGTGCTTCACTTTTCTGAGCCTTGGATTTCTCATCTGTAAAGTGGGGCTAAAAGCACCTACTTCACAGGGCTGGTGTGAGGATGAAAGGAGTGGCAGACATGGAACTCCCTGTCATTTCAGGAGAAGGCAGGATGGTGTAGGACAGAGCTCAGAGCTAGACCGCTGGGCTCATAGCCTCACCCAGCTGTTTAAGGCTGGGTAACCCTGGCTAGCTCCCCCATCTGGCAGCTGGGGAGATTGCTGGAAGGATCGAATGGCTTAAGCCTGTAAGCAGAAGGGTGGTATTATTACCATTAATACTATCATGATAATGATGACTGATTGTAAAGAGCTATTATGGATAAAAATATTTTAAATTTAAAATCAGATGTTAAAATTAAAAACAGATTAAGCAACATGAGGACAATTTTCAAGATAACTGAACAATGCTATATCTTGGGTATGGTGGTGGTTACACGGCGTATGCATTTGTCAAAACTTAGAACTGTACACTAGAGGGAATGAATGTACTGTATGTACATTTAAAAAGAAATCAAAATTTGAACATCACTTTATCACCAAAAGCAGGGGGCTCTTTTGGAAAAGAAGTGCTATTTTCTGCCTTGAAATTAGTGGCAAAGGCAGTATTTCCAAGATGGTCTTTCTTAATTGTAGTTATGGAAAAAGGGGGAAATGCAAAGAGAGAGAAAGATGAAATGTGATTTACTGGCTTATTCATTTAGGCCTGAAAGGGATTGATGAAATCTCATTTAAAATTTATGACTCTACATGAAAGAAAGTAAAGCATGTTGATTGAGTGTCCCTTTGGAATCTACTGAGGGCTTTGGAATAAGATGCAGGTCTGATTGTTCCCACGGCGAGCCATTTGACGACTGGTTTGGGCTCCAAAGGAAGTAATGCTGGCAGGGGGTTGTGAATAAATTAGACTTTCTTTGTCATCCATTGCAGATGGGGCTCTGCCAGAGAGCAGCAGTGCTGTGGTTCTTTGTAGCAGTCAGCAGGTGGCTGGGTCACGTTGGGCAATGTTAGAAGCCTAGAACCTTAGTCCATTCAGGGGACTGGCTACACTCGGGGCTGTGGGTAGCGGTGTGGTGCTTGGAGGGCGTTCAGTTGGTCACAGCTGAAGGAGTGAGCTGATCAGGCTGAGGGGGAAGAAAGCAGCCTGGGGGTAAGGAGGGCAGGGTCTGTATTCAACTCACTGGAAGCCATTTGAGGCACCCAAGGTGCTGTGGGGCTCCTGAGGGCAGCCCTGAGATTAATAGGTGGGAGTTACAGGAGGTGAGTTTTAGCTCCAGGTGAGAACAAGGTTTCTAACCAGCAGAGCCAAGGACGGAAGGACCTGGCTTCATAGGTAGTGAGCTCTCCATCACTGGGGGCATGCAAGTGAAGACTAGATGAGCCCGTCACAGATAGGCACATGCTCTTGGGGAGTTGGGCCCCTCCAGTTTGAGACTCCATAGCTCTAAGACACTTTCCCAGAGATTTTTTGGCACCAGTTTGACAGGGTCTGCCTCCCAGTCTGTCTGGAGGGGTCAGGCCAGTCTCATTTCTGCGCCCCTTCACTCCTTCCCTCCATGCTCTTGCTCCAGCCTTCTGTCTCTCTCCCTTTGTTCTCCTTTTTCACTGCAGCCCCACCTAGGTGGGCCAGGGCCCTTTCCCTCTCCAAGGCTGGCCTGTGGAGGGCTGCAGGGATGTCCGAGTCCCCAGGTGAAGCCCCAAGAGTCGTGAACTCTGCATTTTGATGGCCCAAGGGTGAATGTGTTTGCTCTTTTGTCATGCCTTTCTTCGCGGAGTCATCTGTTTAACAGGCCTCCCCTGCCCCCCACTTGCATATTGTGTTAACTCAAACCCTCAGTTTCACACTCATCACGTGGTAAGATCAGCTCAACAGCACTGTGAAGCAGGGGGTATTATCCCCATCTTACAGACAGCAGACCTGAGCAGAGAGCATACTCCTCACCAAGCCTCCACACTGCGCCTCGCCCAAGACCCCACGGGCCCAGCTGCGAGGGTGGGTCTGTGAGACGAGATGAAGCAACTGCACTGCAAGGCAGGCTGGGTTTCAGTCAGTCAAAGCGGGCAGACGCCCTGGTCCTGGACTAGGACACACCCCCAGGCCCTCAGGATGGGGAGCTGGGGGCGCACTCCACGTAGAGGGAAGGCAGGGCAGGGCAGGGCAGGCAGGTACGCTGAGGGCCGAGCGGAGGGCCTGAAAGCTGAGGCAGTTGGACCTGATTCTTTTAGTTCCAGTGTGAGCAGAGCAGATGCCAGGCACAGGGAGAAGGGCAGAGTGTGGAGTATCAGCTAAGAGTGTCTAACTCAAATGCTACATGCTCTCCTGTCCCGCCCAGCGAGCCCACACCCGCCCCGTCCTTCCTGTAGCGTGCTGGCAGCCTAGCACCACATTGCCGGATTCCCTGATTTACCTTTCTCCACGCAGCGCAGCGAGGCTCGGTGTCCGTGCCTGCAGTTTTATCCTCGAGGATGGGGAGGTGTGTGGAGCCTGTGATATGCAAATGAGCATCTTGAACCGCAGGGGGTCTCAGCAGGGGGTGAGGGCAGCTGTTCTGCATGGCGTTATTCTTTGAAATGCCCTCCATGCGGAAGGAGAAAAGCCCATCTGGTAGAAGACTCTGCCTCGGGTGAAGTGACACCAGCCCCTCCCGGAGCCTGGCGCACTGTCAGTGTAGTTGAGCTGTAAGCAGATGGCAGCTGGGGTCCTGGAAGGGATCCTGGGAGGGAGTGTGATGAGACCACAGACAGACATGCTGGGCGACTTTGAGAAGTCGCCTTTCCTCTCTGGATCCCTGTTTTCCTGTTGGTAGAACAAAGGCAATGTAGGAGGAAACAAGTAGGCATCCTTCCAGGTCTAAGAAAACTCTCTCTTCTACGATTCCTTGCCTATGAGTGTGTCCTTTCTGTGGGGAGCTCTCATCTGCCCCAACATGCTCTCTGCAGGCAGGGTATCTTAGATGTGGGGGGCTTGATCAGGGTCAAGGCTGTCTTCCCTTGTCTTCTTCTCCCAGCTCCTGTGGTCATCACTCCACCCCGGAGTGTTCACAATGTCACCGGGGCACAGGCGTCCCTGTCCTGTGAGGTGAGAGCTGTGCCTGCCCCAGTTGTCACATGGAGGAAGGTATTTATATCCAAGAACTTCTCTGTGTGTGTGTGTTTGGGGGTGGGGTGGGGTGTATAAATGTTTTTTAAGGGTGTGTGTGTGTTTATATGTGAATTGGAGGATTAAAAAAAAAATTATGTTCCACCCCTCTGCCTCCAGATTTATGCCTCAAAACTTTTACCCCAAACCTCTCCCCAGAGAAGGGGTGTTGCCATTTGCTCCCTCTGCCACTTAGCTGTCCAGGAAGTTCTGCTGTTTATCTAGCCTAGGTCAGCTGAGATGAAGTTAGAGCTTCCTTCACTGGATCTGGGTTTTAGAAAGACTTGGCTGGTGGCAAATGACCCAATCCTATTCCAAAACTAGATCTTTCTGCAGTTCAGTTTTTGAGAGACTGGCATATGTTGTCTCCTTATCTCAACAGCCCTGAGAAAGGCAATGAGATTCTGATAGTGGTGGTGTCTACATCTTCGCTGTCCAGCAGGGGGCACTGTCTGTACGTACGTTCAGGCTTAGGAAGAAACTGGCATTTAATAGGAATAAGAGATACTAGGGTCAGCCTTCAAGTCAGCAGGAAGGTGAAGACAACGAGGGTGTCTGTGGGGTGGTCCTTATCCAGAAATGCTTTTTCTAAATCACTCCTGGTTTTTCTGTCCTCTGTAGGTCACACGGTCTCCTGAGGGCACTCAGGTGCTGAAGGACCTGCCTGGGGACCACATCAATATAGCTGTCCAGGTGCAAGGGGGCCCTTCTGACCACGCGGCCACGGCCTGGGTTTTGGTGAGTATCTCATTTGTTTAGGATTATTGGCTATTATTGACTGGCCCTTATAAAGCACCTTTTATATTTCTATAACATGTTACACCTTTCAAATACTCTGATCCATTTCTCCTTGGACCCTACAGTAACTGAGAGGAAAGCAGGGCAGGTAGTATAACCCCTGAGAGCAGAAGTGATCTTCAGAGGTAGGCAGAATTATGGCCCCGGAAAGATGTCTATGTGCTAATCCTTGGAACTGGTGGATATGGTATGTTGTGTGGCAAGAGGGGAAAAAGGATGGAATTAAAGTTGTTAATCAGCTGACTTTAATAAAGTTATCCTGGGTTATCTGGGTGGACCCGATATAATCACAGGAGTCCTTTAAACGTGGAAGAGGGAGGCAGGAGAGAGAGCCAGAGAGATGGCAGTGTCAGAAGACATGAACTACTGTTGCTGGCTTTGAAGATGCAAGAGGGGGCCACAGGCCAAGGACTGCAGGCAGCCTCTAGAATGCTTCTCTTAGGGCTTCTAGAAAGAAGGCAACCCCGCTGATACCTTGGGTTTAGCCCACTGAGACCCATTCGGACTTCTGACCTCAAGAACTGTAGATAATAAATTTGTGTTGTCTTAAGCCATTAAACGTGTGGTCATTTGCAACAGCAGCCATAGGAAGCTAATACACTTGCCTGAGACCACACGGCTGATAAAGATGGAAGATGGCAGATTCACATCCTCCTACAGGGCTCTTCTATGCCCCGTGCGGCAGTTTGGCTGAGAAGAGGGAACGCCCTGTGTTTAAAAGGGCGATGGAGTGACGAGATGGGGGCCCGAGTGGGGCTAGTTACCCTACCTCTCAGAGCTTCAGCGTCCACAACCATAAAAAGAGGGCCTTGGACTAGACCATGTCCAGTGACCCTAACAGTCTGTGACTTACCTGCGAGTCTCCTGTAATGTGAGGGTAACGATGCTCCGCCTTCAGCCACCATGGGATCAAAATGAGACGGGTGCACAAACCCTCTCCAGTCTGTAGTGACTCACAGTTGAGAGAAGCTGTTACGACGAGAGAAAGCAAGAGAGGAGGGAGCTACTGTGGATCTCCTCTGCAGGGGCGTGAGACAGGCCCTTGAGGGTGTCCTCCTCATTCCACCCCCATCTCGGCCAGCGTGGGCAACTTCTCCACCCAGCTCAGAGACTCAGAATGCAGTTGGGTCCACGGCTTTTTCACATCAAGCATATTCCCCTCCTTTTATTACAAGGAGAGGTGGGGGAAGGTTGTCTCTGGTGTTATTTTGAAAAGGCTGCATCCGTTGGGAGCATTTGAGGGCTATTCTGTGGTCAGTAGGGTTTTGTTCTTTTAGTTTGCAGTATTTTCCTTGGAATCTATACCTATCACCTTCAATAAAAGGACCAGGTAGCTCACAGTAAAAGGCAGAAATGCAGAGGAAACATTAAAATGAGAGCCAGGATAGAGAGGGTACTGAGAAGGAAGTTTAACTCTTTCTCGGCAGCCAAGGCAAGAAGAGAAATAGAGGGTGAGCTCTGTCTTATTTTGAAAAGGAGTAAGTGTTCAGAATCATTAAGAACTAAATAAGTAATTTTGCTATGCCATATATGACTGTACAAACTTGCCTGTTTAACTTCTAGATCAACCCTCTGAGGAAGGAAGACGAGGGGGTGTACCAGTGCCATTCAGCCAACGCGGTTGGGGAGGCCCAGTCGCACGGCACAGTCACCGTGGTGGATCGGAGCCAGTACAGAGCCGCCCGCTTCCCAGGTCCAGATGACCACATGTGAGGGGGTAATGTGCATGTTCCAAGTCATCTGCAGTATTTGTACACCTGTGTCACGGGAGATTGAGATGAGTCATAAGATGCATAATAAATAAGAAGAAAAATACATGAATCAAGGAAACCAGAGAAATGCAAACCAAGAGTAGGAACATATTACGAAATTGGCAGGTAGACTCTGTGGTATGTTCTACACACGTATCACACTGGGCTTCCCACTAGGATGCAAAGTCAAGAGCTGTGAGTGTTATGGGTGTCCGTCAGGTGAAAAAGACCACCTATTTTTTTCTATTTCTCCAAGTCCGCCCAGTGAGGGTGCTAAGAGAGCAGACGTGGTCACTATGACAGCACCCAGGTGAAAACACGCCCGCAAAGAAGACAGTCTGAGCTTCCTGGGTCTATTCCCAGGTTCTTCCTTGTCTGTAGCTCTGCAAGTAGTTAGAGCTTCTAGAAACAGGGAGGAAAATGTAAGGTGTAAAATCGTCAAATAGGAATTCAGTGAGGAGATGGCTCTTAAAGTTGCCCTCCTGATACTTAAGTTTTAGTTTTTTATATATGTGTATAGTTATATATATGTATCAAAAAGTCAAGTATCGAGACTTTTTGTCCTGTACACTTGTATGTATACTTCTGTATGTACATATGTGTGTATGTATGTTTCATGTTTTAAATATATGTATAATTTATAAGTACATATATTTATATTTTAAAAACAGAAATGATACCAGGGTATGAATATAGTCTACTATAAATGAGTTTTCAAAGGGGTCACAAAGAGCCATGGAATTTTAATACCATTGCCACAGCCCAGTCCGTGAGTTCCCTCTACAACATGCAGAATTGGCCGGCTATTGCTTGCATACCTCCAGGGACACAGAGCTCACTACCACCAAACAACCATCTGTGGATTTTTCCAATAGTTGAAAGTTTTTCCGCACATTAAGCTGGAATCTGCCTCCCATCCATTGGCCTTACATGTATTTCCTAGACCCCCACAGGCGTCTCTGCTCCCACCGGCACCACCCCTGGTTGGGGAGAGATTTAAAGTTAGCAGCATTTCCCCCACCTTCCATCTAACACATAGTTGACTACGACAGAGCAGGCTTTCTTTCTCTAATTCTTTTCCCTCTTTTCTTCTAGGGTCTTAGAAACATTGATTACAGGATGATGGAAAAGTCAAGTCATGGATCTTGTTTGCTTTGTGAAGAATTGGAAGAACTGTGTTTGTAGATAACCACTTTCGTATGTTTTTAAAAATTAGATGCAAACTAGATTCGTATGCAGATGTAGTTTTTAGCAGGGCAAACATTGGGAAAACAGACTGCATGTAGCCTTTTTATACTTCTGAAATGAATAGCTCTGTGAGAATTCTTTTTTTAACTTCTCCCTCCAAGGGAAGGTCACCTTAGGTATCTTTGTAATTCTAAAGGGCTGGACCGAGGTGTGTGTCAGCTGTGACTCTTTACCTCATCTGTCTAGGGCTGATTAGTGACTTAGTATGTGTTGTAGGAAGAGGGGGGAGGGTCCTGCTGTCCTCTGCCTGACCTCTCTAACTTTGCTGTGTGAACTGGGTAGGTCCCTCCCTCTCTGAGCCTTGTTCTCTTCAGCTGTGAATGTGGTATTTGGACTGGATGTTACCCATGTCCCTTCAAACACTGCCATCCTGGAGTAAGATGGTCCTACAGAAAAAATATGGGAAGTATAGTCTTAGCATTCTTTTAAAAATAATATTCCCTCAAAAACAAATGCCATTGCTTCATATGAAGGTGTGGACAGCTGTTATTCCTGCTGCTTTCCCATTTTAAAGAGACTTAGTCCTAGATGGAACACTTAACCAGACTCAGGGGCCCCTTGGCTGGGCATCTGGGGACCAAGATGTCCACTTATTAACAAGCACAGCATTCTCTAACCAAGCTGGCAGTGGAGACCTGGCTTTTGGACATCAAATTGTAAAAATGGGGTTAACTGCTCTCTCTGGGCTGTGGAATTAGAGTGTAGTAGAATACATTTTACTTAGAGATGTTTTGACCTTAACCAGAAATAAAGCTTTCTTTCTTTTCTTTTAATCAAGAAAGAAAAAAGGAGAATATTTAATATCTGGCCTAAAAAAATAGACCCCCTAGGTGACTAAAATTTTTTAAAATCAGAATTGGGATCTCACATATGGATAGTTGTTAAATTTCACTGTCCTGTCTGTGGTCACTTCCCATCTCTGGGACGGCAGGCAGGATAAGCATTAATGTCCCTCCCCCTTTACAGATGAAGAAAACCAGGCTCTGAGAGTAAAGCGCTTGCCTGAGGCCTGAAAGCCTCTGAGAAGGACAGGAGCTGAGGGCATCTGGTCCTCTTTGGCACCCTTTCCACTCCATGGTGCTGCTTCTCAGAAAAATCTCGTAACTATGGAAAGGAAGATGCTGCCATTTCCACAGGTTTCAGGGATTCTCCTTAAGGTCCATCTCACTCTCAAGCCACTCACACTGGGCATTGCATTTTGGAGTCCTTTCTGGAATTGTATTTTCTGCCTTTAAGCCTGGCTGTTCCACATCTGAAATGCTGGGGTGGCATCACCCTGACGTACATAGCAGGAGGGTGACCCAGGAATCCAGAAACATGAGGTCCATTTGGGAATTCACCCCTATCTTTCTGGGTGACCCTGAGAAAGTCCCCTTCACTTTCTGGACCTCGATTCCTCATTTGAATAAGGGAACGAAACTAGATGGGTGGTTTTCAAACTTTAAAAACATTGGAACCCCTTCTTCAAATAAAGTCAAAATTGAACCTGATCAAAAGGGAAGCTGTCCTTGTCTGCTGGAGGTTGGGCCTTCCAGGGGATCTGCTCGCGTCCCCGCCCTACTAGGCTCCCCCAAACCCCACGGCAGTGATTTCCGTATCCAAGTCTGCAGTTAATTCCTCTGTGATTTGAGTGGTTGGGAGATGGCTTGGGAAGAGACTTAGTGAAACCATGTCAGAGGAATAGGGAACTGTAGAGAAGGCAGTAGAACATCACGCATCTGCTAATAAGCACATTCAGTGAAATCAGTTGAATCACCTCAAACTTGCCCAGTCAAATCTGGAGAGCTGGATGTGGACCCAACGAGCAGGGTAGGTGGAGCCCCGGGGTGACACGGCTGAGCATCAAGCCTGCAGGAGGCTGGGTGTAGCATCGTAATGATGTACAAAAAATAATAATAATAAATGTTACACTGTCTGAAGTTTTCACCAAAACCAAAAAGGCAGGTTAGCATGATTCTTCCAACCTAAAGACTCTTCACCTGGGAGAGCCCCAAGGCCTCTCAGAGGCTAAGCGAATGTGCGCTGTGGCTTTTATCATTTGGAAACATGATGCCCTCAGAGCCTATGTTTTCTACCCTATTTTCATAGATGTGATGATGTCACAGGACCCCTGCACTCTGAAAATAAATGTTTTTAGGGACAGTCTTTGTGGTCTCTGTCCTTAGAACGCTGCTGTAGGTGGGTCCAGGTCCTACTGATACTTCTCCATCATCCGTTATGCATCTTGCCCTTCTTTTGCTTGCCCACATCAACTACTGTCATCCGAATTGTCCTTACCTCTCACACCTGAGCTGTGGTTACTGTCGTACCTGGTCACCCTACTTGCAATTTTTAACCAGCCCTAACTAATCATCTACTGCCAGCCTGATCCTTCTAACTCCCTCTGAACTGGTGTCTCCCACTGTATAGGCATTCTACTATTTAATTCATTCACCTAGATCTGCCCTCTGTTACCCCACATGCACACGGAATAGCATTCTCCAGAGGCCAGAGGGTGCAGACACTGGCAATATGAAGGTATGTGGGACCTGGGCCCTGCACTCAGGTGAGACTTGAGTGGGGATGCGTGGGACAAGGTTGCCATCCTGCCACACAGCACAAGGTGTCTGCTTTGTGATCAGAGTAGGGGGAGATCAAGGAAGACTTCCTGGAAGAAGAGAGCCATCTGAGCTGGGGATTGGAGTGATGTGGGAGATTCCAGGCTAGGGAAGTAGCACGTAAAAGGAGCAGGGGTGGAGAAGTGCAGTGTAGTTTGTGCATGGGGAGTAGTGACCAGTTGTGGCTGAGAGCTCTAGTGGCAGGTAATGGGGTAGTTTGGGGCCACACCCCTAACTGCCATCAGAAGAGGTTGGACCTGATGCTATAAGAGGTGGGCCTGAATCTCAGTCTTCTATTGTCAACTGGGTTATAACTAGGCTTGAGGAAGATAATCCAAAAGCTAGTGTTCAATCCCAAAGGTATCCACTTTCCACCTTAAACAAGAAAGGGTAGTTTTTAGTCAAAATGGATTTTTTTCTTCAAGTTTTAGGGTGAAATTAATCCCATGTCTTTAAAAAACATTGCCCTCTCCGTTCCTCCAGAGGTGGACGATGCAGGCGAGATTAATAAGAAGGAGCAAACCAGTTGACAGTGAACAGCCTCCTATAATAAATTTCCTCATCCCCAGCCTTCGCCAGAGCCTCCTGAACATTAAATCAGAGAATGATTATTATGTGATCTTTTAATTAATTAAGGGAAACTGAAGTGCCCTGGTGTCTGCAGCCGAATAATGAATTCGGAGCGCAGGGAGCCCATCATCCAGGGCAGAAGTGGACACACTTGCCCATGCTCGGCTCAAGCCGACACCTCTCTCCTGGAGCCTGAACTTTTTTACGGTCATGACTGCCTCTGAGTTCAGCATTGACTGCACCTGTGTCTCCTTTCACTATGGCTGTCTCTTTGTTATCCTAAATCTCCCCCATGATATTAGGGAGTGGTTGGATGTCAGGGGAAGAGTAAAAATCATTAATGCTAGGGGATGGGAGGCAGGGAGCAGAAGCTTTTCTCACCTCCATTGGTAAATCCACCCACCACACACATCTACAGAGCACCTACTGGGCGCCAGGCACTGCTCGGTGCTGAGGGATCTACTGTTGCTCACAGCCCCCGGAGTAGCAGCCCTGGAGCTGGACCTGTCTCTGCTACTGAAGGTGCTGCAGTCATCCCTGGGATAGAGTAGGCATTAGATTTGGAGTTGAAAGACCCGGAACCAAGGTCAAACCCTGCCATGGTCTGTGGGTCTGGGGCACTTGCCTCTACTCTAGGAGCCTTCATTTCCTCATCAGTCCAGGCAGGTCAGCATCACTGCCCTGTCCTGCTGCCCTGAGGATCCCATGCATGAACGGACATGCACCGTCCACTCTCTAGGGGTTACTGAGGGCTGTGAGCTGAGTGGCAAGGACACAGGGAGTCAGATCAGACATGCTGGGGGTCTGCGGGAAACACAGCCTAGTGGGACAGAAAATCAGACCTGTGATAACGAACAAGAGCTTCCACAAGGCAAGACTAAAGGAAGGGTGGGTGCTATGAGCTCAAAGGGGCCAGAGATGACTTGATGGAGATGGTCAGAGAAAGTGTCCTGGAGGAGGTAGGTCCCCAACAAGGCTCCAAGACAATGGGCTGAATTTGGAGAGGAAAGAAGGAAGGAGAAAGAAACAGCATTGAGTAAGGCTGGAAGGTAGGAGGGAACAGCCCACAAGAGGATTAAGCTTTAAAAGCATCTTTGTAAGACACACTCTAACCATTGTGCAAAGAGGTGCTTCTGTGTGCCAGAGCGAGCTGTCCTCCAAAACTTGAGGACAACATGGAAGTGTCCCCATAAGTACGTTTCCGCTTCCTTCTGCACCTCAGTTGGGTCAGATGGTTTTTGCCAACGGCTGGGCATGGAAGCAGTGCATTCCACGCCAATGCCAGGGCCTTAAGAAGTAGCTGTGCCTTTTCTGTGCTTTCTTCCCCATCTAACAGGGGACATGAGGTCTCTAAGGCCCCATGCAGCAGGTTTTCACCTGGGCCTGTGGACTCATAGGAATTCTATAGATGACTGCATGGGGTCTATGAGCCCCTTGAAAGTGTGCCAGATTTTGTGTGGATGTGCATGTGTGTATTCCTGGTGAAAAAAATTAGCTTTCACTAGCGTCTCAGAGGAATACGTAACATAAAAATGGTCAAGAAGTACTGTAGACAGTGGAGCCACAAGATGGAAGGAACCTGTGTTTCTGAATCTCCACACGGAGGACAAGTGCTGATCGAGCACACCTGCATTAGATTATTATCTAATAAGCAAGAAATAAGGCACTGTTGTGTTGAACCCTGAAAACTTGGGGGTTTATTTGTTGTGGCAGCTAATGTTACCCTGATACACGTGGGGAGAGCATTTGTTTGGGGGCAAGAGACCTGTAATCCAGGCCACGCTCTGACCCCACTGAGTTCCTTGGCCTTGGACGGTCACTCAGTCCACTCTAGTTAAGTGAATGGGGAGGCTAGGGGCTCTCAAAGGCCCTCACAATGTGCCTTCCTGCTTTCCTTCCAAGGTCTTCCAATCTAGGATTAATGTACAGATCACTGGGGCTTGGGGGAATTAAGTGGTGCTCTCAACACACAGCAGTCTGGCTTCTGCCCCCACCCATGCACACAACCTGCCCTTACCAAGGTCTCCAGGGAGCCCCACGGCTTCAGCCTCCTCTTACTTGATCTCTTGGAAACACTTGATTCCACCCGTGGCTCCCTCCCGTTCCCACTTTCCTTGGCTTCTTGACTCCTCTCTCCCAGGTTCTCCTGCTTTTCCTTATTGCCTTTCACAGAATTCTCATCCTCCACCCGCCCCTTGTTGTCAGCATCATCAAGATCAAGCTATCCTTGCCCTCCCTGCAATCTGCTGAAAACACAGCAGACCCAGTGATCCTTTTAAAACATGTCAGATCACATTACAGCCCTGTTCCCCTTCTGGTTCCTTCACGGTTCAGAGTAAAGGCCCCAGTCAGCACAGTGGCCTTCAAAGCTCTCACCATCTGCCCCTCCCCCAGCCCTGCCTTTTCTCTGTCCTTGTCTCTCCCCAGTGCTTGCTCCATCCAGCTCCCTGGACACCTCAGGTGTGCTTCAGCCTCCAGACCTTTGCACCTGCCATTTCCACACCTCTTTCAGTCCTTTGTCATCTCTTCAGTGAGACCTTTGTTAAGTGATGGACCTCTTCAGATGGTCTGTCACTTATTGAAGATAACAATTCCTACCCCACCCCACCCATATTCCCTATTCCCCTTCCCAGACCCTTCTCCCTAATAACCGTAACCATCTGACAGACTAAATATTTCATTTATTTTGCTTATGGTCAGCCTCCCCCCGATGGGGAGGATGTGCAGGACTTTAGTTCCCTGCTGTATCGTCAGCACCAACAATACTGCCCAGCACAGAGCCAGCACTCAAATAAATAAATAAACTCACTACCTTGTCCCCAAACCTGCTCCTCCAGCTAGGCTCCCTTTCCCAGTGGGGGCACGACCACCCACTTTGTTGTCCCAGCAAGGAATTCAGGGTCACCCTTTCACTCTCCTTTTGCAAGCAGTCTGTCACCACACCCCAAAGCCCACCTCTTGGCTCCCAGGATCTCCCACCCATCCTCACACCTGGTTCAGGTCAGCATCCCTGGCATAGGCAGCAGTGTCCCGAGTGGGCTCTCACACCAAGCTGACCCCTCAACCTATCCTGCACATTGAAGCAGAGCCAGCTTTAGGAACCAAAATATGACCCAATCACTTTCCCTTGAAACCCTCGTGGCTGGACAACACACGGCCTTCCTCGCAGGGGTAAGGGCCCTTCCCCATCCAGTCCCTGCCTCCTCCCAGGTCTCTCCCTTCCTCACACCATTCCTTGCACCCTCCGTGCTTTCTCACAGACTCCGTGCCCTTTCCTCTCCCAGGAATACCCTTCCTGCATCCCTGTGCCAGATTACCTCCTTTTCATGCTGCAGAATCCCATGCTCCTGCCATTGGGCCTTTCCTTTGGGCTGAGCTGGGTGCAGAAGACAGTCAGAAGACCTGAATTTGAGTCCTGGCTCCACTTACTAGCTGAACATGGCTGGGCTTCCATGTTTATTTATCAAGCATGGAAAGATAATAATAAGTGCCTTGAGGGTAATCAGAAGCATTAAATGATATAACAAACATTATTGTAGGTGCCTTACATACATTGTGGGTGCTTAATATTATTTCTTTCTGTGAGCTTACAGTCTCTGTACTTCTACTTATCACAGCACTTTTCACCTTGGTCTGTAATTATCGCCCTGCCAGACCATGAGCCCCTGCAGGACAGGGACGGCCTCATTCAATTCTGTTTCCCTACAACTTGCCTAGAGCCAGCACCTTAGCCTTCAAATTAATTAACAAAGTGGCCACCAGAGGGCAGCCTCACACCCAGAATACAGCCAACCCAAACTGAAGTTCTTAAGTGGCCTGGCATCTGGGTGATGGAGCAGCAGCCTGACGGCTCCAGCAAAGAGGTTGGGTGTTTGGGATTGTTTGGCATTGCTGTGGGCTCTCCAGGCTTCAGGGTTTGATTATATGTGCTCTTAGTTTGCCTCCCCCTCCCCTGTCTCCTGGACCCAATTCCAAAGTGTGTGCTGCTCAGAAGGGGGTTCCCCCATACCAACAAGCAATTCTCAGACACAATCAGGTAGTAGAATTCAACTCAATTCTGACACTACCCAGAGACAGTGTCAAATCCCATTTAGGGGTCAGTCTTACTAGACTGTTGTCGTCCGTCCGTCGTCGTCGTCGTCGTCGTCGTCCCGACACCCCCCCACCCCCGCTTCAGAGGCCAGTCACAAGTCCAAGTTGTTACCTGTGCTTCTGACGGACAAGGCCCAAAAGTCACTTCATTAACATAACAAAAAACACCTTTATCACTCTCATCACTTAGGAAATTCCAAGGGTTTTAGGAGCTGTGCCAGAAATGCATGAAGACCAAATATATATGTCTCATTATAAATCACAGTATCACACCTTCCTCCTGGCCCATAGTGTAGGCACATGGGAAAATTACTCCAAATGAGCTGCATACGAAACCTCTCAGCTTCTCTTTCCTCCTCTGAAAAAAAGGGTAACCCCACTGCCTCCTTGACAGGATTATTGTGAGACTTCAAAGGCATGTAAGGCATAGAGACTGACAAACTAAGTGCTTGGTATAAGTTTGTCGAATGGGTGGATGCCCCGGAATTGCAACGTCTATGACCAAGTGAAGTCATCATGCAGGCAGTGTCCACACTCAGTAATGATGCCCGGTTCAGCCTCCCTGCTCACACTTCCCCGCATTCAGAGCAATGGTGATGAGAACAGAGGGATTTTGGGAGCTGAGCTGATTGGGAATCTGACCTATTTGACTCCTCAGTCTCAGAATCTTAGGGACTGAAATGAGGGACCTAGAAGATTATCCTTTTCCAGTCCCACCCCATACTGGGACACCCTCTACAAAACTCCTCTTTGGTTTAGAAATTTTTTTTAAAATTTACTTATTTTTTACTTATTTACTTTTGGCTGTGTTGGGTCTTGGTTGCTGTGCGCGGGCTTTCTCTAGTTGTGGCGAGCGGGGGCTACTCTTCATTGCAGCGCACAGGCTTCTCATTGCGGTGGCTTCTCTTGTTGTGGAGCACAGGCTCTAGGCATGCGGACTTCAGTAGTTGTAGCTCGCGGGCTCAGTAGTTGCAGCACGCGGGCCCTAGAGCACAGGCTCAGTAGTTGTGGCACATGGGCTCAGCAGTTGTGGCTCATGGGCTCTAGAGTGTAGGCTCAGTAGCTGTGGTGCACAGGCTTTGTTGCTCCGTGGCATGTGGGATCTTCCTGGACCAGGGCTTGAACCCGTGTCCCTTGCATTGGCAGGCGGATTCTTAACTGCCGCGCCACCAGGGAAGTCTGGTTTAGAAGTATTGAGAAGCAAATGAGGAATGAATTTGTTAAAACATTGAGATGTTGCATGTTAATCATTAGAGGCCCCACTGACACATCCACCCACTCACTCATTTCCCTACTTCACGAGAAACTTTGGCCATGGTGGAAAGTGCCTATAGCCTCCAAGAAAACTAGGTAAAATGTGCACTTTGGGGGGGCAGTCAGGGTCACCCCAGCCTTAGACAAATGGTGTAGAAAGGAGATCCTAGGAAGGCGAGATGAAGGGACCAAACAGACCCTGAGTCCTCAGGAAGCAGTTTCAGGCCAACTCCAAGGTAAGATACTGAACAAAATCGTTTCAATGCCTAGGTGAGATAATGGGGTGTTAAAGAGATGACGGGGTGGGGGGGTGCATTCACAAGGCTGAGTGGACCTAAAAGTATGGTGAGTCACGAGCAGCATGGTCTAGAAAGATGGAAGACAAGGAGAGAGAGGATCAGCATTCTGTTTCTGAATCGGGGTCTGGCTGACCTGGTCGCACTCCCATCAGCTGTGGAATGGAGTTGTGAGACTAACAACAAACGGACTGAACTCTCAGGTCTGAAATTCCCCAAACCCTAGTGTGTCAGGATGGCCCTGACGCTGAGCTTGGCTTGAGGGCTGGTGTGTATTGGTGAGGGTTGGAGGGACAATGCCAGCAGAAGCCTTGAAATGAGAGCTGAAATAAACTGGTTCTAGGCAGGACCTAGCACTTTGCTCTGTGGGTCTTCAAGTTGCACTTTGTCACTCAGGTGAGAGAAAACAAAATCAAAACTAGAAATATTATGGAGGGGACTTCTGACTATCGGGGTCCCTTCCATCCCCAAGACTCTGTAAAATGTTCAGCAGCAAAAGAATATTGATACAAAATTGATTTGCAAACAGAATGTGTGAGTTTAACTGAAATTAATTCACATATCATAAAATTCACCCTTTTAAAGTATGTAATTCAGTGTGTTTTGGTATATTCACAAAGTTGTACAACTATCAACACTAACTCCAGAACATTTCAAAACCTCCCCAAAAGAAATCCTATAGCCATTAGCAGCTATTCCCCATTCCCTCCTCCCCCAGCCCCTGGCAACCACTAGTATACTTTCTGTCTCTATGGACTTGCTTATTCTGGATATTTCATATAAATGGAATCATACAATACGTAGCCTTGTACGTCTGGTTTCTTTCACTTAGCATAATGCTATCAAGGTTCACCCACATTGTAGCATGTGTCAGTACTTCTTTCCTTTTTAAGGCTGAACAGTATAAGAAATATTCCATAGAAACATTTTGTTTATCCACTCATTAGTTGATGGACATTAGAGCTGTTTGAGCTTTTTTATTTTATTTTATTTTTTTAATTAATTAATTTATTTATGGCTGTGTTGGGTCCTCGTTTCTGTGTGAGGGCTTTCTCTAGTTGCGGCAAGCTGGGGCCACTCTTCATCGCAGTGCACAGGCCTCTCACTATTGCGGCCTCTCTTGTTGCGGAGCACAGGCTCCAGACGCGCAGGCTCAGTAGCTGTGGCGCACGGGCTTAGTTGCTCCACAGCATGTGGGATCTTCACAGACCAGGGCTCGAACCCGTGTCCCCTGCATCGGCAGGCAGACTCTCAACCACAGCACCACCAGGGAAGCTCCTGTTTGAGCTTATTTCAAGTGAATGGTTATATAAATGCATTTTCTGTCTACCCCTTCCCTCAAATTAAGGACAATCAGTAGCAAAATGAAGCAATGCAAGCAGTCAAACCAGTCAGCAACTGGTACTTAGAAAAAGAAAAGCAGCCTTGATTTTTAGGGTACGTCATTGAAGAATGGGGCCAAGATTATGGGGTCTAGCTTAAAACTCCTAATGCCTTCCAATCCCATGTCTGAGATGAGTCTACCCACTAAGACATCAGTTAAATCTACCAGGAAGTCCTTGGATCAGTAAGAAGAACTGAGAGCCATGGTCTGGATCAGTGTTTCTTAATCTGTCTTTCAGAGACTCCTAAGGTTTCATTCAACTCCTAAGGTTTCATGGAAGTAACACAGGGCCACCAAGGGGGCTGGAGTGCAGGTGGGGGCTGAGCCCAGCCCCCATCCCTGCTTTAACTAGAGCAGCTCTCATTTTAATTGCTTTATTTGTTGAGGTTCCCTCTAAGTGTTCATCTGGAACAAATAAAGGGGGTCCGTGGCTAAAAAACTGTTTGGCAACCACTGGTAGGTGGTATTGGCATCCTGGGACTAGAGTTGGCGCTCCCTGGCAGCCGTTCTTACGAGTTCTTCTGAGGAACCTTGAGGGTGACTGTCTTCACCTCTGTGTAGGCCTTAAGCCCATCCTCCCCCAGCTCCCTTCCATTGCCAGATTCCATAAAGCCTCCAAATGGCGTGTGGCAGGTGACAATGTTGTAGGTGTTTACCCACACCGTCCCAGCTTGGAGTGCCTGTGTGAAGTACATGGCTTTGTCCAGGTCCTGGGTGAACACAGCAGCGGCCAAGCCATACCTGGTGTTGTTGGCCCTCTCAATCACCTCCTCCACCTTCCTGAACTTGAACAGAGGCTGCACAGGCCCGAAGATCTCCTCCTTGGCAATCCTCATGTCATCCTGCACACCACCAAAGACCGTGGGCTTGATGAAGAAGCCTTGCTCTCCAAAAGGCTCCCCACCGCACAGAAGTTTTGCCCCCTCCTTCTGGCCAAGCTGGATGTAGCCCAGGATTTGTTCAAACTGTTCCTTGTCCACCTGGGGCCCCTGCTGGGTGTCCAGCTCAAAGGGGTTCCCAACTTTCCTCTGCTTAGCTTTTTCCACAGTTCTCTCGAGAAACTCATCATAGATGGATTCTTCAACGAAGGTCCAGGAACCGGCACAGCAGCACTGACCCATGTTGAAGAACAGGGCTTCATGGCACTGCTCCACGGCGTGGTCCATGTCGGCATCGGCCAACACAATGCTCGGGCTCTTCCCACCCAGCTCCAGGGTGACTCTCTTGAAGTTGGAATCGCCGGCCGCCTTCTGGATCAGGTGGCCCACCTCGGTGGAGCCAGTGAAGGCAACTTTGTCGATATCCATGTGATGGGCATGGCCGCTCCTGCTGTGGGGCCATAGCCTGTGACGATGTTTACCACCCCAGGGGGAAAGCCCGCCTCTTTGACGAGGGAGGCCAAGTACAGGGCAGAAAGGGGGGTCTGCTCTGCCACCTTCATGACCACAGTGTTGCCCGTGGCAAATGCCGGGGCCAGCTTCCAGCCCTGCATGACCAAGGGGAAGTTCCACGGGATTATCTGGCCACAGACGCCAATAGGCTCGTGCCGAGTGAAGCAGAAATGCTCGCCATCCATGGGGATGGTCTTGCCATGCCACTTGTCAGCCCAGCCCGCAAAGTACCGGTATATCTTGATGACCTCATCCAGGTCCAAGAAATAAGACTCCTGGAAAGGCTTCCCATTGTCCAGGGTCTCCAGTGAGGCCAAGTAGACACGGTCCCGCTCCACTAGGTCAGCCAGGCGGTTCAGCAGCCGGCCCCGCTCTGAGGCATCCATCCGGCGCCATGGAGACCCCAGTTGGAAGGCCTCCCAGGCTGCTTTCACCACCCGATCCACATCAGCCCGGTCCCCTTCAGCCACGTGGCCGATGACCTCCCCCGTGGCAGGGTTGACTGTTGGGAAGGTCTTCTTGCTGACCGCATCTTGCCACTCATTGTTGATGAACAGCTGGTTGTAGCGGATGTCTGGGTTCGGGATGGGGCTGGGGAGGGCTGCTGCTGAGGAGTACGGGGTGGCCAGACGGCGCAGGCAAAGAGCCGGGGCACCAGGAAGCGCAGCATGCTGAGTGCTCTGGAGAGGGACAGGAGCCAGGGTGAACACGGAGAGGGAAGCAGGGGTCCCCCAAAGGCCCATCAGCTCAGATGTTCCAAGATTCTAGCATAAAGGGGTGTCACCTCTGAAAACATGGATCATAAGGGCTACAGAAGCCCTGAAGAACTCTCTGGTTCAATTCTGTCATGTCCGATCTAGCCTCTTGCTCACTCCTTCACCTCTTCTGGGTCTTCGCTCAAATGTCACCTTCTTAGTAAGGCCTTCCCTGAGCACCCTTTATAAAACTGCAACTTTCCTCAGCCCCAGGACTCTCTCTCCCCCATACTGTGCTCTATCTTCCCCCATCTGACATACCAAATAGTAGATGTACATGCTTCTATGTTTATTGTCTGCTTCTCCCCAACAAAATGGGTCCGGTGGGCGGGAGCGATGAGGCCGAGCAACTGGGAAGGTTTCGAGGGTGTGAGTCCACGGGGCGATAAGGCGCCACCCGGGACCCGGGTGCGGAAGGAGGGGTGGGAAGCGTGAAGAGGTTCCTACAGTGCACGCCTCCGGGGCAGAAAGGCCGGCCCCCACGTGGGGAAGCCGAGACCCAGAGAGGAAGCCTCCACTGCAGGAAGGGGAGCTGCGGCCTGCCCGGGGGGCCGAGTGGGAAGGGCGCCAGTTACCTGCAGCAGGCTGGCGCTCGCGCTCCGGTGCAGGTTCGGATTCTCACAGGTCTAGCCTGGCCTCTAGCTGGGCGCTTGCCGCAGGCCCCGCCTCCGCGCAGTGGCGGGGCTCAGCCACCAATGAGGCTCCGCCTGCGCCTGGCGCGCCGCCGACTTCAGCCCCGCTGCTAAGGCTGCTCCTCCCTCCGGGCGCAGGCGTGTTGCGGCTGCTGAGACTGGGGTGATGGGACTGGGGGCGGGGAGCGCCCCACCTTTCCCACGTCCCAGCGCCCCGTACCCCGCGGGGTATCCCGCAACACGCCAGCGCTCTCCTCTCGCATCGCCGCTCAGAGCTGGAGTCCTAAGGCCCGAATGGGTAGGAGTTCACAGGTCACACAGCAATCGGAGACTGGACCCCAATTGTATTTTTCCTTTCTCGCAACACGAGGCGCCTTGTTAGGTTACCATCATTTGAACTTCTCCTTAACCCCTTCTGGGTCTCCCCTCTCTCTCAGTTTTTTCCTTGTTTCACTAATTTGACTGTCTTCCACTCTCTCTGCTCTTTTTCCCAGTTGATTTTATATGTGTTTCTAAAAGCTGCATTTTTTTTTAAAGGACATAAAGAGTATATGTGCAATGTAGAAAGCTTGGAAAACACAGAAAAGGATACAAGAAGAAAACATATTACTTTCAATCCTTTCACCCCAAAGTTGCCGTTCATCTTGCTGGTATTTTTTCCTCTGCATTTTTCAAAAATTCTTTTAATAAAAATGAAATCATATGGTGACCTCTATTTTGCTACCTTTTTTTTCTTTAACAGCAATTTATTATGAACATTTTCTCAGGTCACTAATTAAAAGACAACATCATCCTCTCCGGGGTGGTGTAAAATTCCATGGTAGGGTGGATTGTTGATGGACATTTAGATTGTCTCCATCTTGTTGTTGCCATAAAGGAAGCTAAATCCAGAACCTGCATCTCTCAGTCACCTCACTTACACTGCACCCTCCTTCTGGTTGGAGACGTTGGGAAGCTACAAGCTCTTTCCCAGCCTTGTCTGCAGCTAGAGTTCCAGATGTGAACTCAGTGGTGCCAATTAGCAGTACCCCTGTCACATGTGGAAGGTGGAGGGTATTGTCCTGCCCCCTTGGGTCATCACTAGCATGATGGCAGAAACATGAGGATTTTCTGCATCCTTCTCCAGCTTCCTGGGTGTGGGGTGGCCACTGCAACTGCAGCTCCTTGACTCCAGCTACCTGTTCCCTTGCTCTTTGAATCATGGCTGCAGGGGTGTGTCTTGAGCTAAATAGCTCCAGAGGTGGCCTCAGAGAATAACAACGCTGGTGGGCCACATCCATCTCGTTCTGGGCATCTGTCCTGAAGGTCGAGTCCTCCCTGATTCTCCCTCCCTCTGGCCTTTCCAGCAATTCTGTCAGCACCCAATGTCTGTATTAACTCTTTACCTCTCCACATATTTAGAGTATTCACATTTTCCTGTTGAACCTGACTAATTCACATGATTCTTTCCTTAAGCTACATCTCTATGCAATCTTTTGTTACCATGTCATCCTTAGGATGTTCACAGTCCTTGAGGCAAAATTTAGTTCTTCACTAAAAGCACTACATCTTGTGTCTTGCCACATCTATGTTCATGTTTTCCCAGCAACCATGTGGCCCCTTGCAAAACCCCTTCTGCCTCCCACACAGCACATGGCCAGCCTAGCACCCCTTGGGCACTTGGCATGGCACTCCTTGGTAGATTAACTTAAGGATTATTTGGTCAACTATTAACAGGCCTCATTGATAGAGGCAGTGAGTCTATGACAAAGCAAGTATCAGTCAGTCTTCATATGGTCAGACCACTTGGAAAGCTGTGGCAGGTGTGAGAGGCCAGCAGCAAACAAGAAGTGACTCCCTTGGGAGAGGCTGCATCCTGTGAGAAGCAGCTGAAGGAACTGGGCATATCCATCCCTCAGAGCTCAAGGGACAGCATTTCACCCTCCAAATCTCCAAAGGGTAAAAACAGACATAGTCTGTGGGGCCCTAGAAGACAGAGCCAGACCCATGAGGGGAAGTTAACGGGGTCAGAGGAAGAACTTCATGACAAAGCAGAGCTGGCTAAGGATGGGTGGGAGGGGCTGCCTTGAAAGGCAGTGAGTCCCCCATCACTGGAGGAGTACAAGGAGGGATATAAAACCACTTGGCAAAATCCTATAGAGGAGAATACCAGATAAGGACTGAACTAGACCAGTGGTTCCCAAATGTAGCTGTGCATCAGGATTGCCTGGGGAGCATTAAAAAAAAAAAAAAAAGCAAAACTTTATAATCTCCCTGGGCTTACCTTCAGAGATTCTAAATTATTAGATGTTGGTTGTGATCCAGGAATTTTTTAAGTTCCCCATATGCTTCTGATGCACAGCTATATTTGGGAAGCAGCAGCCTAAGTGGTCTTTGGGATTCTATGACTCCATCATGGGTGGTTTTAAGAAAGGGACTTATCAAGTGAATGCTTTGTCTGTATCTAGAGTCCATCCAGAAGACCCACCCTTGACACTTCATAAGCTGTGGCTGGCACCAGAAGGTAGTCCTGTTGCAAGGCATTTGTAAAAGCATCCAAAAATTTTAAAACTTAAAATCGTCCACAGTGCTTGACATTTATGGTTTGGAGAGACGGAAGAATGTGCCATGGCTCAGGGTAAAATGCACAGATTATTTCTGTAGAAGGAATGTTTTAGATTCAGCTTTTTAATTGGCAAAAAAAATGATCCAGGCCTCTAGAATGCAAGTTGGGCCTGGAGCCACTGTGAGTGTTTGGACTGAAAGGATTGAAGGGGAATGATGAGATAACACAAGCCATAGTCAGGTCATTGTCAGCAAAGAATGTCACCCAGGGATGTGTTTACACTGGCCTGGTGGGGAAAGAGAAGCTATATCTATCTTTCAGGGTTTTGAAGCCTTGGATGTCTAGGAAGTTGCTGGAGAAGATTCCAGGCTCTGAGATAATGAATGGATCAGACAGATTCCAAACAAAAAGACATGCCAGCTTCCCTGGGCATTGATTCTACAATGAACATAGCAGGTGCCTCCATTCTCTGCATTTGAACAGAAGATGGAAGACGGGGTCAAGACACCAAGGGAGGTGCAAGAAATGGAAGTTTAAAAATAAAGATGCATGTAAAAGCAACCCAAAATATACCTCCCCCGCTCTTCTTCTCCTACGTGAACCTCTACACTCTGCTAAATTTACAGTCTGTGAACATGAACTAAGTCTGAATGTTGTCAAACCAAAGCAGCCCTGAGTCTTTACCACAAACTGTTTCCCTCCCACCTGCCTGGCTTCCTTGTTCGTTCCCTCCCTCTGCACCTCAGTTCATGGTTGAGGAAACTGAAATCCAGAAAGGGAGAGGGACCTGCCCAATGTCAGACAGGAGAATGAGTGTCTGAGTTCCGACTAGAATCGAGACTCTCACACAAACACACAAATAACACTGGGATGGAAACAGACGTTGTGGCAGCACATGGGCGTCTGCAGTTAAGGATCCTGAAGTAGGGAGATGATCCTGGATCATATGGGTGGGTCCAATGTAATCACAAGGGTCCTCATCAAAGGGAGACGGGAATGTCAACATCAGAGAAGATACGATGATGGAAGCAGAGGTTGGAGTGATGCAGCCACAAGCCAAAGAACGCAAGTGGCTGGGAAAGGCAAGGGAACAATTCTCCCCTAGTGTCTCCAGAAGGAACATGGGTCTCTGTCAACACCTTAATTTTGCCCAGTGACACTCATTTCAGACTTCCGAGCCCCCAGAACTGCAAGATAAAGTTTGTGTTGTTTTAAGCTACTAAATTTGTGATAATTTGTTACAGCTAACAAATGGAAACTAATACATTGATTCACTCAATCTATAGGCCTTGTAGGCGTTTGGGATTATGGCCTCTGGCCTAGCTGGAGCAGGCCAGGTGGTCAACAGTATTCTGTTGTGTAGACACTCCATAATTATGGTGGACATCATTTCTTTTGCCTGCCCAACATTCCTTTCGTCTGCCCAACATTCCTTTCTTCTAAAAACAGCACCCCCTTCTCCTGCCATCACCCCAATCATATTTTTGAGTCAGAACTACCCATCATAGCTACATTCTACATATTTGGGAGACCTTGTTAAACCCTTTTAACTATAAATGCCTTCTGTTCTGCGTGTCTAAGTTGCCCAGTGATGCCAATGCTGCTAGCGCCAAGCCCACGCTCTGAGTAGCAAGGATAGAGGATGAGATCTGAAAGACAAGTAGGGCCCAACTGAATGAAGAGGCAGGTTAAATTGCAGGTAATAGGGACAGGCATGTGCCCAGGCCTGGAGGTGGGAGGGGTCAACATGCATTCAAAGAACTGGGAAAAGACAAGTGGGCAGAAGTGGGAAGCGCAAAGGGGTGAATGGTTCTGGAAGAGGCTGGAGGCGTGGGCCATGCAGAATTTTGGAGGCCAGTTAAGAACTCTGACCCCTGGCCCAGGCACACACGGTACCACCTGGAGACAGCAGAGAGACTGACCCAAACAAAATGAATGCACTAAACTGCCATATAGGGCTTCCCTGGTGGTGCAGTGGTTAAGAATCTGCCTGCCAGTGCAGGAGACATGGGTTCGAGCCCTGGTCTGGGAAGATCCCACATGCTGCGGAGCAACTTAGCCCGTGCACCACAACTACTGAGCCTGCGCTCTAGAGCCCATGCTCTGCAACAAGAGAAGCCGCCGCAATAAGCCCACGCACCACAACAAAGAGTAGCCCCTGCTCACCGCAACTAAAGAGAGCCTGTGCGCAGCAACGAAGACCCAACACAGCCAAAAAATAAATAAATAAAATAAGCAAATTTATAAAAATAAAATAAAAATAAACTGCCATATACCTCTAATAGAGATTAGCACCCAGCTCTGTAGAAGCACAAAGAGAGAGTCCAGATTTCCTTCTCCTGGGACTTCTTGGGAGAAGATGACCTTTCAGCTGAGCCATGTACCAGAATCAGTTCAGACACATATGATTAAACAGAGGTTCTCAACTGTGTCTGTGTGTTAGCATCACCTGGAAAGCTTTTTAAAACACTGATGCCTGAGAAACACTCCAGACCAACTGAATTGGAATTCCCTCAGTGTTGTACTGCGTTGTCTGGTTTTTATTGTTGTTTCATTTTTTGTTTTGAAGTTCCTCTGTTGATTCTAATATGTGGCTACACTTGTGAACTACTGACGTAAGAGGAAACCCAAAATAAAAGTGGCTTAAAGAAAAGGGAAGTGTATCTTTCCCTCACTTAAAAGAAGTCGAGAGATAGGCTGTCCGGGGCAGGGTGGGAGCCCTGCTCTCTCTTCTTTTCGACAGCAGAGGACCCTATTAGACTTTTGAGGAAGAAGGAGGTCACACGATCCCGTGTGCAATTTGAAAAGATCATACTGGTTGGAGCACGTATCTCCTCTAGTTTCCTGGGGAAAAGTTATGTTACCAAGAACAGCAGGCGTTGATAATTATTAAGCTGGCTGCTGATGGGCACAGAGGATTCATTATACTCTTTCTTTCTCTCTCTCTCTCTATTTTTGTGTATATTTAAATTTGTTCATAATAAAAGTTTTTAAAAAATAAGAAAAGATTATGTTACCACATCAATAGGATGTATCTTCCTGGTTCAAAGACTCTGTATAATGGATCTGTCCCTTCATGACCCTCATGAATGGCTCCAAGGAGTCCATGTCTTTCTAAATCCACAGTTAATTATTGGACAGCAATCACGGAAGGGGCAAGAGTTGTGCAAAGGGCATGAGGGTTGGAGTGAGAGCCTGGCTCCTGGTCCCTTCGCCAGCCTCTCCCTGTGACCTTGGGCAACTTCCTCTCTCTTGGCCTTGGTCTTCTCCACTATAAAAGGAGGGGATATGAGATGAACGAAAGGGCCATTAGGTGATCAGGGCCCCAGAAAGTTCTAGTAAAGCTGCTAAATAATGTTCATTGTTAGCAGAGTCCTTGGACCACAAACTTTGGACTCCAAATGCATGTTACTTATGAAACCCATTCAACTGACTTTCCCTTCCTGTTATCTTTGCTGGTTCTGGGCCATAATGAGGCAACGGTTGAAGTGCAAAGAGTTGGCAGGGGCCAAGTGTATCTTCACACACTTTCTCATTGAGTGATCCTGAAATGCTGCCCCACCGTTAACGACACATAGTGCAGATCTGCCAACGAATGCACCAGGGTATCTTGGATCCAGCAGTATCCAGCTCCTAGATGACCAGAGCAGGGCAGCAGGGATGAACAGCTGCTCAGGATGCCCTTGACTTTCACCTCTGTCTCGAGTCAGTTCTCTCTGCTTCAAAGACTATTTCCTCAGCACAGCCCTCACCAGGCCCAGCAGTTTCCACATTGGCAAGCATCTGCCACCCGTTATCCCTCCTCACTCAGCTCCTGTTACTGACAACCCTGTCACAGAGGCCCTGGCAGTGCACAGATGAACCAGACACCATCCCCATCCTCAGGCCACCCATAGACTGGGGAGGCAGACAGACACAGAAACTGGTGTGCGTCTCTCATGCGGTGGAGGAAAGAGAAACAAGAAACGGAGCAAAACAAAGCCTGGGAAGGTCTGGGGAGGCTTCCTGGAGGAGGTGATACTTGGGCTGAATCTTGAAACCTGAAAAGGGCCAGGGGAGAGAGGGCATTTCTGGAAGACAGAGTTGCATGTGCTAAAGGCCAGAGGTGAGTGGTGGCTTGGTGTCGGGGAGCTGTGAGTAGCTCCGGCTGGCCGGTGCCTGCAGTATGATGCACAGGGTGGGGAGCAGTGACAGAGCCAAGGCTGGAGGGGTTAGAGGGGACAAATCACGAAGGGTCTTAAATGCCATGCTAAGGAGTTTCAATGTTATCCTGAGAAGGCACAGAAGGACTTTAAGGCAGGAGGGTGCCTTGGTTAGAGAGAACCTTCTAATTTCATCAGATCCCATGGCAGTGAGTGAGGATAAGGTTTCGCTCTGAGTGACAGAAACTCTTAATAACAGTGGCAAAATGGGAGTTGATTTCTCTAAATAAGTAAAGTAAGCCCAGAGGTAAGTAGTCTAGGAAGGTGATAAATGATCCTCAAGGATATTTGCCCCTTCCAATTCATGATTTGGTCAATCTTAGCAGTAAGCATTGTCTTCATCGTTCAAAATGGTAGCTACCACATCCAGATTTCAGGCGGCAGGATGGAGGAAGGGACGAAGACAAAAAGGCAAAGAATGCATGCCAGCTGCTTAAAGGAAGGGCCCCCAAAGCTGCCCCCAAACACTTATACTTTCATCCCACTGACGAGAACTTAGTCACATGGTACAACTAGCTGCAAAGGAGGCTGGGAAAGTAGTTTTTATTTTGGGTGGTCATTTTGAGGGCTTCCATTTCTGTGACTGTGGAAGGACAAGACATGGGATAACTAGGAGTCTACAGACCCTTCTGCTGTGAAGACAAGTGTTATCAATTTCTTTGACAGCTAAGGACACTGAGGCTGAGAGGAGAAAATGATTCACTAGTAAGTAGTACATCTGGAATTGCAAAGTTTGAATTTGAATGCCACTCTCTTAAGCACCCCACAAGCTACTGGAGGTGACTGACCCAGGTTGAGTCTCTCCTCTCCAAATCTGATTCTAAAGATCCTGCCATGTATCTGCCTCAGTGTGTCATCCAGGAGGAGCAGCCCCTAGCAGAGAGGATTCCCATGACGGCTAATCCTGCCCCTGGCCTTATAAAATCAGGGACAGATCAGGGAACAAGGGGGCTGTTAGAGCTTCAACCTCACCATTGTACAGATGGGGAGACTGAGGCCCAGAGAGGCAAAAGGGCTTCTCCAGGTCCTTCAGGAAATCAATCCATGGGGAGGAGGGGGTTGGACCAGCAACCATAATAAGAACCCACAAGTGCCACAGTCTTATTTACTGTTCACCTGGTGTCAGGTGTGGTATTTAAACAACCTTTTCAGATAGGCTGATTAAGGCATTAGTTGCAGGTTGGTGAAATTGGAATAAGGAAGGTGTTTCCCATTGTACATCTGTTCATATGGATTATGTATAGATCATGGAATATTCCTTCCCCAGAACAGAGTGATGTGTCTGCACAATGAAGACAATGGAACCACAGAGGAGAGAGGACATGAGATGCAGTGGCATCTCAGGTGGCTGGGGGGGCCAGAGGCCTGCCTCACTATGTGCCCTCTGGGCCTAACGGTCCACACACTGAGGGGAAATTTTATACAAAAGGCCAATGTCAAGCCAGGTAAAGAAGAGTAGCTTGCTAGACCCCCACACCCTGGTGACCCCTGAGGCAGTTCCAGGGTCTCTGTAGCTCTGTGGTCCTTCCCAGCTATGCCCCTGGGTAGAGGGGCCTGGGAATATTCATGAGGAAGGGGCAGTATAAAGTGACTCAGGAGCAGGAACCAGGGAACGTGGCCTCTACCTGGTCTGGTGAGAGTCCTCCATGGAGTTGGAGGACAGCTGGCCTGCTCTGTCCTCTCAAGGCCAACTTTTTGGACCAGATGACCTGCCAGAAAGGAGGGTGGGTAGACAGATCACGGGTCCCTGGCTGGGAGGTGGCTTCATTCCCAGCTGCACTCAGGTTCTTCCACAAGCTGGGCCCCACTCTGGGATGCAAAGGGTGGGAGAGGCTCCTCAGAGAGACAATATCAAGACTGGGAAGTCTTGAGTCCGTGGAGGGGCCCAGGCATGCTATTCAAAATGTTAACTAACAGAACATCCAGCACTGACAATGTACGTGAGCCTGGCTGTAATTTTTCTATGGCCAGTCCTTGGGTCCCCCTCACTCGGCCAGGCATTATTCCTCTAGATGCTGAATCATGAGGAGGTTTGGGGTGGGGCGGGGTCCCAGGGCAGGGGCTGGGAGGTCAGAGTGGAGGTGGGCTCTTGGGGGCTTAGACATCAGCTGCTTACAAAGTGGTAGGTGATCGTTTTATATTAAAGTATCCATACGGCAATACTAGTGCTTTTCAGCTGAAAATGAGTCCTGCCTTGTCATTTAGGGCTTGCGCCAAAGGGGTTCATCACTGTGATGGGTTGACTATGAATTCATAGTATTGTCACCCTGATTATATGGGACAGGAGACTGGATCCCAGACAGGGACAGGGACTTACCCCGAGTCAGGCAAGGAGACCGCAGCAGGCCAGGGCAGGGTAGAGTAGCACCAAGAGGCAGCCTCCACATCCGAAAGCCACTACATCTGTGGCCTTGGAGCTGCAATTAACTGCATGCTGGGGACAGATCAGTGCCTTTAATAGGCATGTTTATTTAACAGGCTTCCTGACTTGTAACACCCAGAGGGGAAAAAAGGATAATTCAATCTTGTTTTCAAGCAAAATCAAAACAAAGAGGAGGGGTAACTAGGGGGCAGAACAATCTTCCAGCTGGAATCTCTGGTTGCCTTCCACCTCAGCCCATCTCAGATCTCAAGCGGGGACAAAGGAACAGCTATACTGGGGCAGGCGGTTTATTCACCAAGCAACGTTTGCAAACCTGTTTAATCATTATCTCTTTATAATCACCATCATCGGTTCTGCTTCCCAGACCCCCAGGTGTGGCAGAGAGTGCCTCACCCCACCCGTAACGTATAGGCCTCAGGCCCCACAAAACCTGGGTCTGCCCTTGCTTGTTCCCTGATTCCTGCTCCCAGGGCTTGTAGCCACTGGGTTCCATTCCCAAAGCTCTCTCCAGTTAGGAAACTGTTTTTCTCTCTGCCTGAAGAGCTCTGAGGAGCACAGAAGAAAAGCAATTATTTTTGAAAAATGGAAGCCACCCCTTCGAGGCAGCCCTTGAGTCCATTGTAAATCAAGCTCTTGGTCTTAAAACCTGAAGGATTTTTTAAAACTACTGGTCTGCTTGCCAGACAGGTCCTTTCCATCCAGAATATTTATAAATGGGTCATTTCTTGCAACCTTAAGGCAATGCTGGGAGTGAGACACTCACCTAGGTGACACTGCCCTGTGTGGCACTGGATTCCCACAAAGCCAGAGAGACCTCTGATTAGACTGCGTCTGTGTCTCCCTGGAGTTTGAAATGCTTGGTTTAAGTGTACCTGAAACCGTCACCATGTTAGTGATCTACTGAGCCTTTCTATTTATCCTGAAAATTTTGAAAAGGGATAGAGTAGGGGACACTGAAAGATGATGATGATGAAAGATGATCCACCTGTCTAGATTGAAGTATAATAATAATTAATATTTACTGAGGGCTTACTGTGTGCTGAACACTTAACATGGATTACCTCATTTCGGGCTCCTCACACCCATGTGATATGTACCTAACGATGATTTCTATCTTGGAGGAGGAACAGATTTAGAGAGGGGTTGCTCAGTCTGGCTCTATGTTATAATCACCAGGGGGCTTATAGAAACACTGATACTGGGACTTCCCCGGCGGTCCAGTGGTTAGGACACTGTGCTTTCACTGCTGAGGGCATGGGTTCAATCTCTGGTTGGGGAACTAAGATCTCACGAGCCGTGTGGCACGGCCAAAAACAATCCATTAAAAGCGAAACAAAACACTGATGCCCAAGCCTCACCCCAGACCACTTAAATCAGAGTCTCTAAGGATAGGGACTGGCCACGGGAATGGTTTGAAATGCTCAGGGTGATTCTAATGTGTAGTCAGAATCAGAAGAAGAGAGCGGGTTGCATAATTTGCTCAAGGTCACCCAGCTAATGAGTGGTGGATTCTAACCCAGGATGTCCAACTCACCCAGACTCACTTGAACATTCCGGAAATCAGTGTCAGTCATTGCTCTCTCAGAGGAACTGGGGCTTTGAGGAAGTTCCTTCTCCCCTTAACAACAAAGGCATATGTGAGCCTGAAACCTCCAGCACTTACAGCTCTGGAACCAGAGGTGATATTTATTTCCTGCTCTAAACATTCCTGGTTGTACCAAATGGATATGACACTGTGTATTGGTTTGCTATTGCTGCTGTAACAAATTACCACAAACTTGTGGTTTGAAACAATGCACATTTACTCTCTTATGATTCTGGAAGTCAGAAGTCTGAAATCAGTTTCATTGATGAAAATCAAGGTGTCAAAAAAAAAAAAAAGAAAATCAAGGTGTCAGGGCCATACTCCTTCCTGAGCACAGGGCAGGCTCTAAGGGAGAATCCACTTCCTTGCCTTTTTCAGTTTCTAGAATGACTTTTCTTGCATTTCTTGGCTCACGGCCCCTTCCTCCATCTTCAAAGTCAGCAGCATATTATCTGCTTCTCTTTTGTAAGGATACTTGTGATTGATTGCATTTAGGGCCTACCTGGATAATGCAAGATAATCTCCTTATTTTAAGATCTTTAACTTAATCACATCTACAAAGTCCCTTTTCCCATCTAAAACAATACAGATTCCAGGGATTAGGACCTGAATCTGTTTGGGCTCATCCTCCGACATGCCCACTTGAAATTCTGGGGGTGGGGGCTGATCTGGTAGTCTGTGTCCTCCACAAACACCCAAGCACCCCTGGGGAGCCTCGTGAGTACCCTAACCCCTGCTCCAGGCCCACTCCTCTCTGCTGTTGAAGGGGTGTCTCACTCTGCTTGGGCTGCCATAACAAAATACCACAAACTGAATGGCTAAATTAACAGAAATTTATTTTCTCATGTTTCTGGGGGCTAGAGGCCAAGAGTTAGTTTCTGGTGAGAACACTCTTCCTGGCCTCCAGACAGCCACTTCCTGGCTGTGTCCTCACATGGTGGGCAGAGAAAGAAAGCTCTCTTCTTATAAGGATACTAATCCTATTGGATCAGGGTCCAACCCATATGATCTTATTTAACCTTAATTACCTCCTTATAGGCCCTAACTCCACAGGGTCCAACCCATATGATCTTATTTAACCTTAATTACCTCCGTATAGGCCCTATCTCCAAATACAGTCTTACTGGGAGTTAGGGCTTCAACATATGCATTTTGGGTGGACACAATTCAGTCCATAGCAAGGACTGCAGGACACAACTACTAAGGTTTAGAGGACAGAGCTGCTAATCTCCAGGGTGCTCTCCTTCTAAACCAAGCTGGGCTTTGGGGAGATGAGAACGATTTAACTTCTAATGTTTTTGGGGTTTTTTTTTCTGATGATAGAAACAATTCATGTTCATTGTAAAAAAAAAATGGATTGAACTGAAAATATTGGAGTGAAAAGGATAAAAATCATCCAGTGATAACCACTATTCCCATTTTTGGATGTTTCTATCCAGTTTTGTTTTCTATGAATATACATGAGACCCCGTGGTTTGGAATATTTTTCACATGAAAGGCACGGTGGTGAAGTGTAGTCGAAAGAACATTGACCTTGAAGCCTGAAGACCTGGGGTCCCACTCTCATTTCCCCACTTCATTTTTTAGGGGTCCCTAAAATTTAAAAATGTACTTTTTCTGAGCCTCAGTTTTCTTGTCTGTAAGTTAGAAATAACTATACTTATTCTGCAGGGCCACGGTAAGGACTAAGAGAACCACGACTGTGGAGTGTGACCAGCACACCAAAGGGCACAACCAAGTCCAGCATTGTGTTGGTCAGTGATCCATTTGAGCAGCAGAGGAGTGAGGAGGGAACAGCCCAAGGACCATTGGGACCAAAGGCCTGGAGGTGGGAAGAGCATGGAGGGGAGGGAGGGTTTGGGAATGGGTGGCTCAGAGTGAGTGAGGGAGCATGAAGCTTGGGTAAGTAAGCTTGTGATGGAACCTGCCCTCTATTCATATGCCGGCTCATCTCCCATCCAGCCTGTGCCCCAAGATCCACTGCCCCTTGCCCAGTGCACTTGGCCTCTCTCCTGGCACTCTCTGCCTTGGACAGAGGCACAAACTGCCCTGGATTCACCTTTGTGTCATTCCTCTTCTCTTCACCGAAGTTTACCCCTCCTTTGTCCCTTTCCCATTTCCCTCTGCTCTCTGCCTGGGTCAGGCTGGATGAAAACAACCCCAGTGACCAATTAGGGTTTGGAGTGGTCAGAGAGCTATATCTGCTAAGGCGTTCTCACCATGTGTCCTTGGACTTTTCTTCTCCTCTCTGGGCATCTGCTGTTCACCTGCAAAGCCCGGGGGCTAGACGAGACCAGCAGTTCCCAGTTAAAGGCTTTTCAGAGTTAAAAAATTCCAGAGGACACTATTGCTTGGATATACGTCCTCTCAGGTGAGTACTTAATAAACTCAGCTTGAGAGGTAGACACAACAGATCCCAGCAAAGAGCCTGAGGGAATGGGTAATGACAAGGGCCTCTGGGGACAAAAAAGGCTGAGGACTTCTGGCTGGGAAATCTCCCAAGTCTCATCCAGGCGTTGCAGTCTGAGACTCTCAGATTTCAGGTCAGCTTGAGAAAGAACTTTCCAACCAGAACTGCCCCATAATGGAAAGCACTGCCTTGATAGGGAATGAGTTCCCTGTCATCAGGGTATGCAAACAGAGGCCAGACATTGGCAGGGGTGATTGTAGAGCAGGGGTGATTGTAGAGCAAGGGCTGCAAACTGAAATGCATGCAGGGGGCCAGGCAAATGACCTGCCAAGAATGAAGTAGGTTTGTATATTAAACATGTAGAGGGGGCTTCCCTGGTGGCGCAGTGGTTGAGAGTCCGCCTGCTGATGCAGGGGACACGGGTTCGTGCCCCGGTCCGGGAAGATCCCACATGCCGCGGAGCGGCTGGGCCCGTGAGCCATGGCCGCTGAGCCTGCGCGTCCGGAGCCTCTGCTCCGCAACGGGAGAGGCCACGACAGTGAGAGGCCCACATACCAAAGGAAAAAAAACAAACAAACAAAAAAAACCATGTAGAGAGCCAAACAAGAATCGTCTCTCCCAATTTTTTTCTGAGATCATGTGGCCCTCTTAGCCTGCTTGCATGCTTGCTTTCCTTCTTTCTCTCTTTCTTTCTTTCCATCTTTCCTTCTGTCTTTCTTTCTGTTCTATTTTTGGTAGATGCAAATACTTCTCTACTCTAAGAAGAATAACGCTGCAACTGGGTTGATATACAGTAACTAGTCCTCTGTCTCAGGACAGGGAACAAAGTGGTGAGGACTGTGGTCAGCAGGCATCCCACACACTCTCACTGGGACAGCCAGGCTGGGTCACAAGCCAGAGTGGTCAGAGTTTCCTACTTTCCAAAGAAGCAGAAAACTTGGGTAGTTATAAACAACCTCCCTCTTTTTTTTTTTTTTTTTTAAGCTTTACTGCTTTAAAAAAAAAAAAAAAAAAAACCCAACTTTTTATTGAAGGATAATGCACAGACAGAAAAGTGGATACATACCTCACAAGTGTACAGCTTGAGGAATTTGCACAAGATGAATGTACCTGTGAGAGCAGCATCAACATCAAGAAACAAAATATTATGGGTGCCCAGACACCCTCACCCTAGCCAGTGCCCCTTCCAGTGACCCTCCCTAAAGGTAACCATTGTCCTGACTTCTGACACCATAAACCAGTTTATCCTATTTTTAAACTTTACAAAAATGGAACTCTATTAATGGGAATCATAGGACATTGCATCTAGTGTTTGTCCCTCAACATCATGAGAGATTCAGTCATGTAGCTGTTATTTCATCCTCACTGCTGTATAGTATTCCTTTGTGTGAATGTACCACAACTTATGCATTCACTCTACTCTTGATGGGCTTTTGGGTTGTTTCCAATTTGGGTCAATTACATATTGTGCTACTTTGAACAGCGCGTGTCTTTTGGTGCCCAGATGCAATTGGAAGAGGAATTGCTGGGCCTCTGGGCGTGCATGCATGCAGGTATTCAGCTTTTAGCAGATAAATGTCAAACAGCTTTCCAAAGAGGTTGTTCTCATTTACACCCCAGTAGCTGTGGATGAGAGTTCCAGTTGCCCCACATCTCCCTGTTTTAAAATATTAACTACAAATTTTTAACACCCTTTGCAAGCGAAACAAAATACGGATTTGACTGGTGACCACCTGTTTTCAACCTCTCTGGTGGAGAGAATTCAAGTGACAGAGCAGCTGAGGGTTAGACAGGAGGATTTCCTACATCTCTTTTGCTAGGGAGCCCAGGACTGGCTCCAACAAATGGTTCAAATCTCCCTAAATTATCTGCTCCCACTCAATACCCACCTCTAAAGTTTGTGAAACAGGCCTCACCTCCCCAGATCACCATGAGGACATACTGATAAACACCTGCAGATCACACAGTGACGAGATAGAGGGCTGTAAATGTACAGTAATCATGGGATAGATCAGCATTACACCCAAGGCCATGACTCCTTACGTCAGCCTTTGCCCCAACACAAATCCTCTGCCATCCAAGAGTTCAGTCCAGGGCTCCTTTCTGTGCCCGTGAGGCCCCTCAACCTCTCCAAGGAGCGCCCTCTGCCCCTGGCCACAGACTTGGCTCTGGCCCGATTCCCCCACTGCCTTCAGTCTTCACTGGCTCCTCTCCTTGCAGCTGCCTTGATGAGTCAGACATTCCCCCACCTCCTCCCAGCCTCTTGGTCCTTTGCCTTCTGCTCAAATCTGTCACAGACTTGCAAGCCTGTCTGGAGCCCACCATGCTCACCATCTGCCTCACCACTCCTGAGGTTCTCCAGGATGACTGAAATTAGAGACCTGACTGAATCCTGACCCTGACCCTCACTAGATGAATAACCTTAGGCACGTCACTTTACCTCTCCGTGCCCCAACTTCCACATCTGTGAAAAGGGAATATCAATAATACTTATCACCTAAGCTAGGCATAAGGAATAAATGAAATAAAGCACTTAGAGACTGTTAACCTCAATGCCAGATGGGAGATTTAAGGCCCAGAGAGGTGAAGGCACGAGTCTATGGTCACACAGCATGTCTGTGGAAGAGGTGGGAACTGAATCTAGGTTTCCTGGGTTCCAGGCCTGGTCTCCGTGCACTGCCTGGGAGGGGTTTCTGCTGGGTTGTGCAGACCAGTGAGAGATTTCAGGTCAGGCCCTAGGAGGAACCAGAGTGAGGAGCGAGTAAAAGGTCCATTTCTAGTCCTAACAAAAGGTAGTTGTTCTCTTTTTCATGAAAGCCAATCATATACTAGGTATACTACATGCTTTATAGTCATGAACTCTTCCCTCAAAAGGAAGCAATCATTTTACAGAAAAGGACACTGAGGCTCAGAGAAATCCACAAGCCTTGTTAAGTGGTGGAGCAGGGGCTGGAGCCCAGGTAGAGAATACAGACTTTCTAAAATACTAGGCTGTTGCCAGCTATGGGGTTAGATTGCTTGCATCTTTTTTTTTTAAGTAATTAATTAGTTTTATCTTTGGCTGCATTGGGTCTTCGATGCTGCACGGGGGCTTTCTCTAGTGGCAAGTGGGGGCTACTCTTCATTGCAGTGCATGGGCTTCTCATTGAGGTGGCTTCTCTTGTTGCAGAACACAGGCTCTAGGCATGCGGGCTTCAGTAGTTGCGGCATGCGGGCTCCGTAGTTGTGGCTCGCGGGCTTTAGAACGCAGGCTCAGTAGTTGTGGCGCACGGGCTTAGTTGCTCCGTGGCATGTGGGATCTTCCTGGACCAGGGATAGAACCCGTATCCCCTGCATTGGCAGGCAGATTCTTAACCACTGCACCACCAGGGAAGTCTCTGCTTGCATCTTTTTAAACTAGGGTCTTCAGATAAGTGTGTAGGTGCTGGGGGGCGGGGTGGCTGGGCCTCCTTTACTGGGACAGGCAATTATATCCCAGGAGATATGGCCCATTTCAGAAAGACCCTTTCTCTGAAAATCTCCGTCTGGAGATTTCCCACCTCTCCCCCACCACCTTCACCTTTGCTTTTCCTTCACCTTCACCAGGGGACTTTGGTGGGAAGAGCTCACTCTGGTGTTGGGAATCTCCTTTTCTATTCCTGAACTGGGGTCTTGTTCTGCCTGCTTTCCTAACCCAGCTTCTGGGCATTTCTCTTCTTTGCCCTTGACCTCAGTTTCCCAATTTGCCCACTGACTACAGTGAAGGCTGTTAAGTGACCCTGACTCTCTTTTCTTAACATTTCCACCTGCTCCATGCAAGGGAGACTCAGCTGGGGGTCAGGGTCAAAAGGAAAGCAAATGAACACAACATTGTAAATCAACTATACTTCAATAAAATAGATTAAAAAAAAAAAAAAAGGAAAGCAAATGGATTGCAGTAATTCACACCAGGGAGTGAATAGCTGGTAGCTCCATAACTACACCCCTGTCCCCATTACTTATATTAGCCTTAAGAGCAAAAACAAAATAAATAAACAAAGGAGTGAATCATTCTAGTGGCGGTTCATGTGAACTGAAGAGAAAAGGGAAATACTCTGGCAATGAGGAAGACAAGAAAGTTTGGGACCAGAAACCTCTTCACAGCCTGGAGCAAGACTTCAGTTTCTGGGATCAGACAGAGCTGGGGTCCAATCAGCCCTGCCACCAATGGGGCTGTGTGGCCTTGGCAAGTTTGTAACCTCTCTGAGCCTCCTTTTCCACATCTGTAAAAGGTGGTCACAGCCCCTGCCTCTGACGTGTAATGAGCTGTGAGCAACCAGTCCAGGTGGGGCAGCCAGCTCCTAGCAGAGCTCCCAGCGGGTGCCCAGGTGTGAGATCTCCTTCCTTCTTTCCTTCTTTCCACTGCTGAATGTAGACCTCCTCCCCCCTCTGCCCCCAGGATCTGGGTGTGTTGGCTGGGAGCGGGGTGGACAAGGAAAGGAAAACCAGGTCTGCCCTGGCTGTCCAGGATGGGAAGATGGTGGGGGACCTCCCTCGAAGAAGCCCCTAGCCCCACATTTCCTGACTGGGTGCAGATTTTGGAAGCTGAGGGTTGGCTGTGGGACAGGCCTGGCTGTGGGCTCTGAGGTGCCAGGTGGGGTGGAGGGGGAAGCAGCTTGCCTCCAGGAAAGTTGGCTCAGCCCACTGCTTTGTTTAGCTTCAAACATTCAACTTCTCGCTTCTATTTGAAAACCTGCATCGGATGTGATGGCCTGGCAGCTGGTGAGAAATGGAAGCTGCATCTGGACCACTAGAAGACTTGGCTGCTGTGTGTGTGTGACAGCCCAGTCCTCTCTGTGCCTGGGACCTCATTCATTCATTCACTCACTCATTCATTCCCATCAAACATCTACTAGGTGCTTACTCTCTGTGCTAAATGCTGACATCCAGCTGGTGAGAAAGACCAACATGGCCCCTGCCCTCAGAGTATAGGTTCTTATAGGGGAAGGGCCCTTAGTAGGTCTCTAGTCAAACTGCTGGTGTAGAGGTTGAGGTTGCTAAGTGTTCTCAAGAGCTGGAATATGCTACCATCAAAGTGGGTGATGGGCCTTAACCAGGTGGAAGGGGCTGGTGAATTTAAATGTTTCTACTAATCCATTCATCCAACAATTATTTACATCTACTCTGTGCTCAGCATGTACTAAGCCCTCAGTGGAACTGTCACCCTGGGCTCCTTGAGGGCTGTGTGGAAGTATGATTATTTTTCTCTGGACCTTCCATGCTAGACCCAGGCTTGATTGTACAATAGGGACACAGATACTGAGACTGGAATGGGAAGCCATGCAGAAAAGCAGAGAACCCTTCCTGTCTGAATAGGAATTTGGGGAAGGAGGGTCCCAGTTTATGGCTAGTATTACTGTAAACACTGGGCAAGTGAGAGACTCAAGTTCCAGCTCTGGTTCTGCTACTCAAGGGTTGTGTGACTTCAGGCAAGCCCTCTCCCTCTCTGGTCTTCACTTTCCCCTACTGTATAAGAGAGGGGTTGAAGCAGCTCTACTCTATGGTCCAAGCCACAGAGCCCAAGACAACATCTAGGACAGAGTCGGGGCCTGGGAACAACTATGTCATTTGTCATAGGGGGCCAGATGCAGCCAGCATTGGAAATATGAACAGGGCTTATGACAAACAACACTAATTAGTGCCACTAACACTCTCATCTTACCTCCTCAAAATCAGGGTTATTTTGTAATTTGAGTAACACAGCATCACGTGTTTATAGTAATTCTCAGATCACTGGGTGTCCACTTAATTATAATATGGCGATAGGTTCTGGGACACATGAGATAGAATTCTAGATCCTATCTTTGCTTCCGAAGAATAAAGCATGGAAAGGAATAAAACAGTAACTTTCCAGAAGAGACACCTAGCAAACACTACCTCAACCAAGCAACAAGGAGAACCTCACCAGTGATGTCAAGTGTCACCTGGAATGATGTGATGAGAAAGGCACTTCACATCTGTGCTATTCTTTCCATAAACCTCCAATCCCAGTCTAAGCATGAGAAAAACAAGAGATAAACCAGACTGGGGGACATTCCAAAGGATACCCAGCCAGGACTCTCGAGATTGTCAGGATCATGAAAAACAAGGAAAGACTGAGAAGCTGTCATAGACCAGAGGAGACCATGAGGAGACACAATAACTCACTGCAACATGGTGTCTGGCATTCGATCATGGAGCAGAAAGAGAACATTAATGGAAAACTGATGAAATCCAAATAAAGTCTGGCATTTACTTAATAGTCATGTACCAATGTTAAATTTCTTTGTTTTGACACATGTACCATGGTAATGTAAGGCGCTAACTACAGGGAGAACTCTCTCCTATCTACACAACTTTGAATCAAAGTTTATTCCAAAATAAAAAGTTTATTTAAAAAAAGTAAACAGCCACATTTTAGGACTAAAATAAAAGCATTTGGCAAAAAAGGAGGGAAGGATGATTAATAGATAAGATACCTTCCTTCTTAGAAAATGCTGTAGAATAATTTGCTTTATCCTAGTTGATGGGGTTAAGAATTTTGATAGTTACAAAATTCCTAAGGAAAAATTTTCAAACTAAACCAAGTTACGAGGATTTATATAATGTGCTGCTGTATAATCTCATGCTTTGGCTCTGTGCTAATATAGAGGGCTGCACAAGGTGCAGTAAAAGCACAAGAAGAATCACTAACTGTGGAAGGGTTGCAGAAGGATTCCTAGAGGAAGGGGCATTTTCAATAGGATCTTGAAGGATGTATAGGAGTTATCAAGCTCATGAGAAAGATTAAGGCTAGGAATCTCTAGAATTATATTTAATAAATATTCATTACCCACGAAGTTCTAGGCTCTGAGGATATAGCTGTAAATAAAACCAATAAATGTTCTCTGTCCTCATGATGTTTGGTTTCCTGTTACTTTCCACAGTATATACAATTACACAATTGTAGTTATGGAGTATATGTGTATTCCAAAAATAGCAACTACTGGGCCTGCCCTGGCACCCACTCTGACTTCTAAGGAATATCATTCCACATAAAGCCTGTTGCCCAAGCCACCATGCTTTTACCAGGCTGGTTTTCCGGAAAAGCAACCTGTGCAGTTGCACAGGGCATTTGCCATTGTCTTGAAATGCTTAATACGTTTACCTTTGAACTTGTGTTTTGTAAATGAAGTCTAATGAGACAATGGAGCACGCATGTGAGAGGGGAGACATGCCTGGTGGCAGGGCATGCATGCGTGGGCTCAGCCCCATGGGGAGAGGGCAGTGTGCATGTTAAAATGTTATATAGCAAATTTGGAGGAAATAGAAAAGAAGAAGAAAAGGACCCCACAGACTCAAAACCTTAACCAATAATTATTAACATTTTGGTGTTTTTCTTTCTAGACTTTGCTATGCATATCTTTACATGGTTTAAATGACATCTATTCTATCAAGTGAATATACTCTATTAACTTTGACATTTATGTGGTTTCCAATTTTTTGATAAGACTTTGCGCTACATCTTTCTGCATAATTGTACTTTTTAATACACTGACTCATTTCAAAAAAGCATAAAGTTTTTCATGAATTTCAAATTATTTCCTAACCCAGAATTTCTGTTCTTTGTTTGCTATGGTCTCCTTAAGTAACTCATTCACTCGTGTGTTTGGTTATTTCAATACTTTCTCCTCAGCTTTACAATAATAAATTTAATAACTCAGATGAAATGGACAAATTCCTTCGAAGACACAAACTACCAAAGCTTCACTCAGGAAGAAATAGGTAACAAGAATAGCCCTGTATCTGTTAAACAAATTGAATTTATAACCGAAAACCTTCAACAAAGGAAACTCCAGACTCAGATGGCTTCACTGGTGAATTCTAATACCAAGTTATTTAAGGAATAAATAATACCAATTCTACACAAACTCTTACAGAAAGTAGAAGAGGAGGAAACACTTCCCAATCATTTTATAAGGCCATCACTTCCCCGATACCAAAAGCAAAGATATTCTGAAAAAAGAAAAACCTATAGTCCAATATTCTTCATGAATATAAATACAAACAGCTTCAGTAAAATATTATCAAAGCAAATCCAGCAGAACTTACAAAGGATAATTCATAATCGCCACATTGGGAAATAACCTAAATGTCTTTCAACTGGTCAAAGGATAAACAAACTGGTTCATTCTTACAATAGAATACTGCTCAGCAATTAAAAGGAATGAACTACTGATACATATAACGTGGATAAACCTCAGATGCACTATGGCTAGTGAAAGAAGAAATACTCAAAGGCTACATACTGTATGATTCTATTTATATGACATTCTGGAAAAGACAAACTTATGGGAACGGAAAACAGATCACTGACTGTCAGGGTGGGGAGGAAAGATGACTACAGAAGCACAGCACAGGGGAATTTTGGGGGGTGATAGAATAGTTCTGTGTCTTGACTGTGGCATTGGTTACATGACTGTGGGCATTTTTGTTGAAACTTGTAGAACTCTATACAAAAAAGCATACATTTTACCACATGTATGTCAGACCCCAATAAAAAAGAGAATTAAAAGGTCATCTATGTTTCCATTTATGACATTCTGGAAAGGGCAAAAACTGAAGGGACATAAAAATAGGTCAGTGGTTGGAGGGGCTGGGATGGAATGAGGGGTTTGACTATAAAGAGGCATAAGGTAAATTTTGGGCAGGTCACAGAAATATGCTATCTCTGGATTGTGGTGGTGGTTATAAAACGCTATATGTTTGTCAAAATTCATAGAACTGTACACCAAAAACAGGTAAATTTTACTGTATGTAAATTATACCTTAATATACCTGTCTTTTTAAAAAAATTTTTTTAAATCTTATTTATTTTATTATTTATTTGGTTGCACCAGTTCTTAGTTGCAGCTTGCAGATTCCTTAGGTGCAGCTCACTGGTTCCTTAGTTGCGGCCGGTGAGCTCCTTAGCTGCGGCTCGTGTGCTCTTTAGTTGTGGCATGCAAACTCTTAGTTGCGGCATGCTTGTGGGATCTAGTTCCCTGACCAGGGATCGAACCCGGGCTCCCTGCCCTGGGAGCATGGAGTCAACCACTGAGCCACCAGGGAAGTCTCTACACCTGTCTTTTAAACAATCTTTATGCCCTGGATCACCCATGACTGCTTGGTACCGTAGTCTCTAGAAGGACAGATGTTTACATTTCTCTTAAGGCATTGATTGATGTCAAATGCTCTGCCTCTGGGTTTCAGCTTTCTCTTCTATAAAATGGAAGTTTGACCCTTATGATGTCTTTTAATGGTGAGGAACATGGTTCTGAAGCTGAAAAATTCTGTTTTCAAAATCTGTCCCCATGACTTCCAGCTGTGTGACTTTGGGCCAATTATTTAGCCTTGCTAGGTCTCAGTTATACTATAACAACAGTGCTTACCTCATAGACATGTTGAAAGGATCCAGTGAGATCGTCCATAAAGAGTTCAGTGCAATGTCAGACACAGGGTGAACATTCCACAAATGAATCTAGGTGCTCAAGTCTGTCTGTCCTGACCTACACAGAACTGTACAGGGTGATGAGGGACTCTGGAATGGGTATCAGCAGTAGGCTGAGCAATGGGTCCCCCAAAGATGTTCACATCCTGATATCCAGAACCTGATAATGTTATCCCATGTAGTAAGGAAATTTGGAGATGTGATTAAGAATCTCGAGATGGGAAGTCTCCTGGATTATCCAGGTGGGCCCAATGTAATCACAAGGGTCAAGGAAAGAGGGAGGCAGGAGAGTCAGAGACAGAGATGTGACAACAGAAGTAGATGTCAGAATGATGCGGGGCCATGAGCCAAGGATTGCAGGCAGCCTCCAGAAGCTGAAAAAGGAAAGGAAACAGATTCTCCCCTAGAGCCCCAGAAGGAACGTAGTCCTGCCCATCTGTTTTAGTCTTCTGACCTCCAGAACTCTAAAATAATACATTTGGGTTGTTTTAAGCCACTAAGTTTGTAGTAATTTGTTACAGCAGCAAGAGGAAGCTCATACAACATCTCAGGTGAAGGGATCCTATTTCCTGGGACGTGGAACTTGGTACATTGGTACATGAAGGGTGTGGAGCTGAACGTGTTCTTATAATTGAGCCTGACTGAGACAATGGAGAAGGCAGGGCCCCAGCAAGTGTGGAAGCTCTGAGTAAGGCTCCTCTGCACCCTGATCTGATGGCATGCAGGTTCCCTTCCTCCTGGCCCACTGACCCCCTCCTGAAGTAGAAGCTCAGTGATCTAGCCTCCATACCTGAGGATGAGTCCTTTCATCCCACACTATGAAGCAGCTGCCAGTGGGCTGGACCCTGCAGGGAGTTCCCTGTTGAGTGGAAGCCTTACCCTCCCCTGCCTCTCAAGGACCATCCTGGAAACTTTGCCCTGTATGTAGCCATGGACTAGTGTAGAACTAGAGGTGATTCAGATCCTTCTTTTCTGTGGGGGTTTGGGGGGATGCTTTCTTTTGATGTCCACTAGAGGGTACTGTGTGCATGTATACAGGAGGCTCTGAACGCTAATCTGGGCATCCCCTCCTGCAAACACTCGAGTAGTGAAACCCGGACAAAGACATCCCCACACAAGTGCCTACAATCAGACACATGGGCACACAAACCCACAAATCATCACACACACAACACCCACTCACACACCTGGATAGATGTGTATATACATACAAAGCAGCACACGTACATGAAAACATCTACTCGTGAATATAGTCACATGGCCATAAGACACACAGACACACACAATGCACATATTCACATACATTCAGATCCACACAGATTCATCTATACAGACAGACACACACACACAACACCACCAGCAACAACAAAAACCTAGACATACACATGGCTAATTATACATTGGCAGACAAATATAGTCACGTGTATAGTGTCATAAATACACATTCAGACACACAGACATTAGCATGGAAAAACAGACATGCATACATGTCTAAATACCAACAAGTGTGCACATACATGCACACCTACCCTGGGCCTTTGTTATCTTACTTTTGTGGAAAACGAAGTCCCTTGAGGGATGATTAACACTGTGGTGTTTTCTAAGGAAAACAATGAAAATGTCAACTTTGTACTCCCGATGGAACTGTTTTATTCGTTAAATGTTAATGAAAGGCAGTTCACTGAGTTTTTAAAGACAGAAATAGCCACCCTGCTCTGACAAAGCAGAAAACCTAAGTCACAATTTTGCAAACAATTTATTAACATATGGAGTTCTCTCAGACACCCTAACACAGAAACTGGTTTTTAAAAATACTGAAGAAACTTCAATAGAAAAATCAATAGAAGCCATAACATTATGTAAAGATAAACAATAAGTCCAAACAAGTCCTTTCATCTTAGAAAGGATGATAAAGAAGCATGGGGCCTCTGCAAATGATTATCAGATGGCCAGGCCTGGAAATTTGCCTTCCATGAGACAAAGGCATTAAAATAAAGGAAAAGATAAAAGATGGAGAAAGGGAAAAGGGCCTGTGAAAATAGCTGATTCGATAACAGCATTGTATAGCCGAGAAGAGGTAGCTGTCAGAAATGCACTGCGCTCTGACAGCCAAGCCCTGGCATGAAACAGGTGAGTGTTCCCTGGGCAACAGGCAGAGGATCAAGTGGGGGTGTGAGTGGCACGGACACACACTGTCCATTGCTGTGTTTTCTCCATAGGAGTCCTGTAGGCAGGGAGGCGAGGCTTGGCTTCTGGGTCAGAACATCCAGGTCTAAGTCCCACCTCTGCCATCTTCCTGGCGTGTAGTACTGGCAGGTCCTTGTCCTTCCCTGGGCCTTGGTGTCCCCAGGTGAACAATGAGGAAGTTGCCTTTTCTGATCTCTAAAGTTCCTTCTTTCTCTGATACCTTACCATTACAAACCCCCAACAGCATCTTTCTGAGACCCCCTTGCATCCCATGGCCAGATATCATTGAAAGTAGCTCTGTTTGTGCACTTAACAAAGTGCCCGTTCCAGCCCATCAGCTCGATCCCAGGGAACAATAGCTCAGGAATAGATAAAAGGCATTCATCAGGCAGCCAGGCTCAATTATCATGTCACACTGAATGAATGTATTTTAAAATCTTTTCTGACAAGAAAATGTTCCAAGTAGGTACCTTCAAATTAGCTGGAAAATCCAGAGAATTCGCTATTAGGCTTTCTTTGAAGAATCTTTATTCCCCCCTACTGTTCCAGAGGAATTCCTTGGATATTATTAATTCCTTCTAAGAGTCTGGTCTTGTGCCCCCCGCTGGGACGGAAACACTTTATCTGTCTGCCTGACTCCTGGGAGCCACTGCAGAGACGATACACACCACGGCCCTGACAGAGGATCACCTGTCCATTAATTTCCAATGTCAGGTGGGCTCCCATGGAAATTCAGTTCAATTAAATTCAATTCCGCCCACATTTGCTGAGCATCTTTTCTGTGTCTGAGAGCCCTGGGATAAGAGCTGAGTCTACCCGGCAGTTATTGTTGGAGGGACACTCTGCTAATGGGGACATGCTTATAACAGATCAGTGTCAGCAGCAGGGAGGTCCTGTAGCCCAGTGAGACTACCTTTTGAAGCTTGATTTGGCCACCGGCTGTGTGACCTTAGGCAGGTGACTTCCCCTCTCTGAGCCTTGTTTTCCTTACCGCTAAAATGGGGGAAATGACATCTAACTCCTGAGGCTATGGTTAGGAGGGTCAGTTTCATGGGACACAGATTGTCCCTCCGTCTGACCCACCCGTGGTCAAGGCCTGGCATTCCATCGTTACCTCTGCCTCCCGAGGCTGAGGGGTCATTTTTGACCTCTTCTCCACTCACAACAACACAGCAGTCTTTCTGCTGCTTTATTCTCAGCTCCATGTTGCAGATGGCTCCACCTGGCTATGGTCTGGAAGGAGAGATTTCTCTAGCCTGATTGCATCAAATGCAGAGATACCTGGAACTTGTGGCTCTGATGCCGACATTTGGAAAAGCAACAGCAAGCATTTGGGGGAGAGGAGACTGTTTCGGGGAGTTAGTTTCCAAATGAATATAGAACAATCTGCTTTGGTTTCTTCATATTGTGTGTTCGTGCAGGAGCAGATTGCTCACCGGGGGAGATCTCTCATTGACCCACAGAATTTCAGGGCTAAAGGGGGACTTGGAGGGCACCTTGTTCTTATTTTACAAGTAAGGAAACTGAGGGGAAGAGACTTGTACCTGGCCTCTGTCCCTCCTTGCATCTCACTCGGTCACAGATCACCACACAGAGGACTGGGAATGGGTCCCTCTGTCCAGCTTCTCTTCCCTGATACTACAGCCCTGGCCCTGGGCCCACCGACTCTGCCCTGCCAGGAGCCTGCAGACCCTCCCCGTTCTTCATCGTGGGGCGTCCAAGGCTCCTGTGTGCAGTCAGTCCTGGCTCCACCAGCCCTCTGCACCTCCAGGCCTCAGGAAGAGTTCAGCTGGCATCTCTTCAGTGGGATTACTCCTGGCTACTCTGAGTGAGACTTTGTGTGATGAGACCTCTCGTTGCTTGAAGGCTGTTTAGGTGGTATCTTTGGTCCCGGGGATAGAACTCAGATGCCACCGGGTGCCTGGGATCTTCTGCTGGGTTTACTTCATTTCACGGTTTACAAAGCACTTCCACCTCCACAAATGGGTGGGTTCATCCATCCCATTTTATATATGGGGTAACTAAGGCTCTGAGAGTACAAGTATCATGACCTAGTGACTGAATCAGAGACTTAAAATTTGAGTCAAAGTAAGACTTCCATGGGACGAAGGAGCGTTGTGTCAACAACAGAGTTTGTTTGTACTTACTTTTGCAGTCACCCTCGTCATGGGGTTGATTCAGCTGTTGTTCCCTGGGAAAAGCAAAGCACCTGCCCGCATTCTCACTAGTTCCTTAACTGACAGCGTGTTGCCTGATACTGTTCTCAAATAGCTCCTTGTGCATTTTACTCTGACCAAGGGAATGTGCAGAGGAAGAATCCAGAACATTCTGCCTCTGGGGCTGCCTCAACACCCAGGGAAGTGGAGCATGCTCAAAGAGGAGGCCAGTCTTCTTGGCCAGGGGGAGGAGGGGTCTTAATGGACAGGAACAAAGGCCTGGGGAAGGGGTGTGCCCGCCAGACGGGACAGACAGCAAGGGCACAGGCCCGCAGGAAAGAAGACACATGTTTGGGAATAAGGACTTTGATCCGGGTTCAGCATGGGGATGCGGGCGTGTTTGAGGAGGAGAGACGAGCTGTAGTAAAGGCCTTGACTGTGAAGATAAGGAGCTCAATACGATCTAGGAGATGGGAAACAGCAGGATGAAGAAGTGTTCTGAGCTCTATGTGAGCTGAGCATTGGATGGAAAAGGGGAGAGATGAGACGAAGTCCATCCATCAAACAACCACTCAGTGGGAAGCAAGTCTAGACCTGGTCCCGGGCCAGGTCTGCTGGCTCCCACCAAGATGGGAGACCAGAAGGAAGAAACCGGCACCTGCGGCTCTAAGCCAGGCTCTGGCTGCCGCCTCTGGATGCCTCCACCTCAGACTGTGTCTTTTGGGGCAACACCTTCATGAGGCAGCCTCAGAGGCCCTTAGCTGCCTCTCTTGTAAACACAGATGTTTTACTCTCTTGTCAAAGGAACTCTCCTACAAGTTGCCTGGGGGAAAACAGAAATTTCAACCCCTTCAGCCTCCTGAAAAAATGTCACTGTGAGGTCTCTGGCTCGAATGCACATTTGTGCAAATCTGTCCTCTGAATGCAGAGAAGAGCCTCCACCTTCTCTAGGCCTCCGCTCCTTCCTGTGGTAAAGGCAGGAGCTGGCTAAGAAAGCCTCCTACTTATACGTTTACCTGTCTAGCTCCCCACTAGACTGAAGCCACATTTCACATATGTGGGAATGCCTGGTTTCTGCCACAGCACAGGTCTCAAGAAATGTTTGTGGAATGAATGAATGAATGAGCAGATAACTAGGATTTCAAAGCAATCTGTGAAACACAACTTGAGGATGTGCAGCACCCCATGCACCAGACCAGGGTTTAAGGCTCTTCTCTTTGCCACTGGGTTCAGGGTCGGACGTAGATTTCCCATTAGTCATCTCAGATCAGGGCACAGAAAGGGCTGGGAGTCATTCCCAGAAGACACACATTTCTCAAGGACAATTGGGTCACTCAATTCACACGACAGCTGTTGTCTGGTTAAATGCCCACTTCCCATCACATTCTAAATAATGATCTAGAAGACCCTGTCCCCGGAACCCAACGATGAATGACTGCCAAGGTCAAAGGGTAACTTCAACTTGGCCTCTTTATGGCTGTCTCGGAAAGGCAGCTGGGATGTGGGCATTGAGCTGGATGGACTGGGGTTTCTCTAGCCCTGCTACTCAGTAGCGCTGTGATACCAGCATGTTCCTTGGTCCCTCCAGCTTCCTCTTTGGTAAGACAGGAGAAATAATACCTGGTATCTTGGAACAAACTGTTGGGTCAGACTGCACGATGTGCTCAGGGGAGTTGGTTCCTACCCTTGGGTTCCAGCTCTGCCTCCAGGCTCTGAGCCATCTCCCTCAGCCTCTGCTCCCCACCTGTACAGCAGGCATAATAATATCCACTCATGAGGTTGGCTGGGGTCAGGGTTAAATGAGATCATTTACATGACAAGGCTGGTAAACTGAGAAGTGTTGTGCGAAGCTAGGATTCTATTTTTAAGAACCCTTCAAACCAGACGACTACATATTCTGTGAAATGTGAAGTGCGCTGGCCTAGATACTGTGGTTTCAGCCCAGCCCTGTGAGGTAGCTTTCTCCTAGCAGGTCAATGGCTGGGGTGCAGTAGGACGTGTGATTGTAGTGGGAGTTGGGGTGGTGATGATTAGGGGTGTGGTGAGAGGAGCTAATGCTAGAACAAAAACGAATGGAGATAAATGATTTTAGGCTTTATCCAGTAGGCAATATGGAGCGTGGAAGGTCTTTAAGCAGAATCAGAATGGTAAATTAGAAAGAACATTCTGGTAGCCTGTGTGGAGGATGGCCTGGGGAGGGTGAGGTTGGAGCAGGGAATTGATGCACAGTTGTCCTGAGACCCATGTGAGGGATGGCAAGGCTGGAACAAGGTTGGTGCGACTCCAAGGTCTAGGTCCACGGCCACAGCACTTTGGTGCCTCACTAATTAATTGAAAATACGACGAGAGACATTTTGCTAAGAGCAAGGCTGAAGATAACAGCATTAACCTTTTGTAGGAGGGGTTAAATGTCACAAGCAGGAGGGGAGAATTGGTTGAACATAGCTTCAACCACAGCCTCCCAAATGGCCCATTTTATCTTGGTAACGATTTCTCTGAAGACATTAAACAGGCAAAAAAAAAAAAAAAGTCCTATGAACAGATTTGTACTTTGCTATAGTTGTTTGAGCAGATGTTTTTATCTAGGCCTTTAGAGGCCACTACTTTCCATTTCAGAGGGACAACAATCTAGGTAGTGGGAGTGGTACTCTCCCGCATGAAAATCCTGCAGACCCTTTGCATCTGACAGTCTCGCCGCAGGGTGGTTCAAGTGAGGGAACATATGATGCCCATAAAGGCCAAGACTGACCCAGCCTCGCTTCTGTCAGTGTATTCACTCTGGTGTCCTCAGCCCTGGTGCTGTGATGCCTGCAGTCAATATCTGCTGTAATGTGTTTTGGTCTCATTAACATGGACTGGATTAAGCAGCTGCATGGGCTTTTCAATTAGGAGGAGAAGTTTCTGACAGTGTTTACAAAGGGATTAGATCCCTGTTTAGCATGTGATGGGGCTCACCTCTCCTCCCTTCCTTCCTTCTCCTTTCCCCCTTTCCCCTTCCTCCCTCCCTCCCTCACTTCTTCCCTCCTTTTCTCCCTTGCTCTCTCCCTCATTCCTTCCCGCCCTCCTCCTTCTTCTTTCTCTCCTTCTTTCCTTCCCTGTGTTCCGTGAACAAATGAGTTTACCCTGTTTCCGTCTGGGGGATATCTGGCCAGATGTGCTGTTATGAGTAGGCAGGAGATTAGCATCACTTAACCTTCTAAATGGGTGACGTCTCATCCAGCTGCCTACCTGCACTTGACTCCGCCCCAGCTTTTGCTTGCGTACCTCCAGCCCCTGGGAGCTCACTACCTCAGGACCCAGCCCACATCACCATGAAAAGGCTCTGACTACAAGAAGATTCTTCCTGGAGCTGAGCTGCCAGCAGCCCCCAGAAGGAGTTTCCCCTCACACCCCAGGTCAGCTTTTCAGGGCCGTCAAAGCCCGTCTGCTGCTACTGCAGCTACTCTGAGACAACATTTTGTGGCCTAGAGACAGAACCCTCATGCTGAAGGTAGTCTCCCTTTGTGCCATCTCCCCATTTCTCTCAAGGGGGCTTCTCCTTTCCATAACAGCCGTCCTCCCCTCACATGGGCACATGTGCTTGTAGTGTCAATCATGCTGCTAATAGCCTTTTGTTCTGTTTTTAAATTTAAAATATACCATAAACATGATTCCGCATTGTATGCCCACTCTTCAAAACATTCCCCTTTTAAGCATGTCAGAGTATTTCATGTGGAAGCATCGTGGCTCGATTCACCATCTACTGTGAATGCATGCACACCCTGCTTTTCCACATTTTTCCACAGCATCTTTGTTTACTCAGCTTTTTACTTCTATTAGATTATTTCCTCGGGAGAAACACACATTAGCGAGGCCCCCAGATCATTTGTTCTGTTGTGACTTTTGGTACACACACACAGTTAGGTCACCTAGTAAAGCATCCATGCCCGCGGAGGTTGCCACCCCAAGAGCTGGGTGTTCCACCCTTACTAGCAACTTCACCTGGATCAGGTTCCTCTTTTGAATAATTTTCCTGTTTTATGGGAATAAAGCCATCTTGAGGCTGTTTCAACTTGATGTCTTTCACTACCTTTTAAAGAAGAAAAGAAAAAGAAGGAGGCTACATTGCTCCTTGTGTCGGATTGCTATTTGCCCTTCTCTGGTGGGAACGGTCTATCTGTACCCTCTGCTCATTTACGTCATTGGGGTATTGGGTATTGATGTTTTCCCAACAAATTCCAATGAGCTCTTACGTTGTACAGATATTGAACCCTCAGTCTGTCCTCAGTCTGACCTTTTCCCACAGCACTTTTCATGTTTATTTTAATCACCTTGTTCTTGTTGTTTTCTGCCTGGGGGAACTCACTACTGGGGACCAGGGGAAATCCCTGGGCACTGACTGCTCAACCCCCCCACAACTGGCAACTTTGAGAACTGAAACAATAATATTAATAAAAGCATTGTACTAGGTGCTCTGACTATATCTTTGCTCCTCAAAGCAGCCCGGGCAGACATCGTGCCTATTTTACAGATGAGGAAACTGGAGGCTCGGAGAGGTAAAGTGGCTCATTCCAGTCCACACAACATGCATGCTGAAGGTAGCAAAGGTAAACATTGTCTCCAGATCTGCTTGCCCTTTTCTACAATACCAGCAGCCTGCAAAGAAGTAAGAAAACATCTGCTGCCAACATCTCCAGGTTTGCGACTTCAAACTCCCCTGGTAGGAGAGAAAATTACCATATTTGGGGGCAATTTACATCAAATTACCATGCACCAGCCAACAGCTGCCGCCTGGAGCGGGAGGCTGGCTGCACGGAGATGATCACATTTGTACACATGATAATGAAAACCCATGCTCGGGCCTCCGCACTCTCCCATAAATATGGTCATTATGATCTTGTTGGCATTGCTTGTTGAATTCCATCTTGCCAACTGCTTCCTGGTTGCCTGGGGGAGCTGACTTGGACTCTTCTCATTCTCCTTTTCTCTAAGATGTGACAGTGTTTCGGCTCGCCCACTCCTCACACTGCCCTCTGCCTTGAGACTAAGGATTCTCAGGATGGCTTCTACTCAATCTTATGCACATTTGTCAAGTGTCTGCCGTGTGATGGTGTGGGGAGCTGACAGGGCTCCTGGGCAAGGCCCTCTCCTTCACTGTGCAGACAGACAAGTTCTGCCCAGATGGTAAGAAACAGGAATTAAAGCCCAAGATACAAAAAGGACCAAGGAGGGGTGACACATGCACCTCTCCATGGCACCTGGGTGGGGACAAGCAGGCAGTGGAGCTCAGAGTCCTGACACGCTCCGTTTTTAGTAGTTAGGGCTTCCTGACTGTAAATAAGAGAAATCCTCTTCAGCTGGCTGGAGGTTAGGGGATGGGGAGGGAGGGGATTTTGTACCAAGGCAGAGAGAATATTATGAAATCCAAGGGCTAGGTCAGGCCACACCCCAGAGGGATTAGAAACAGGAAGTAGAAAGCTAAGCAGAACCCAGGGCGCCCTCTTCTACAGCTCTGGTCTGCTTCTCTCTGCAGAGGCTCTGATCATCTCTGCCTGCGAATGTGCATCCCCCGCTCCTCCCTCTGTGTGGTGGAACACGACACCCAGAGCACATGTTTATGCGTTTTTAGTCCAGCCTTCCAAAGGGTAACTCTCTGGTGTCCCAATTCTAAATTGTCCCAAAGAACTGAGAAGTGGCTCTAATTGGGTCAAGTGCCCATTCCTGGCCCAATCACCTGTAGCCTAGAGGGAAAACTCACCTCACAACACATGGCTGCTAAGAGCCCACCCTGTGGGCTCTTCCCTCTTTCCAGGGAAGAGGCACTCAGAAGATAACCAAACTGGTTTCTGCCACACTTCCGTCTAGCACTTTTTTATTAATTGAAATTTTTGTTGAAATAATTGTAGATTCACATGCAATTGTGAAAAATAATGCAGAGAAAGCTCTTGTGCACTTTGCCCCGTATGCCAAACTATAGTATATCATCACGTCCAGGATACTGGCATTGGTACAACCTACCGATCTTATTCAGACTTCACTAGTTTTTACTTGTACTCAGTGGTGTTTCCTTGAGCGTCAAGTTCTATACAATTTTGTCCCCTGTGCACGTCTGTGTATCCCAACACCACAGGATCCCTGGGTTGCCCTTTGTGGTAGGCTAAAGAATGCCACCACCCCTCTCCCCGAAGGTAGCCTGGAACCTGTGAATGTTATCTTATATGGTAAAAGGGACTTTGCAGATATGATTAAGGATTTTGATATGGGGGAGATTATCCTGGATTATCCAGGTGGGCCCTTAAAGTGATCACAAGAGTTCTTGTAAGGGAGAGGCAAGAAAGTCAAAGAAAGAAGAAGAAAATGATGGATATGAGAGGTTGGTGTGATGCAAGGAAGGGGTCCTGCAGCAAAGCCTCCTGAAGCTTTAGAAAAGGCCAGGAAAACAGACTGTCCCCCAGAGACTCCAGTAGGAATACAGCCCTGTCAACATCTTGACTTTAGCCTAGCGACACTGATTTTGGACTTCTGGTTTCCAGAACTGTGAGTGAATAAATTTGTGTTGTTTTAAGCCACTAAATTTGGTAATTTATTACAGCAGTCACGGGAAATGAATACACACGCGTTTATAACTATACCCGCCTCTGTTCCAGCATCTACCACCCTTCCACCAGCAGCAACCAAAAATGTGTCCTCCATTTCTAAAATTTTGTCATTTCAAAAATGTCACATACATGGAACCATGCAGTATGTAACCTTTTGGAATTGGTTCCCCCACCACCACTCTTCCACTCAGCCTAATTCCTTGGAGATGCATCCAAGTTGTTGCATATATCAATAAAAAAAATCCATTCCCTTTTATTACTGAGTAGTATTCCATGGTATGGATTTAAGTCTAGCACTTTTTAGTGCCTGTATATTTTTTCTTTATTATAAGGTTTAATTAGGAATATTCTGACAATAGGCTCTTGGGGCAGGATGCAGGAAGGAAACGTAAAGATCATTTCATTCTCCCTATCATTTCATTCTGGTGTTATCAGACACCAGAGTCCCCTCCGGAGCCTGCCTGCCAAGTGCCCACCAGCCTCTGCTTGCATACCTTCTTTGACCAGCTGCTTGCTACCTCCTGAGGTAGCCTAGTGCATAGTGGTACAGCTCTGCTGGAAGTTCTGGTCTTGAGCTCAGTGAGATGCCTCTCTGGCTTTAATGTTCCAGGAAGGGGATGGTGTCAGACGCAGAGAACTCCCCAGAATGGGAGCATGTACAGCTGGAAAGGATCTGAGAGGGAGTCATCTGGGCACTAACCTGGGCCCCATTAGCATGTCCTGGACATCTCCCTGTCCCATACCAGCTCTTCTTCCCCAGGAGCCTTACCCCTCGTGGCCCACAGACAGTCCTCTACTGGGAATCCCCTGCTCCATGAACCCTCCTCCTCCTCATCTGGCTCCATCCTCCCCTGTCTCCTTCCATGGCTCCATGGGCATCATCCTGCCTTCCTCCCAAGCCAATCCAGAGGGACAGTGGCTGTTAGATTACGAAGAGGGCCCCTCTAGTAATCATAACAATAGTTTACAATAGATTTTAGGCCATACCATGTTCTGTGCTGCCACCCTGAGTGAATGATGCCATGTAATCCTCTCACAACCTCTGGGCTGTTATCCCATTTCACAGATGAGGAAACTGAGGTCGCAGGTCACACAGCTTGAAAGTGACAGAGCTGTCACTAAACTTGGGCTGTCTGGAGGGAAGGATCACTTCAGGATTTGTGGACTGAGGGGATGGTGGGACCACTCCCTGAGATGGGGAACTCAGGAGGAAGAGAAGGTGTGATGGGGAAGACATGTTGTTTGGGACTGTTGAGTTTGAGGTGCCTGAGGGAGGGCCAAGAAGGGCCTCCAGAGCTCAGGAGAGAGAGATTAGGTTGGAGATGCAGGCTTGGGAGCCAGTGGTGTCCTCACGGCTGCAGAAGCCGAGGGGTGGCTGGGCTTGCCCAGGAAGAGAGGAGGAGGGCAGAAGAGAGGGGTGGATAGAGAAGGAAGGATTGCTTGGAAAGGTGGGCTTCACAAGCAAAGACCCGTGGAGTAGACACCATGGGGCTGTGACACTGAGTAAGGAGGACAGGGCACTCCCGATGGTATGTGGCAGTTCCGTGTGCCTGGTCAGCACCGCAGCACCTGTGAGGCAGGTACTGTTCCCTCCATTTTAGGTGAGGACTCTGAGGCTCCGAGTGGTGCAGGGACAGGCCCAGGGCACCTGGGGATAAGGGGTGGAGATGAGATGGAAACCTGGGCTGTCCCTCCGGCTGTGTGGATTGTGTGATAAACTTTACTTCAGAGTCAGGGCCGGTAAGTATGAAACAAAATGGATTGGCTCAGACAAGCGGGTGGGCTGGGGTGCCCAGGAAGAGGAGGGTGTGGGCTTTGAACCCTGACCCACAGCCCTTGGTGAGGACACCCCTAGGAAAGGGGGGCGGGCAAGGCGAGGGGAGGGGAGCCCGACGTGGGGTGGGGGTGGGCTGTTTGAAGAGAAGGAGCCAGCCCAGAGGGAGAGGCTGGAGGCTCAGGGCAGACAGAATAGCTTGAAGGAGAAGTAATCAGACCCTAAGCAACGGAAGGCACCCATGCCCAGCTATACCCTTTAACAAAAAGGCTCCTTCCAGACTCTTCCCCTTTCTCAGTTCTCCCCTTGAAGGAGGGGGGGCTGGCCCTGCTCCCTCTCTGAGCCATGCCTACCCCTACCGCCTAGCCCAGTGAGGAGCACACTGGGGATTCTGAACAAAGACATCAGGGAACTAGAACAAGAGCGGATCACAACCAGCCCCTGTGGCTGCCAAGCCCCCCTCCCCCATCCGCACACCCCTGCGCTCCCGCAAACACTCCTTGGCTCCGGCCCAGCACTGGGCCTTCTGGTGAGAACCCCTCCCGTGGAGCGCAGCCTTCTGGGCCACTTTCTTCTCCCGGACTGAGCTGACAGGAGCCTCCAGGAGATTTCAAGGCAGCTCCCCTCCCCCAAGGGAGGCCTTTGTCTTTGTCTCCAAGCAGGAGGCAGCAGCAGGGCGGGGTTTGGAAGAGAGGGAGCTGAGGTTAGACTTTGCCCCTGGGAGCTCGCAATTGGGGGTGAAAGATGGCAAGAAAAGAAGGCCTTTTATACTCTTAATGCGAAATCTTTGGGACCTCAGAGGGCTGAGAGTTCACTGCCTTCTGGAAGATGGTCACAGAAGGCTTCAAGGAGGAGGCAGCCTTTGTGCTGTCCTGGAAGGACGGTAGGGCTACCTGGGCAGAGATGAAGAAGTGGAGATGGGAAGCACCAGGAGCAATGGGGAACGGGGCGTGGTCCAGTCTGCGGGGCCTTCGAGAGTGTGGGGAGAGATGATGGGGAGATAGGAGATGAGGCCAGAGAAGCCCCAGGGCAGCCAGACTGTGGAGCGCTTGATTGCCGGCAGCATGAGTGCTGTTCCCAGGCAGTGGGGAGCCACAGAGTTTCTGAGCAAGTGAGGGACTTGATACAAATGTTGGCTCCGGCCACTTGAGTGGAGGATAAATGCGTAGGGTGAGGTGGAGGCAGGGAGAGCAACGCGGGGGGAGGGAGGGGATCCTTGGTGGCCTGGACGGGGCAGTGGCAGTCGGGGGGAGAAAAGGGTGCACACGGAAGAGCGCTTTCAATAGAAGGTAGCACTTACGGAACATGGGACTGATTGGAGAATGGAGAAAAGTCGAGGAAGAAGCAGCAGTCACGGGTGACTCCTGGGCGACCCAAGCGGCCCTTGGTCGGGCAACCAAGTCAGGTAGAAAGCAGGAGAGGGTTGGGTGGCATCTTCTGAGCACAACTGTCTATGTCCCTCTGGATATCTGTGACCCCACACGTGTCTGGGAAGGTGGTTTTGCTCTGGGCAAAGAAGATTTTGCCGTCATCTGTTCCCACCCATAGTCTCTCAAACATGTGTGGGAGGCATAGAATAGGTGCTTGGAGCATGTGGCAGGGTCGGGGTGCTGTAACCAGCAGGCCTAACACAGGAGAGTACCCCAGGGGAGAGAGAAGGAGCAGGCTGGGCAGTCACTGACCACACGTGGAAGGGGTAAAGGGAGAGCACTATTTGCTCAAAGATAATTTCTTTTTTTTATTATTTATTTATTTATTATTATTATTTTTTTCTGGTACGCCGGCCTCTCACTGCTGTGGCCTCTCCCGTTGCGGAGCACAGGCTCTGGATGCGCAGGCTCAGCGGCCATGGCTCACGGGCCCAGCCGCTCCGCGGCATGTGGGATCTTCCCAGACCGGGGCACGAACCCGTGTCCCCTGCATCGGCAGGCGGACTCTCAACCACTGCGCCACCAGGGAAGCCCAGTTTCTTTTTTTTAAATTGAAGTGTAGTTGACTTACAATATTATATTAGTTTCAAGTGTACAACACAGTGACTCTTTTTATAGATTACACAGCATACAGCATTATTATAAAATACTGACTATATTCCCTGTGCTGTACATTACATCTCTGTGTCCTGTTTATTTTGTAACTGATAGTCTGTACTTCTTAATCCCCTTCACCTATTTCACCCTTCCCCCTGCTCCCTCCGGTAACCACTAGTTTTTTCTCTGTAGCTGTGAGTCTGTTTCTCTTTTGTTATATTTGTTTGTTTGTTTTGTTTTCTGGATTCCACATATAAGTGAAAACATACAGTATTTGTCTTTCTCTGTCTGACTTATTTCACTTAGCATAATACCCTCCAGGTCTATCCATGTTGTTGCAACTGGCAAGATTTCATTCTTTTTTACGGCTGAGTAACATTCCATTGTGTATATATACCACATCATCTTTACCCTTTCCTCTGTCAGTGGGCACCTATGTTGCTTCCATATCTTGGCAATTGTAAATAATGCTGCAGTGAAAATACATGGGGTACATGTATCTTTTTGAATTAGTGTTTTCTGACCTTGACTTCTCCCATTTTTCCAACATTGACTGATCAGCTCCCATGAGCCAGGTAGTGGTAGAACCATGGCGGGTTCCCACCCAGCCCTTACCCTTAAAGAAGTCTCAGTCTAATGTGGGGAGGGTGACATGGACATGACAGACTCCAATATTAAGGCTTACAGTGCTCAGTGCCTTGAGACAGGGACAGGTCAGTGAAGGAGTCTTAAAGGAGGTTTCACCTCCAGGTCTTGGAGATAAGGATGATCCCAGGAGAGGAAACAGTCTGAGCAAAGGCATGGAGACAGGAGCCTATTCATGTAGACTGGAGCCCAGAAGGATCTGAGAAGGGAGACAGGACAGGGGAGGACAGCAGAAGCAGCTCTGGAAAGGCAGGCTGAGGCAGATGCAGGTGACCTGGGCTCTGGCTGTGGGTAGGAGGCTGCAGCGCGGGCAGTAAGAAGGGACAGTGGGGGTAGGCAGAAGGGAAGGATGGATGATAGAAGAGTTTCATAAAGGGGGAGGCTGTGATGGTTGCTGAGCCTGAAAGGTCACTGGGCCCTGGCCGCCTGCCTCTCCAGGACCTCTCAGTTTACATTATTGTCTGGGTCCTGACTCCTTTATATTACATTTCTGGATCACCCACTCATAAATCCTCATCCTGCCCGGGGCCAGGAGCCCTTGAACAGAGAGCGGCTTTGATTTAAAGACAGGAATGGCAGTAAAGGGGGAGCAAAACTAACTGGAGAAGAGCACAGGCTTCCCTGGGGGCGACAATGTAATTAAAATGGGGCCGGCTCTCTTCCTGGGATGGAGACGTCTGGCCCAGGCTCTGCATGGCCCTAAGAGCCTCCCGAGAGCACAGATGAGGGAAGATTGCCACCTGCCACCGTGCCAGCACATCTCCATGTCCAGGAAGAAGGGCCAGACTCAGAGCTGCACACCCTGGGCTCCAGCCCAGCCCCCTGCTGGGATAAGCAGACTTCTAAGACAGCCTCCAATAATCCCACCTGCTAATAATCATGGCCTTGTGTAATTCCCTCCCCTGGGGTAGGAGTCTGGAGTGGAAGTAGTGACTTGTTTCTGATGGATAGAATGAAGCAAATGTGTGGGATGTCACTTCCATGATTAGGTTATGAGATCATGACCTCCTTGCTTGCAGACTCGATCACCTTCTTGGCTTGTACACTTTGATAAAATGAGCTACCATACTGGAAAGGCCCCCACAACAAGGAACTGAGGGTGGTATTTGGTCCACAGCCAGCAAGGAAGTTAGGCCCTCAGTCCAACAACACACAAAGAATTAAATCCTGCTGACAATCACGTGAATGAGATTGGAAGCAGATTCTTGTCAAGTCGAGCCTTCAGATGAGACCACAGACCCTGAGCTGATGCTTTGATTACAGCCTCATGGGAGACCATGAAGCAGAAGATTTAGCTAAGTCATGCCTGGATCCCTGACCACACAAACTGTGAGATAATAAATGTGTACTGTTTTAAGCTGCCAAGTTTGGGGGTTATTTCTTACATACCTGGCAACAGATAAATCACACACCCCCTGATTTAAGCCAGTTGATTCCTTACTCTAAGTCTCAGTGTCCCCATCTGAATAAATGGGCTGATGATACACAGCCCAAGGGGTTACTGCAAAGATCAGAGACAGTGGCAGATGGGAAAGAGCTCCATAGACTATGAAATGCTATATACATGGACTGCATTTTTGTGAATATGACTACCTCAGTGAGAGGTTAGGCAGAACTTGGTTCTCATTTTAGCTTCTCAAGTCAAAGGCCAGGTGACCTTGTATAAATCAGTTAAGCTCTCTGTCCTTAGTTTCCTCATCTGTAAATGTGCTTATTGGGAGGAACAGAGGAAAATTCAGATAAAGCACCCAGCCTGTGCCTAGCATGTAGCAGGCACTCAAAAAAAAAAAAAAAAAAAAAAAAAAAAAAAAAAAAAACATGACCTTCTGACTCACGTTATTATTATCATCATCGTGACTCCAAATGAGATGAATAGGATGGGCACTGTGAACCCTGGCTCAGCCATCTTCAGAGAGGCCAGCGCCTGTCATCCCCAAGAGCTCTGGACAACCAGCCTGATCTCATCTGTAGGCCAAGTGGGTCTCTCTGGGGGAACCAAGGGCAGAGGGCAGAGTGATCCTGCCCTGAGATTCACCCTCAGCAAGGGTTTATTAAGGCTGCATTATTAAGGAGACAGCTGGCAGAGAAGAATCTGAGATGCAGGATGCAGAAGTGGACCCTGGGCCCATGGCCCATTCTGCAGTGGACGGGCCCCTGTTTAGCCTGGGTGTCTGAAGCCAATCCCAGAGTAACCTGAGGAAACCCTTGAAGTCCTTGATGGGAAAGTTAGGCCTTCCTAGCAGGGATCATGAAGGTGCAGAACAGATTCTGGCAGCATGTATCCTGTCCAGAGGATGCAGAGTGCTAATGGCCGATAAAGGAGACGAGGGAGTCAGAAAGGGCATCCTGGGGACAGTGTGCATCTAGGTTAACCTTCACCCTTTCTCATCTCTATTGGGTGTTAGATTCTGACTGGGTGGCCTCTGACCTTCTCATGGCTTGCAGGTGGGGGGCATTCTATACCTTCCTGGGCTAGAGTCAGCTGGGCAGAGCAGAGTCATTGGCCCAGAGAGAAACAGTGACTTACTTGCTCAGCTGGTGGAGGAGTAGGGAGAAGGAAGGGGTCGGCCTGACCTCAAAGCCCATGAAAAAAAATCAGTCTGTAGAAGCTGAGGTTCTAAGGCTGGACTCATTCCTTTTCCTTGAAAAGAGAGGATAAAGTTGAAAAGTTTAGCACATTTTAATCCTAAAGATTTTGGTCCAAAGAATGACCTTCTTGCAGTGACGGAGCCTGAGTATATCCTGTCCTGCACATGGCAGAGATAATGACATAGATGCTATGAAGTAAAAGAGTTAGGTTCTGGGAGAGAGAGACAAGGATGTGGGAGACCTAATTGGGAGAGGTGAGAGGTATCAGAGAAGGCTTCTCTGAAAGGGCTTAGATCTAAGGATGAGTAGGAATCAGCCAGGGGAAAGGTAGAAAAAGAGAGTCACAGGAAGAGGGAATAGCTTGTGCAAAGGCCCTGGGACAGGAAGGCACATGGTGTATTCAGGTGATGGAAAGGAGGCCAGTCTTCTTGGAGTTCAGTGAACATGGGGATAGTATATTGAGGCCAGAGTGTGCAGGACTCTTGGAAGCCTTGGTAAGAAGTTTGGATTTTATTCTAAGTGACCCAATTCTCATTATAAACAGGCCAGGCCTCGGGGTGTGTGGGAGGTAGGGAGTGGTAGTAGGGGTTTGGTTGGAGATGGTGCCATGTCCTGAGATTAGGCAAGCAGTGAGTATGGGTGGTGGATGAGAGATTAATAAGATGTGGGAAATTTGGGGCAAGTTTAAATGCCTATGACCAGGGCAGCCTCAGTTTCCCTGGGCACCTTAGTGTTAGGGAGCTTGCTCCAGGTTTTAAAGGACTAGACTGTAAGAAAAGATATGGGCACAGATAAAGATAACAAAATCGAAGTCGTTCAGCCATCCATGAACTTTCCTAGGTCCTACAGAACTGTATCCCGGGACAGGGTGCTGAAGCTCTGGCACATCTGGTCCAAGCCTGAGTCACCTACTCTGCCAAGTAACCCATTGATGGGTTCTGTGGGCAGAGATCTTCTCTTTGTCCCTGCGACAGGCAAAATAATGCCCCCAAAGATGTCTATACCCTAATCTCTGGAGCCTGTGAGTATGTTAGATTACATGACAAAGGGGAATGAAGGTTGCAGACGGAATTAAGGTTGAAAATCAGCTGACCTTAAAAGAGGGAGGGAGAGTATCCTGGATTCTGGGTGGGTCCGATGTAATCACAAGGGTCCTTAAGAGTGGAAGGGGGAGACAGAAGAGGACGTCAGAAAGATGCAACCTGAGAAGGACTTGACCAGCCTTCTTTGCTGGTGCTGAAGATGGAGGAAGGGGCCACAAGCCAAGGAATACAAGTGGCCTCTAGAAGGTAGAAAAAAGCAAGAAACAGATTCTCCCTTAGAGCCTCCAAAAAGGAACACAGCCCTGCCAACACCCGGACTTTAGCCCAGGGAGACTTGAGTTAGACTTCCAACCTAAAGAGCTGTAAGATAATCATACATTTGTATAATCTGAGCCACTAAGTGTGTGGTAATTTGTTATAGCAGCAACAAGAAACGAATACAGTCCTCTTTCTCCCCAAAGACAACCCTGAGGCATGTGGGCACCACCTCTGTGTGGGTGGGCAGCTTGTCCTCAAGTAAATAAAGTCACCTTCTGTAAACTGGAGCACAGCCGAAAGAGCACTGGACCTGTACTCTGGGAACCTGGGTTCAGTCACTGTGGCTTTGCCAACTAGGTATCCCTTCCCTTCTCTGGCCTCAGTCTGGAATGGGGCTGATACCCACCCCCTTTTGTCACCTTGCAGAGGGAGAGCACTCTGCGAACTGTAAGGTGGGACACATATGTGAAGGATGTTCATTATGGTGCAGGGATGAGTGGCAAGGAGAGGGAGGTCATAGTCCAAGAAGATCAGACATTTAAATGAGGAGAGAAAAGACACGGGCACAAGTAAAGGTAACAAAGTAGAAATGCCACAGGGAGATGTTACTGGAAGGCACCAAAGCCAAGACTGGAGGCCAGACAGCCCTGAGAGTGTTCAGGGAACTGCAAGTTAACTGGCTGGGCCTAAGCTTGGAGCCTCACAGGGGAGGGATGGACATGAGGCTGGGGATGCAGGCTGGAGCCTGGCCTTGCAGGGTCTGGAATGCATGCCAGGCAGAGCAGCCCAGACTTTATCCTGAAGACAGACCCTGGGGAGCCCTGCTGGGGACTGAGTAACTTGGAAGGCCACACAGGGGCTGGGGCACAAGATCACCTAGGAGACTGATACAAGGATCTCAGCGTTGGACACAGGGGGTGGAGGGGACCCTCGGATGTGTGTGGATGCCCCATTTGTTCTTCCTCACTCACAACTCTGCCCTCATCAGCTGGGAGACCTTGACAAATCACCCTGTAAAATCTCAGTCTTCCCTCCTGTAAAATGGGGCTGATAATGCTAACCCTCTTATAGTGTCATGAGGCTCACAGAAGAAAACACAGGTAAAAAACTTGATATGGACTCTAAACGCTACCCATCTGCCAGGCTCCCTTCTCATCATCCAGTGACGTCCACCCCACTCAAGGGGATATTCTGCAGCCCTTCTCCCCCGTCACTCCCCAGCCCTACCTCCACCACCACCAGCAAAAGCAGCTTTTCTTTTCTGTTGTCTGCTTATCTGTGCAGAACATCCCCACCTTCTTCAATAGACGTGTTTGGAAACAAGAAATTGCTAGAGAGATGATTCAGTCTTTGGCCTCAGATTGCGTCTGGACATAAGCAGGCCCATCTGCAGAGGCTGCACTGCCAAATTCTGTCACTCTTGCTCCATATGGTCTGTGCTCCCCCCGTCTTCCCTCCTAGAGGCTGCAGTCTGTGCCCGTCTCTCACTCCACTTTGGTTGCTACACAGAAAATTCAGTGAGGGGTATCTTGCTTCCAGTGGGTGGGGCATCTCTGCTCCTCTCCTGCCCTGGCTGGGTATGCTACCAGGCCAGATACACAGGGTGGAGTGGGTGGTGGGCTGCTTTGGGCCCTCTCACTTCTTGTCCATGTAGAGCCACAGTGTGGAGTCCTATTGCTGAGAGGGCTGGAGAGAGGCTGTCAGCTCCCACTTGGGCAGCAGAGATCTCTCCTGCAGGAAAGTAACTTCCTGAAATGCTAGCTCAGTTGTTCACCAATCCAATCCCTTTGTCCTAAAACAGAATGATGTTGGATGGTCTCTTTTGACCACATCCTTGTCCACAGGCTGACTGACCTGGCATTGGAAGACCCTAATTCACATCAAGCTGTGTGACCTTAGGCCATCGATTAACCTCTCTGAGTCCCCCTTTCCTCATGTGTGGTCTGTGAGTAGCGATTCCTTCCCTGGTCACACCATAGGTTTGATGTCGGGGTCTAATAAGATAATGACTGTGAGAGAGCTTTGTAAACAGCAGAGTAGCAGATCTCAAAGTACGGTCCCTGGGCCATCAGCCATAGCATCACCTGGGAACTTGTTAGGAATGCAAATTCTCTGCCCTGTGGACGACCCACTAACCCAGAAGCTCTGGAGGTGGACCCAGCAAAGTGGACCTTCATAAGCTCTCCCAGTGACAAGCTTGAGGATCACCACTGTGGGAAGACAAGCACATGGACAAGGCTGTCCCCACCACATCATCAGTTTGGCTCAGGGAGTTGCCTTAAGTGTATGAGGGCCTGTGCCATGTAGAGCTCTATAGCTATTTCATTGTAAAGGTCTAAAGTTTAAAGATCTGCATGATTTCTCACCCTGGAAAATCCATTTCAAAATAAATTCATGATGTCCATGGTCAGACTGAAAAAGCAACTTCCCAGGGAGATTTAAGCCGAGATGGCAAACTCAAAGCTTTCAGGAGCTAAGAAGGTGATGAGAATGTGGGAAGAGGCCAGGATGAGACAGGAAGAGGCAGAACCTGGCTGTGCTGCAGGGTTCAGACCTTACCTAAAGGCATTAAAAAAAAAATAAGCCCCTGTGCTGGCCAAACAAAACACGTATATTAGACAGATCCGGTTCAAGGCCTGCCAGTTTGTAATTGGTATAAATGTTGAGGGAAAAAAAAAGATTTGGTCTTAACCAAGCTATGCATTGGTCATAGTATTAATTGCCCCAGAGAAGAGTTTGGCACACAGTTATAATTCCCAGATTCACATGATTTCATTAATTCACTCATTTATTCATTCCACAAACACTCTTTTCTAGGTCATGTGCTAGATCTTGTGGACCCAAAACTGGATCAGATATTATCTCTGCTCTTCATGGGGCTGGACACGGCTGTGTCCAGGGTTGTGAATGGCTTCATGGCATCGTCTTCCAACATTCCATGGAGTGCTTCTAAATGAGATAACCAGCCTTCCATGAGAAAGGTGGTCCAAGGTTAGTTAAGCAAGGAATGCACCTACTTAAAGTCAAATGTATTACTTCACTGCAGGACCTCTCCAAGCCTTTACTATGCAAATGTGCATTGCACATTAAATGACTTTCAAATGCCTGGGTCTGTCTGGGGTTCCTGATAGGTCTGGATGTCCTGACCTGTATTAGGGGCTGATGAGTGAGCAGACGTGGGACTCCCCCCGGAGGTGTGCCTGGGTTAGGGCCCCTTCTGCACTTAGGCCTTGGGGCAGCCTCCTGATGAGGGGTGGGCTGAGGGGATACCCACTCCTCTTAGGGTTCTGCAGTGTAGTGCTGAGGGGATAGTACTCAAGGAGTAGACTTCAATTTCTGTGGCAGCAGGAGAGCCTTGAAGACTGGGGGTCCAGGTCCCATTTGAATTTGAGGAATATGACTCTGCTATGCTGGAGAGGAGAGACTCACACCAGAGAACTCAGTGTCCTTGCACCTGGAATGCTGAAACCTACTCCCATGTGGTTTTGGTTTTTATTACCAAGAAAAGGGGAGAAAGCAATTCCATATATACAAACAGGGCTTGATCTCCCTCTTACAGCATAAGCAGCTGCCCTGCTGATGATTATGAGGAAGCTTCCGACAGAACCTACAGTTACATTAACTGCTGCTTTCCAACCAAGGCTGGCTGTGACTTCTATGAATAAAATTGAGCGGTTCAGGACAGATCTGAAAACCAATCTCCCCCTCTCTCTTCTCAACCCTCCCCACTCATTGTCTGTGGCATTCTCTCTCTCTCTCCCCCTCTCCCTCCCTCCCTCCTTCTGCAATATATGAAGTCACTCCAGTTTGGGACTGGATATCTCTTTGTTCTGGAAATCCCGACAACAAAGGGAGAATGAATTGCACCTGGTCCAGGATAATCTTTCACAGATTTAGGCTGGAAGCACATTCATGGAAAAACATAAAAGAAAACAAAATAAAACCGAGCTCCCCTGAAAACATATTTCATGGAGATAATCTCCAAGAATCAACTTCTCAAACCAATCAAAATTTATTCTAAAATTGACTTCAAAGTGTCCGCTGTGACTCCCTTCACATTCAGTTTCAGGGCTTGTTCCCAAAGTGGAAAAGGCGAGAAAATCCTACTTTAAGTCAGGTCCTATTTAAGAAAGACTTGGGGGTAGGAAAGCTCACTTCGGAAGAATAAGAAAAAGCTGGAAGCAAGGAACGGGGGAGATATTTATCTTTATTTTATTTTTGGCTGCCCTGGGTCTTCATTGTTGCACGTGGGCTTTCTCTAGTTGTGGTGAGTGGGGGCTACTCTTTGTTGCAGTGCACGGGCTTCTCATTGCTGTGGCTCCTCTTGTTGCAGAGCACGGGTTCAGTAGTTGCGGCTCGCGGGCTCTAGAGCGCTTGTGGCACATGCGCTTAGTTGCTCCGCAGCATGTGGGAACTTCTCAGACCATGATCGAGCCCATGTCCCCTGTATCGGCAGGCGGATTCTTAACCACTGTTCCACCAGGGAAGTCCCAGGGGGGAGATATTTAAATACATAAATAAATATATACTTTGTGTGTATGTGTGTGTGTGTGTGTGTGTGTGTGTGTGTGTGTGTGTGTGTGTGTGTGTGTGTATATATATATATCATCTAGAGGGTGCTCAGTACTCCACTGGGCATCTCCAGGTGGCTCTCTCACTCATCGTATCTTCCCAGTGACCCACGTTCTCTGTGCTCCAGGGAGTCTAAGGGACGTTCCCAAGGCCACATGGGCAATAAAGGGCAGCTCATTGGAGTTCAAATCTGTTAGTTTTAAGGTCATTCTATTCTGTGTCTGGGACGGACCTCAAAAGCACTGGTATCTGGTGGGGGTGGCAGGAGACAGGTTTCCATCTGAAGGAACAGCAGGAGGTGCCTGCTGCTGCCTGTCCTTGTGACAGAAGGGAGGGGGATTCTCCCCAGAGACTGGCCTGGGGATTTCTTTCCCTCACTTTGTCCTCGGTCCCTCTCCTTGGCAGCCTCTGGTCTGTCAGTTTGTAGGGGATATGTCAGCCAGCAATCCAGAGTTGTGCTCCCAGACCAGGGAAAACAGAACTGGAAACTTCCTCCCAAACAGTGTGCAGGACAGGTAGCCCAGCCTTCAGCAGACCCGTGGGGATCTGCTTGTGCAGATCCCTCATAAGCAGCAACAGCCTGCTTGGCCGCACGATTCAAGAGCAGGGCTCACATTTCTCAGACAGTTGGAGGAGGTTATACTCCACAGGAGGCTCTGGCTTCAGTCTGGCCAAGACTACAGAGGGCTTCCCTTCCCAGCTTACCGGGACGTCTCTTGCTTTAATTCTCATCCTGTCTCTGGTCTGTGTGTTGAAGGCAGGTTTGCACCTGCAGAGACTCCAGCAAACAGCCTTTCTCTTCTCTGGAGTTTAAATGATTGCTGATCTCACCAAAACCAGACTCAGAGCTGTCTGCAAACTTCTCGTGAAAGAGACAGAGGAAAATGGACTTTGGAACATTGGGTCTAGAACGATAGAAGTCACAGTCCCACTATGGCCACAGCTACGACATCATGATCCAGGTACAACCAGCACAGGTCCTCATGGCTGGTGGGTGACTATATGTATAAACCCAAGTGATGCTGCTAAAACACCTGTTCACCCAAGCAGTTTCCAAGGTCATGGCTACTATTTTTGCTATTACTTATCTAATCAAACATTTCTCAAAGCTTCTTTCCCCACGGGATATTAGTAGGTGTTATGTGGGGAAAAAGGAGGTTTCTGTGATAAAATAACGTTGGGGAAGAGCTGAATTAAAGAAAATTAATTGGGTTTCTTTAACTGAAGAACTTTTCAGAGCCTTTACCATGCTAATGTGCTTTGTGAATCTCTGAGAGGGAGTAGTTGGTAGCATTCCTCAGACAATGACCATGGATCCATTTTCCTCCAAGTACCACAGGGGATGAGTGTTTCATGGAGCACACTGTTGGAAAGGTGGTTTTCATGGTACACTCTGCTTACTTTTGTAAACGTTGGCATTAACGTGGCATGCAAAAGGAGGACATCACAGAATGAGACTAAAGGGAGCATGAAGAGTGGAGAACCCCAGGCTGCTGAGAAGTTCCTAAAGTCCAAGGCAAGAAGGGAGACACTGGGCTACTCTAACAGCTATTGTTTTATGTTTCCTGAGATGTCTTTTCCCCAGCCCCTTCTTCTGTCAATTGATGTTCTCCCCTCAACCTGAGCTGTATTTCATTTAGGATTAGATTTAGCTGAAATAACCAAGACTCCACAATAGTAGCTTAAACAAGATAGAAGTATATTTTTTTCTCACACATAAAAAGGAAAAGAGGAGGCAGTTAAAGGCTGGCAGGACAGAGACATGGTATCAGGGACCCAGGCTCTATCTATCTTGTTCCTGTGCCATACGTAGCTTCAATGCCCAAAGCCACTTCGTGGTGTAAGATGGCTGCTGGAGCTCTAGCCATTGCATCCACATTCCAAACTATAGAAAGGAGAAAAGAGCAGCCTCTTCCTTTTAAGTTTTCCAGAAATACCTCAGAATACTTCTGCTTACCTCTCATTGATCAGAACTTGGACACATGGCCATGCCTAATTTCAATGGAGGCTGGGGAATGTATTAACTGATCAGAAATATGCCCAGCTCAAAAATGGAAGTTCCAGCAAGAAGAGGAGAATGGATATGAGGAGAATGTGCTCTGTTGCACATTAAGTATTACTTCCATGACTAAGAAATCTGGTAAATCTGAGTTTAGCCCTCTTAATTTGAAGCTAGCGGGGAAGATTTTTTTCCTATGGTTACTGAGCTGATGAGAATCCGAAGGTTTGAAGACCTTGTTCCCAGTACATGGAGAAAGCATGTGCAGACAGAGAGGACAAAGCCAATAAGAGAGGATCACGAAGGTGAGAGAGTGGGGAGGAGACTGAAAGAGGTGTCAATTGATGGATGGATCCCCATTTCCAGCCATCCCTACATCCAGCCTCACCCCTGCCTCTCCTAGTAACATGATCCAATAAACCCCCCTTTTGACTTAAAGTATTTCAACTTGGGTTTCCATCACTTGCCACAAAAGACTGTTGGCTACTAAAGTTATCATCTCCCATTTCAGAGAGCAGGGACCATGTGGATCACTCTTTAGGCAAAGACAGTTTTTTTCTGGGAACTAAATCACAGGACTTTATTACTTGATTTCCTACTAAAAGACATCAAGTACATAATTATACTCTTGCAGGTCTGTGCAGCTCTTTACAGTTTACAAAATTCTTTTAAATCCATTAGATCATCTGAGTCTCACAGGTTCTGTGAGATGTTAGTTTTATTATCTCCATTCTAAAGATGAGGACGCTGAGACTGCATGAGATTATCTGGTTCATTTACATGATTGGTCAACAGTGGTACTAGCTATTCAAGCAGCACTCATGGGCAAGCTCTGTAAAGATGGAGACAGAATAACTCTGCCATAGCTTGGAGGGGAACACATTTTGTAGGGTGGATGAGCTAAGAAAACCTGGCCCACATACTTAATACAGGGGCAGACCTCAGAGTAGAGGACTAGAGCATGGGCCTGACCATTGGACTGTCTCAGATACCCGTGGCCTGCATGAAGTCTCAGGCAGGTACAGTTCTGCAATTGCTTCATGACTCATGCCTGGAAGTCTCTGCAACAAGGTTCTCACAAGGGCTTGTAGTCCAGGCCTTCCATGCAGTTGGTTACAGGGACAGCTCTCGTTGCCGGCACTGGTCTGAGAATTATGTCTCTGGATTTATGAGAATTTCAGAAGTCAGTTTACATTCTCATCCAGAGAGAAGGAAAACTGCCTTCAGTGGGGTGCCTGTGTCCTTCACAAAAACATTTAGATCACTGAGGAACTTGCGGTTCTGCCTCATGTAGCATGAGAGAGACAGCGTGCGTTGAGCAAAGGCGTATAGCAAGAGTAACTAACTTGATCAGGGTTACCAGTTGCAAGCAAAATAAACTGAGTCTTTAGCAAACATTTTAAAAAAGAATCTACTGGAAGGATATTGGAAGGTTTATAAAATCAATGCGAAGCTGGAGGATCAGGCTTGGAAAATGGGCAGAAATCATATTTCAGTCTAGTCAGGAATGACTGTCCCACCAATGGACACTGCTTCCACAAACCAGTTCTAAATTGCTTCATTTTTACATTGCCCACTCTTACAAATCAGATCCCCAGGTGGGGTCCTTACTTAGCCAAGTGCCCTGCGGGCCAGAAGCCGGGGAGCTCCGTTCCCTTCATCTCTGCAGAGGAGGGGCATACTGGGCACCTCCCCAAACAGCGGTCTACTCTGATTACTGATTGCTGCTTCCTTAACTTAAAAAGCCATCCAGGTGGCTCCTGTGGGATATTGCTTTTAAGATCTGAAGAGAGAAAATAAGCGGACAGAAACTGACATGTTTCCAGTTTTGCCCTAGCCTCCCAGCTCTTCAGAGCCAAACTCAGTGGGTTTACCAGTGTCACAAGGCCACTGTGGCTATCTTCCTGCCTGCCCTGCTGTCATACTGAGTTTTAAGGCATATAGATGTCTCTATTCTGCTCATGGCCTTCACATGGAGAACAAACATCTCATCATGGTACTCAAGACCTTTGCGATTCGACTACAGACCATCTTTCCCCATCATCCCCCACCTCCACTTCCATGATCTGCTCTCCCACCACTGAATTGTTTAAAATCTTCAAACACACTCTCTCAAACATGGGTTCTAGTCTCCCCTCTTCCTCTTCCATCTGGGGAACCCCTGTACTATCCCCTTCACCAGTCCTATGGTCTTTGATTCACTTTCTTCGTGGGCTGGAATACTTACTGAGGTCAGCAGGATAATCCCCCCACCCCACAAAAAATGTCCACATTCTAATCCCCAGAATTTGGGAATATGTTACCTTATTTTGGCAAAAAGGACTTTGCAGAGGTGATTAAGGTCAGGTCATTAACATAGGAAGTATATCCTGGATAATCCAGGTTCAATGTAAGCACAGAAATCTTTAGAAACAGAGAACCTACTGGCTGTGATCAGAGACAGACGTAACTACAGAAGCAGGTCAGAGAGAGGGCAGCATGAGAAGGACCTGACCCACTGCTTTTGGCTTTGAATACGGAAGAAACCATGAGCCAAGAAATCCAGGTGGCCATTAGAAGCTGGAAAAGGCAAGGAAAAGGATTCTCCCATAGAGCCTCCAGATGGAACCTAGTTCTGCTGACACCTTAATTTTTGCCAGTGAGACCCATGTTGGACTTCTGACATCTGTAGCTGCAAGATAATACATTCCTGTTGTCTTAAACTATGAAATTTGTGGTAATTTGTTACAGCTGTAATAGAAAACTAATACTCTTGCTCAAGTAATTTTTTTAGGAAGGGTATGAAGTGTTACTTTGCATAACTGAGAATGTCTGTCTATTGCCATGGCTCATAAACAACAATTCAGCTGAGTTTAAAACTATTGGGTCATACACAAAGCAATCTACAGATTTAACATAATCACTATTAAAATGCCCATGACATTTTTTCACAGAACTAGAACAAATAATCCTAAAATTTATATGAAACTACAAAAGACCCCAAATTGCCAAAGCAATCTTGAGAAAAAATGAACAAAGCTGGAGGTATAACCCTCCCAGATTTCAGACTATACTACAAAGCTACAGTAATCTCAACAGTATGGTACTGGCACAAAAACAGACACATAGATCAATGGAACAGAATAGAGAGCCCAGAAATAAACTCACACACCTATGGTCAATTAATCTATGATAATAGAGGCAAAAATATACAATGGAGAAAAGATAGTCTTTTCAATAAGTGGTGTTAGGAAAACTGGACAGCTACATGTAAAAAAACAATGAGTTAGAACATTCCCTCACACCATATACAGAAAAAAAAAACCTCAAAAATGTTTTAAAGACCTAAATGTAAGACCCAAAGCCATAAAACTCCTAGAAAAGAACAAAGGCAGAACACTCTTTGACATAAATTGTAGCAATATTTTTTTGGACCTGTCTCCTAAGACAAAAGAAATAAAAGCAAAAATAAGCAAATGAGGACTAATTAAACTTAAAAGCTTTTCATAGAAAAGGAAACCATCAACAAAATGAAAAGACAACCTATGGAATGGGAGAAAATATTTGCAAATAATGTGACCGACAAGGGGTTAATATCCAAGATATGTAAACAGCTCATATAACTCGATATCAAAAAAAACAAACAATGTGATAAAAAAAAAAGGTCAGAAGACCTGAATAGACATTTTTCCAAAGATGACATACAGCTGGGTAACAGGCACATGAAAAGATGCTCAACATCACTAATTATTAGAGAAATGCAAACTGAAACAACAATGAGATATTACCTCATACCTGTCAGAATGGCTATCATCAAAAAGTCTGCAAATAATAAATGTTGGAGAGGATGTAGAGAAAAGGGAACCATAGTATACTGTTGGTGGAAATGTAAATTGGTGCAGCCACTATGGAAAACATTATGGAAGTTTCTCAAAAAACTAAAAACAGAACTACCATATGACCCAGAAATTCTACTCCTGGGTATATATCTAGAAAAAATGAAGACACTAATTCAAAAAGATACCTGCATCCCAATGTTCATAGCAGCACTATTTACAACAGCCAAGACATGAAAGCAACCCAAGTACCCATCAACTGATGAATGGATAAAGAAGATGTGGTATATATAACGGAATATCACTCAGCCACAAAAGGAATGAAATTCTGCTTTGCAGCAATGTGGATGGACCCAGAGAATATTATGTTAGTGAAATAAATCAGACAGAGAAAGACAAATATTGTATGATATTACTTATATATGGAATCTAAAAAAATAATACAAATGAATGTATATGCAAAACAGAAATAGTCTCACAGATATAGGAAACAAACTTGTGGTTTTCAAAGGGGAGATGGAAGGTGGGAGGGACAAATTAGGGGTATGGGATTAACAGGTACAAACTACTATGTATAAAATAGATAAGCAACAAGAATATATATTGTATAGTACAGGGGATTACAGCCATTTTCTTGGAATAACTTGTAATGGAGTATAATCTGCAAAAATACTGACATTATGCTGTACACTTAAAACAAATATAATATTGTAAATCAACTATACTTCAATTAAAAACAACTATTGGGTCATATTTTAAACTAAAAATATGCATGTGCTATCTCATTGTTGTGCAGAAAACAGTTAATGGAGTAGACCTGAGACTGTTATCCTTCGAAAGGTCTGCTAGCGAGGTTGACCCTTGGCTGGTGTCTGGGAACTTGGATTTGGGAAGGGTTCCCAAAGTTTCCAGAACTCATAAGGGTGAATCATTGTGTCTAAATTGTACAAACAACGTGGTTTATACTGCATAACTGCTTTCCTTCTAGGAGTCTGGAATCTTGGTATGTAGTAGGCAGAGGGTGCCTAGGGGACCAGCCCCCGAAAAAACTATCAGGCACTGAGTGTCTAGTGAGCTTCCATGGTAGATGGCATGTCACATGTGTTGTCAGAATTCATTGCTGGGGAAGAAATGCGTCCTGTGTGACTCCACTGGGAGAGGCTCCTGAAAGTGTGCTCCTGGTTTCCCTGGTCTTCATTCCGTGCATTTCTTTTCCCTTTGTTGATTTGCTTTGTCTCCTTTCTCTGTAATGAATCACAGCCATGACTATAACTAAATGCTGAGTCCTGTGGTCCTCCTAGTGCATCAAACCCAGCAGAGTGTTGGGATTCCCAGCACAATTGCCTAGTAGCATTTAGTGTTTCAGAGGAGAAATTTGATGCCTATAACTCCATCTGCCACCTTACAGATATCTTTTTTTATTTTTCTGTTTGGATATTTATAAAATGTTTTCCTTATTAAAAAAAAAAATCCCCAGGGCTTCCCTGGTGGCGCAGTGGTTGAGAGTCCGCCTGCTGATGCAGGGGACGCGGGGATGCGTGCCCCGGTCCGGGAGGATCCCACATGCCACGGAGTGGCTGGGCCCGGGAGCCATGGCCGCTGAGCCTGTGCGTCTGGAGCCTGTGCTCCGCAACGGGAGAGGCCATAGCAGTGAGAGGCCCGCGTACTGCAAAAAAAAAAAAAAAAATCCCCAAAGTAGGTCTAGGTGTGCATCTCCTTTCATTGCTTTTCTCTGATGGCCAATGAACCTTTTTATCAAAAGATGCAATTCTTTAGCACAGGGAGGTTTTCATCTAGTATAGTAGGTATCACTGTCAAAATTAAACTACTTTTTTTCTCTCTAATCTAAGAGAGAAATGCCGTGAAGTCACCTTTGTCACCCTCAGAAGGTTGACTTCTCTCTAAGGCAGGGAATTCCTTTGTGCAAAAGTCTCCCTCCTACCACCACTGAGACCATTATATGTATCATACAGGTAGGTGGGCACCAGGCCTTTGTGTCTGAAGGCAGGAAGGTCATCAGGATTTGAGCCCCTCCTGACCTGGGTTGCAGCCCCCTGTTGTTGGTGCAAATGAACGGGGAAAGTGGAGAGGCATGCATGGCCTGCATCGTGCAGTAAACAGAGGACTCAGCCCATTCACATCTCAGGGTACTCACCAAGGTAGCTGATTCCCAATTATCATAGCTCAACCCACTGCCCTCAGTGCTGTATAGTCACTGTATGGGTTAGAGACAGGACCGGTTTTATACTCCAAAGATGATGCTTGATAATCCCCTCTGGCTACTGTATGAATCACAGGTGAGTCAGGTGTCCCCTGTGTTTCTGAGATGACCCACTAAAGCCAAGCCACCAAGTCAGTGCTACCCTCACCCCACTGGCCACAGCCAGGGATGCCTCATAATAACATCTCTGGGCATTTTGTGAATTAGGGACCAGAAGTGAGCTCTTCATTCTGGTGAGGCACTGGTGAATGCTAGAGAAGCTTCAGTTGGGGGAAAAGGGGACTCTGGACACTCTTATGATTCTTTCTTTTTATTTTTTTAAACTTGAAGTATAGTTGATTTATATTATATTAGTTTCAGGCATACAACATAGTGATTCAATATTTTTATAGATTGTACTCCATTTAAAGTTATCATGATAATTTTCTTCATTATTCTTCTTCTGTTTCCATTGCATAACAGACCACCCCCAAGACTCAGTGGCTTAAAGCACTCATGATTTATTATTGCTTACAGTTCTGTGGATTAGCAATCTGAAGGATTCTTCTGCTGCTCTTTTCATCTCTAAACCTATGTATCTCTTCAAAAATGTTTTTAATCACTTGTTTGTGTGGCTGTAATCATCTGACAGCTCAGGTGAGGCTGGAGGGTCCAAGATGAACTCACTCACATGCTTGGCAGTTGGTGATGGTTGTCTTCCACGTGGTCTGTCACCCTTCCATAGGCTTCAGTGGACTGAGTTTCTTTACTACATGATGGTCTTGGGAGTTAAAGTGGAAGCTACAAGGCTTGGGCTCAGAAGTCACCGAACGCACTTCTGCTGCATTCACGTGGTCAAAGCAAATCGCAAGGCCAGCCTGGATTCAACGAGTGGGGAAACAGACTCCATCTTTTGATAGGAGTGTCAAGGTCGCATTGCAGAGGGGTATGGACACAGGGAGGCAAGACTCATTGGGGACCATTTTTAATAATCTATCACACTCTCCTCTGAGAATTTCTATGATCTATAGAAGTACAATAGAACCTAGGTCTTTCTTCTACAGTTCTCATCTTTTTACTATGCTTTACTCTGTCTTTATTTGCTTTCTCTGGGTTCTCGGAGAATGTATCAAGCACATATTATTTATATATATATATATATATATATATATATAGCTCATTTGATTTTCTACAGTGTCCAATCTGACTTTCATGGAATCTGTAACATTTTAATTTAGCAATTATGCTTTCCATTTGAAAACAAGTTTGTATTATTTCAGACCAATCCTTTTCATAAGTGCAATGTCTTCCTGAATGGAACTGAAAATGCAAATTAGATTTTTATCTAAGTTTCCTTCTATTTCTTGCAGTAAGTCTAATCTGAGGGAGCCATTTTCTCTTAATTCCTCAGATATAGTCTCTTTCTTTTGAACTATTGAACCTCTTTTTATATCTGATGAGTTTTCTCTATTTGCTCATCCTAACAGATAGGGAAGCTAAGTTTTGTTCAGAATCGGGAGCTGAGCTGAGTTTGATCAGAGATTGTGCGAATATTTGGTTAAATTTTTCAGTTTCAGATGAATTAGAAAGGAAAAAGATTAGATTTGCTGTGTTTTTACCATTCCAGGATATAATTTCCATGGGATTTGAGAGAAACAGTCAAAAGGAGCCCCATAGCAACACATTTTTTTTGATTTGCTGTGGCAGCCTGAAGCAAATACACAACAATTTGCACAACAGCCCTCATGAGAGGCTATTTACCAGGGTGCACCAACCTTGCTTGTTGAGCCAGCTGGGCCAACTGTAGGCTGAGAGCATGCCATGGACCACCATCTAAAGTCCTGGCCCTTCCAGAAGTACTAGCGGGACTGAGATATCAACTCCTCCCCTTCCCTTTTCTCTTCTTGGGAAGTTATCACACTAACTTTGAGGGGGTCAGTGAAACACTCACAGGGCCCTTACTCCTCAGATGCGATTTGGGGTTTCACACATGATTTCCACTCCAGTTAGCCTTGCCTTGCTGCACTTTATTTCACGTAAATGTCTCAAATGTCTGGCAAGTGCCAGCCTTTGTTGGTATTCATCCCTCATACAGGTTGTTCTCTATTTTGTATTCCTTTGGTCAATTTAATGGGAATTTGGAGGATGAGGATGGGGAGGTTCAACCATGGGCTCAGGTTGAACTCTATTGTTCCACTAGGAGACAGGAAATAATGGTTTGATCCCAGATGTGGTAGAAAGTTAGAGCTGTATCTTCCCACTTCCCACCCAGTAAGCTTAGGACACAAAGGGACAAACCCTTGATGAAAAGTGGACAAGAAGGGACTTCCCTGGTAGTCCGGTGGTTAAGAATCCGCCTTCCAATGCAGGGGACACGGGTTCAATTCCTGGTTGGGGAACTAATTTCCCACATGCCACCATGCAACTAGGCCTGCATACCACAACTAGAGAGCCCGTGTGCCACAGCTACAGAGACCACACTCTCTGTAGCCCACGTGCCACAACTACTAAGCCCGCGCACCGCAATTACTGAGCCCGTATGCTCTGGAGCCCACGTACCGAAACTAGAGAGAAGCCCGTGCACTACAACGAAAGATCCTGCGTGCCGCAACCGATATCTGATGCAGCAAAATAATTAATTAATTAACTAATTAATTAATTTTTAAAAAGTGGACAAGAAAAAATTCACTCACTCTTTGTCTTGGCCTGCGCCTTTGATTCCCACAGATGAAGCCTGCAGATGAGCTTATAGTGCAAATTACCAAAAAAAAAAAAGATTAAAATTCCTCAGTAAGTGAGAGTCAGGCAAGACAACAAAAAGTAAGAATTAGATCAGCAAGTACTTAAGACAGCTGAAAATCTGACAGCTAATATAAAATAATATTTTATAATAATAAAAAACATTTTTAATGGATACTGAAGACAAGGAAAACAAGGCAATATTGTCAAGGCATATTTTTTAAAGAATCAAATGGAACTTTTAGACATGAAAATACAATTGTTGAAAATAAAAACTCAGTGAATGGACTATTAGACACAACTGAAGAGAACTAGTGAAATGGAAGGTAAGTTTGAGGCCTAGAATGCAATACTGTGCATTAAAGAGACTGAAAATGTGAAATAGAAATTGAGAAGATAGAACGAGTAGTTCATTCTATGAAGGATAGAATGAGTAGCTCCAACATACATTTATGTTACTTCATGAGGTTAGAAATGAGAGGAAGTGGAGAGGCTCTATTAGGATGGCTGAGAATATTTGATGAAATCTCAAAATAATCGCTGAGAATATTCCAGAATTGATGAAAACAAGAATTTTCAGATTCAGTAAGTGCCACAAGTATCAAACAAGATTTTTTTTTAAATCCTAAATATATCAGAGTGAAACTACAGAAGATCAAAGACAAAGAGAAGATCTTTAAAGCAAACAGAGAGACTGATTAGAAATGACAGAGGACAGCAGACTTCTCAACAGTAATAACCACATCCATAAGACAATGGAAAATAACTAGCACCCTAGAATTCTATAACTCACTCCTCCACTCAAAAAAAAGTTAAACTAAAATTATTAAGCTTTAAGAAAGGTTAAAATAAAATGATTTTTAGATAAATGCTGAGGCAGTTTATCACCAATAGATCCTTTCTGAAAGAATTATGCAAGGATATACTTTAGGGAAAAGAAAATCAGATTCAGAAAGGAGGAATAGAATGTAAGAATCTATGTGGAGGAAAAAGATGGTGAACATTTGGTTAAATCTAAATAATTAACAGTATTTTAATGTATAAAATATTAATAATAATCTGGAAAATATAAAAATAAGGTGTGACTAAAATACTGAACAATAATAAGACAGGAGGGGTATGATGAAATCCAAGTTATGCTAAGGGCCTCATATTGTCTGGGAAGAAGGAATAGGTAGTGATTAACTTGATACTATCCAATATGCATATTAAAAAATCAAGGGTAGCCAATAAAAGTAGAAACAGTATGTATCATTTCTTAATGAGTGGAAGGAAAATCATATAATAAAAGATGATTCAATTACACTGATAGAAGGCAAAAAAAATAAAAAAGCATGGGGCTTCTCTGGTGGCGCAGTGGTTGAGAGTCCGCCTGCCAATGCAGGGGAAACGGGTTCGTGCCCCGGTCCGGGAGGATCCCACATGCCGCGCAGTGGCTGAGCCCGTGAGCCATGGCCACTGAGCCTGCGTGTCTGGAGCCTGTGCTCCTCAACAGGAGAGGCCACAACAGTGAGAGGCCCACGTACCTCAAAAACAGCCCCGGCGAGCCACAACTACTGAGCCCATGTGCAGCAACTACTGAAGCCCACGTGCCTAGAGCCCATGCTCCACAACAAGAGAAGTCACCGCAGTGAGAAGCCCGTGCACCTCAATGAAGAGTAGCCCCCACTCTCTGTAACTAGAGAAAAGCCTGCTCGCAGCAACACAGACCTAAGGCAGCCAAACAAAAAATTTTTTAATTAAAAAAAAAGAAATAAACCTAAGAAAATTGATAGTAGCAACATATGTAAGTAGACTAAAGTCTTTGATGAAAGAATAGAAATTCTCAGATTGAAATTCTTGTAAAAAGCCCTAGGCATGAAACTAACACAACATTATAAATCAATTACACTTCAATTTTAAAAAAGCCCTGTGGGGACTTCCCTGGTGGCACAGTGGTTAAGAATCCGCCTGTCAATGCAGGGGACACGGTTTCGAGCCCTGGTCCGGGAAGATCCCACATGCCGTGGAGTGGCTGGACCCGTGAGCCATGGCCGCTGAGCCTGTGCGTCCGGAGCCTGTGCTCCGCAACGGGAGAGGCCACAACAGTGAGAGGCCCGTATACAGCAAAAACAAAAACAAAATATATAGGTATATATATATATTTATGTTTTAGATTTCTATACAATTGTGAATATATTATATATACTGTCCAGTTTCTTGCTTTCTTCACTCAATTTATATTATGTCTTTTCCTATGAATTCTTTTTTTAACATGTGCATAGTATTACATTTTATGACTATACCTTAATTCATTTAACAAATCTCCGGATGCACATATAAGACATTTGAAATTTCACAGTTGTACAAGCAGCTGCAGTGAACAACTTTGGATGTGTATCTCTGTGCATTTGAGTGAGGAAATCTGCAGAATAAATTTTTAGAAGTGGAATGTCTGGGTCAATAGATATTCACATTTTAATCTGTGATGGATTCTGCCAAATTGATTTTAAAATACTCTCTCAATTTACCCCCGTCCCAAATGGGTATGTCTTTTTCTACCACTTTGCTAGCACTAAGCATGATCAATGTTTTTAAGTGTTTTGTCAACCTGACAGGTAAGAAAATATTTTTGTTGTTTTAATCTGTATTTCTTTGTTTGTATATCTTTCAGCACCGTGTTTCTCTATTTCTCTTTAAGTGAATTTCTAGTCCAAGTCTTCTTCACATTTACTATTGGGTTGTTTTTCTTTTTTTATCGGGTTGTGAAAAGTTCTTTAGACATTAACACTGTTAACCTTTAGTATATAATGAGTGTTGAAAATGTTTTTACTTGATTTGTCATTTGTACTTTAGTTTTATTTACGATGTCATTTGCCTTACAGAAATTTAAAATATTTATGTAGTTATGTCATTTGCCTTACAGATTTAACTGTCATGATTTCTGGCCTGATTTTCATTTTACTACCTTGTTTTTAATGATCTGTTAATGATTTTACTCTCTAGTTAATCATAAGTTCCTTGAGGGCAGTGGCTACCTCTTATTCATATCTGTAGACCCCTACTCCAGAAATCACTCACCCCCAGCCTTTACTGTGATGCGTGCTCAATAAATAAACACATTTTTAAATGTTATTGAATTGACAGAGCTCAGTGTGCTATAAAATAAGCAAGCATAGAAAATTTAATTCTAAGACTGAGGTTGAGGGAAAACCTCCAAGGCGAGTTAGCCTCCAAACCAAAATACATGGTGAGTTAGAAAGTGTAATTTCAATCAATATGTGCAATAAGATCAGGGTTAAATTAAGCTGGAAAATTAAATTATTAAAAGGATCACAATAAATATGTTCTGTATTTGTTTCATTTTAAAAGCTGGTTTTGTCACTGAGTTATCTGCTCTCAGAATCAGATTTTAATATGAAAGAGTCATAGTTTAATATAAAAATAGTCAGTTTAATATAAAATGTCAGAATTTAATATAAAAATTTAAAAATGGGGAGTTCAGATGATAATCTGGACCCTGTGTAAACCACGTGCCTGATGAACCACTTTAACCGTGTTAACTACCTGGTGTACAGTAACCTCGGGACACATGGGGAAGAGAGCAAAAGGCAGAATCTTAAGTACAGGAACCATGCACCTGAAGCTATAAGATGCTGTAGTTGTTTACATTCTTTTTTTTTTTTTTTTTTTTGGGGGACGCGGGCCTCTCACTGTTGTGGCCTCTCCCGTTGCAGAGCACAGGCTCCGGACGCGCAGGCTCAGCGGCCATGGTTCACTGGCCCAGCCGCTCCGCGGCATGTGGGATCTTCCCAGACCAGGGCATGAACCTGTGTCCCCTGCATCGGCAGGCGGACTCTCAACCACTGCGCCACCAGGGAAGCCCGCTGTTTACATTCTTAATGCTGTTTCATCAAAACTTGGGAAAGCCGTGTGACTTTGGGGAAATCCCTTGCCCTTGGTTTGGCTATTTTAAAAATAAAGGAGTCACTGGGTGTTCTTGGCAGCTCCTTCTAAAACGGATGTCCTGGGAGTCAGTCAGTATCTTTCTATAAAATGGTTTCCAGGGCCCTGCCTCCCTGGGATTCCCTTGCGATTCAATGATTCAATTGGAGGTGTGAAGGCAAACCCATCACAGCTGTTACCAGCTGTTCTGTGCGGCTTCTCTGGGAGCCCCCAAGAGTGTCAACACTGATGTCTGTATGAGTTAAATTAAATTCCAGGGGCTGGTGTGAAGCTGGAATAGGCCTTGATGTTTTTATCTGTCTGCTGCTGTGTTCCTTTGGGGCCTATGGCTTCAACTGAGAAAACCTGAGGGAAGGGAATGGAGTGGAAGGGGCAGTCTTCTCTCTGTAATTTATTTATGGTTCATAATCATTTTATTATATAAATGATACCCTGGTCACTTCCTAAGAAGACTCAAGATGATTCATTAATTCACTGGAATAATAGGTAGTCTGTGCCGGCTCTGTGCCAGACCCAACACTGGGGGCTGGAGGAGATGGAAACAGATGAAAAAAACTAATACTGTCTCTTCCACAGCATCATAGAGGCACTGGATGTATAAGGGCTATGAGGACACAGAGGAAGAGTAAGCAATTTTGATAGTCCAGAGGTGAGCATGGGGGAAGGAGACAGAAGAAAGGGAAACAATTTCCTGAGTACCTTCTAGGAGGCACTATGTCATAATGACTAAGAGCCTGTGCTTTTGAGACAGATAAGACTGGGTTCAACCTCTCTAGACCTCAGTTTCCTTATCTGCAAAATGGAATAATAGTATTTCCTTTATTGGGTTGTTCGGGAGAACAAATGAAAAATGCATTTAAAGCAACTGCCATAATGTCCAGCACATGGCAAGCATGGAATACATGGTCACTGTTCTTATTATTCTGTGATCAGTCACTAAGATGGGCTTTATCATCAAAGATTACACTGTGCTCATTCTACAGATAAAGCAAAAGCTCAGAGAGCTATATAGTTTTACCAAGGCCACACAGCTTGGAAGGGACAGAAGCAAAATTCTAACTAAATTCAAAGCCCATTTTCTTTCCACTACTGCGATGCCTCTGAAGGAAGTTTTCCCAGAAGACCTGATGTTTGAGTTGAGTGTTAAAAATTGAAAGGAAGTTCCTTTGCGGAGTTTAGGGAGAAGGAGGAAATGCCAGGCAAAGGGAACAGCATATGCTAAAGCACAGAGGCAACGATGGAATGAGCTGTCAGGAGTTGGCACCGGGGGAGAAGCTTGTGATGCTCTGTGTTTCTGAAGTTTCCTCCAGTAGAGGAGGATGTGGTGGAGGCCATGAAGGTACCAGATGGAACTCTCAGTGATTCTGTCTTGTTCTCTGCCTTCTCTGAAGTTGAAACTTCACAGCAAATAGGAATCAGAACCATCCCTGTTCCATCTTCTGGGGACATGGTCTATGGCCCTTGTGAGTCCCTTGTTCCCGTTTGACAATACTATGGTTAATGCTGGAGCCTCTCTACATCCTTTCTCCACTGTACCCTACTCCCAGACCCAAGAGATATTTGTGTGTTAGAGGGTATTTGATTTTTAAATCAACAAAAGGGAGAATCAAGATAGGGAAGAAAATCTCTCACACCCTGACCCCAAACCACTCATCAGGACTTGCTTTATGGGCTGCAGATTAGGTAAGATCTGGGTAGGACTAGATTCTAGTTTGGGAGGAGTCCCCTGTCTGGTCAGGGAGACAGACAGCCAAATTCAACATCACTGGCAAGCTGACCATAAAGTGGGTCAGGGTTTGGGTCCGCGGTAATCCCAAGGGATGCCCTAGAGAGAAGTGTTTTAGCCCTCTCATAATCTCTACTAGCCCCCTCCCATTCTTTAATGGACTTTCATTTTTTGTAAATTGTGTTCATGTATTTTTTGTTAGGTAAAATCATCTGTGATGGCCAGAATTCTAAAACGACCCTCAATGATGCTCAGCCTTGTATAATCCCCTCCCCTCTGAGTGTGTGAGATCTGTAAATAAGATATCACCCTTGGAACTATGTTTTGTTATATGGCAAAAGAGAGATTATTCTGGGTGGTCTTGACTTCATCAGAGCATTTTAAAAGCAGAGCATTTTTTTTCTGAGTGGTCACAGAGGAAAAAAACAGTGAGACATGCTACTGCTGGCCTGGAAGAAGGCAAACTGCTATGCTGTGATCTCCCCATGGAGAGAAGTGATCTCTAGTTGCTGACAGCGGCCCCCAGATGACAGCCAGAGAGAAAACAGGGGTCTCAGTCTTACAACCTCAGAGAGTCGAATTTGGCCAAAAACCTGAATGTGCTCAGAAGTGGATTCTTCCCCCAGAGGCTCCAGAAAGGAACGCAGCCTGGCTGACACTTGGATTCCAGCAGACCCTGAGCAGAGAATCCAGCCATGCTGTGCTGGTTCCTCTGACCTACAGAACTGTGAGCCCATAAATGTGCGCTACATTAAGCTGATAAATCTGTGGTGATTCGTTATGCAGCAATAGAAAACCAATACAACGATTCTCATACAGATAGAAAAACAACATGAGTCAAATACTTTAACTCATTAATTAATGAGGGACTCCGTAAGCTGTTACAACATGTTCAAAGGAGGATTCACAGAACTGTGCATGTAGGCAATCAGGAGTGTTGAAACAGATACAAAAGTAGTCATTACCCATAGAGCAATCATCATTGCAATGCCAGTGGACAAAATTCACTTGCATCTCTATGGATGGGAATCATGTGTTACTATCAGTTTTCTATAATTTATAAAGTTGTAAGAGAGCTCAAAAACAATGAAAGAGCAGATAGCCTGAAAGAAAGAGTATCTAGAAATTACTAGAAGGACATCCAGTCTTCACTGCCCAGTTTAAAACACTTTCCCAGTTTTTCCTTGTAAGTGGTATAGAAATGCAGCTTCAAAATAGGCCACCACTGCCACACCCTTCCCTCCCCACCACTAAATCCTGTCACAGAGATGGCAGAGGGGTCACTAGCTAGGATTCAGTGAGGCCAAGGGTGGAGGGGCTCAGCCCAGCCTTGACTGTTTATAAGTCCTTTCATATCTGTTACCTGGCTTGTGATTCTATCTTCTCACAAGACTCCTATGGGTAAGGTAGAACAGGTAACAGTTACCCCATCATGTTGCTAAGGAAACTGAGGCCCACAGAGGACGGGGAACATGCCCAGGGTCACTCAGGGAGCTAGTGACAGGTGTGAGGTTGGACCCCTTCCTTATTCTGGGCTTGTCTCCTCCACCCCCACCCCCTTATCCTCAGGTGGGTGAACTTTCTGTCCCTCATCCCCTGCCCTCGTTTGTGTTGGGCCAGACTCCCCTCCACACTGCAGGGCCTGCACTTGACCTGGAGGTTGGTTATGGCCCCAGATGCCCCATGTCCAGTCTGCAGACGCAGTCCCAGGCCTCTGGGGAGACTGCCTGACCCAGCACCGCACTCCTGAGCACGCTCCTGCCTAGGTTCCCTGATTTAGCTCCAGCAGCCTGACAGCCCCCAGAACAGCGCCAGTCCTGCTGTGCCAGGGCCCCCTGCTCTGCTCCCAGGCTGCCCACCCCGGTCACCGCCTCTGTTGGTTTCCCACTGGCACGTGTGGGAGGCCAGGCACACCAGTCTGCCAGAACTTCTTCCCAAACCCTCCTCCTAACCGGTGCCAGGCGCCCGTGCAGGACAAACCACTGATGCCAGGTCGGGCGGCAGGTGGCTGGCAAACTGGCCACCTGCTTGGCCTACAGAGCGTAAAGTTTTTGTTTCGCTTTGCCTTTTTTTTTTTTTTATAAATTGGATTTCTCTTTCTTTTTTCTGGTGATACTACTCTAATTTCTCTTTTTGATCTTCAGCTTTGTATTGTTTTTTTAACATCCTTATTGGAGCACGATTGCTTTACAATGCTGTGTTATTTTCTGCATTACAACAATTGCTTTGCCTTTTGAATCCTGTTGCTGAGAAGTTCTGGAGAGAGGCTAGCCCAGCCTGAGCTGTTAGACGCAGTCACTGAAGCCCAGAGAGGAGTCAGGCTCTGTGAGGGCTGTGCTCATTGGCTGGGAGCATGGGGGTTGGCACTGGATCTGCCAGGTCCGGTGAGGGTTTAGTACTGACCCGCTCTAATGGTCTGCTCTTCGGGGGGCCCTGTGGGTCCAGATCACAGGGGAGTGAGGTGCAGGTTGATCAGTACTTTGGGATTTGCTAAAGAGGCAGAATGGCTGGTGAGTCCAAGTTGTGGAACTGACTATCAGCTCAGCTGTGTGACATCAGTGTCCCTCATCCCCTTCCCTGTCCCTGCGCCTCATGCTCCAGTCCCAGGAGGGAGCCACATGCCAGACATACAACGATGCTCCTCAGCAACACTGAGTCTTCCCTTGTGTTCCTGCTGCCTGAGCTACCCTTTCCAACCCCTGCTTGTTTCAAGATTCAGGCCAAGCTCCGTGTGGCTCTCGGTGCCCCTCCTCCCTGCTTCACTCCTGCTCCTTGACAGTGGAATTCACCTGCCTGTGCCCTCCCTCACCCTCACCCGTTTTTTTGTTTTTTTTTTTTAACATCTTTATTGGAGTATAATTGCTTTACAATGGTGTGTTAGTTTCTGCTTTATAACAAAGTGAATCAGTTATACATATACATATGTTCCCATATCTCTTCCCTCTTGCGTCTCCCTCTCTCCCACCCTCCCTATCCCACCCCTCCAGGCGGTCACAAAGCACCGAGCTGATCTCCCTGTTCTATGCGGCTGCTTCCCACTACCTATCTACCTTATATTTGGTAGTGTATATATGTCCATGCCTCTCTCTCGCTTTGTCACAGCTTACCCTTCCCCCTCCCCATATCCTCAAGTCCATTCTCTAGTAGGTCTGTGTCTTTATTCCTGTCTTACCCCTAGGTTCTTCATGACATTTTTTTCCCTTAAATTCCATATATATGTGTTAGCATACGGTATTTGTCTTTCTCTTTCTGACTTACTTCACTCTGTATGACAGACTCTAGGTCCATCCACCTCACTACAAATAACTCAATTTCGTTTCTTTTTATGGCTAAGTAATATTCCATTGTACATATGTGCCACATCTTCTTTATCCATTCATCTGTTGATGGACACTTAGGTTGCTTCCATGTCCTGGCTATTGTAAATAGAGCTGCAATGAACATTGTGGCACATGACTCTTTTTGAATTATGGTTTTCTCAGGGTATATGCCCAGTAGTGGGATTGCTGGGTTGTATGGTAGTTCTATTTGTAGTTTTTTAAGGAACCTCCATACTGTTCTCCATAGTGGCTGTATCAATTTACATTCCCACCAACAGTGCAAGAGTCACCCTCACCCTCTTTACAGCACCTGGGATACCTGCTGCCTCCCATTATTCACGTGCGCATGTACCGTTTAAGCTTGTGAACCTCCCAGAGGTGGTGGCTGAACCTTATTCACCTCCACACATGCACACCTGTACAAGGTCGGGCGCGATCAGTGTTTGCGAAATGTTTGCTGAGTATGGGCTACACTCAGAAAACAAAAAGGAACAAATATTTTAGTGATATCTATTATACTAAGGCTTTATATATATATTTATTTATTTATTTTTGTCTGCTCCGCGCGGCATGCAGGATCTTACTTCTTCGACCAGGGACTGACCCAGTGCCCCCTGCAGAGGAAGCGCGGAGTCCTAACCACCGCCAGGGAATTCCTCTCCTAAGGTTTTAGAAAGCATCAAATGTATGTAATTATGGAGAACCATGTGGAAATAATACTATTAAACTTAGAAATTAAACTTGGTTAAAAGTATAATATAGAAATGATCTGAAAAGCTATTAATGAGTTACTGATCTTAACAAAATGAAACCTCATTTTAAATATTTTAAAATACATTCTACTTATTGCAATTGTAATAACTTTCTTAAAGGTCCAGATGTCTTGGGCAATTCTTGATCATGAATATTCTTGAAATGTGTTAAACAATTTTTTTCTCAGAGAGGAAGAAAGAAGGAAAGAGAAAAAAGGAAGGATGGAAGGAGGGGAGGGAGGAAGGAAGGAGGAGAAGAAGGGGGAGGGAAGGAAGGAACAGGTTGTCAGAAACAGCCCTTCAATGGGTCATCATACTCAGTATACCATTAGGGCAAATGATATCATCTCTCTGGGTCTTAGCTCCTCCGTCGAAAGCTAGAACTAGTTGCTATAGAGAGAGAAGTGCTGGGTGTTGGCAGAGGGTCATTGCACTATTTTTCAATTTCCCTGGGCCCAGCAATGGAGAGAAGCTTTCTCTTTTAAGGAGGACCACAAATTTACTAGCAATGAGAGAAATCTAGGACAAGGAGCATGTCCTAGAGGGCTTTTGATATGAGGATGGTCTAAAGTCAGGAAGCTTTTGGGTCCTAACATTTAAAACCAAGGCTCTTCCTTCTCTGAGCTTCAGTTGCCAAAATGAAGAAATTGGACCCATGAGTCTAAACTCACTTCCCACTTCCACAATCTGTGGACCCACCTCTGGCACGCTGATGGTGAAAAAACAAAAGATCTTGTCAGGGCCAGAGAAAGTTTCAGGGCCCAGGCTTTACAGGACACATATCCCCATTCCTCACAGTTCCCCTAAAGCTTCAGAGCCAGATAGCTCAGCCAGCTGCTGGGACCTCCGATTATCCTCTCCACATTTTGGATCCTTTTTGTTCTTTTGCGCCTGGAAATCATTCAGCTCATCTTTGACCTCTCGGCATTTCCTCATATGTCAAGACAGCTGTTGGAAAGTGAAGTGGTTGGATCTAAGCAGCTGGGGAAGAGTTGTTTGTTTTAGTGCTGGAGACTCAAGAAATGCACATGCTTCTTTTGTGGGTTATATTAAAGCATATCTGCAGGTCTTTTTTATCATTCTAATTACAAAATGGCTTAGCAGTGTCTCTGAAGCAAAGGGTGGGAATGATAGCCAGAAGTCCTGAATTCATGCTGTAGCACAGCTGGAAAAGGACAGGATGCTTCTGCATGAGCACGTGAATGTTCACATTGATGGCTGAGGAGCCAGGATTTACGGACCAGAGCCTTGGGAATGGTTGTGGGTGCCACCCCCTCTCACTGTATCGACAACCCCAGGCTGGGGGTCACATCCCTCAGGCTTTTCACATGGGCTTCTGCTCAACTACATCTCCCCTGTCCTGTGGGTTAGGTTTTTGTAAGATGGTTTAGACCAAGCATGTTAAGTGGGACCATGACAGTGAAGTGCAGGCCACGCTAAGAGGAGCTCTCACAAGACTACCATTTCGGTCAGCTTGGTAGGTAAGTATAAGCAGGACTCCTGAGGACTCAGGTGGGTTTTCTCTTTATTAGTGCCCAGGAGGCGAGGGGACCAAATACTTCAGAGTCTGGTGTTTGAGATCTGAAACCTCTCGGGTGGCAGAGGGGAAACTGAGGCACGAGCAGCTACTTGCCTCAGGTCCCACAGCAAGTGGGAGGGAAGGCGAGGGTGGCAGCCCAGAGTCTAGCCTGGCCTGCTCCTCTCCCTGTCCCACCATGCGGCCTCCTGGGGCTCCCTCTTCAAGCCTCAAGCAGACCAGGGCTGGCAAGAGCACAGAGACCATGAAGCAGGGGGAGTGTGTTGTTATCCACAGAGGCCTAGAATTGTGGCCCTTCAGGAGGAGCTAAATGATAAGGAAATTCCTTGGGCCAAGAAACAGACCAAGCAAACACTTCTCTGTGGGTGGGTGGGGATGCCACATGTCTTGGATCAAAGGCACATTTCATGTGATCTCTGTAGGCTACTGGTTGGCAAACCGTGCAGGGCCAGGCAGAGTAGCAAGTTCTGGCCTGGGAGGTGGGGGACCTGGCTGCCTGGTGTGGGTCTCTCTCTGCCTCAGCCTCTGCCCGTTCAATATGACTACTTACTCTATGCTGAGGGCTTTCACACATTTTGTCTCATTATATCCCAGTGTCGTGTGCTCCATGCTCCATCGCCAGCCCTCCTGTGGGCCCAGGGTGTGGACACGCACAATGGAATGCTCCTTAAAGCCCCTCTCATCATAGCCACAAGCCGCCCTGCCAGCGAGGAGCTGGCTACCTACTTTGAGATTAGGCAACTGAGGACCAGAGGATGCAACCACACGTATTCCAAGTGTAGCCAGAATTTGAACCCAGGTCTGTCTGACTCTTCTTGATCTGTGCCCTTTAACCCCAGCACTCTGCCTCTCAAGGAGAAAGCACCAGAAGGCCAGACCTCTTCTTACTGTCCACTCTGTCTCTGAGAGTACTCAACAACATCTGTGGCTCTTACGACCTGAGGCTGAGAGGGTCAGACACCAGATCGGAGCTGTCCCTGAGGACCCCAAGACTGGTGGGGCATGGGCAGTAGGGAGAGGATGCCCAGAGAAACCCCTCAGGGTGCCAGGGGCAGAAGCAGGGCTCTTCCTCCTCTCAGGCTGCCTGTACTGAGGGTGCTGAGTAAGGTACAGCAGGAGTGGGTGAGGTCACATTGCCCTGTGCATATCTGCCAACAGTGTTAGCGAGTCAACCCAACTGTAAGTCAATGCGCTGCCACGGTAGCTGCTAAGACTAGAATGCCAAGCTGCAAGAAGGAATAGAGTGAGTGCAAGACTCTGGGCATCCAGAGAAGCGGACAGAGGATCCCTCTGCCCAGCTCCCCCCAGGGCTCCACCCTCTGATGGAACAACTCATCCTCAGCCCCATGTGGGACCTCTCCTGGAGCCATATCCCACAGACAACATGGCTACTCCCTCACTCCCACCAGAGGTGGCAAGCTGCCCAGATCCCGGCCCAGCACCACAAAGGAGGAAGAAACTTTGGCAAACAGGAGCTAGAGAGGAGCTGCCAGGGGGCAGTCCTGAGGGGGGTTGAGCAGAGACTCCTGGGCGGGCTGCCCAGAATGGGGGCTGCTGTATCCCCCAGAAAGGCTCAGCCTGCTCACAGGAGCTGGGGACTCTCACACAATGCTGATGGGAGGAGGAAAACAGGAGGGTGTTAGAACTAGAACCAGCCGTGGGAACCCAGGTGGCCATGTGGAGGCGGCTTCAGGTGGGTATGATTCCTCATCTTGAAGTTGATCTCTGACATCCAAGGTTCTGGAGCCTGGAGATCGACAAGGTCCCAGGTAAGGTTCTTCTGAAAAGCCCCAGGGTCCTGGTGGGTGCCTGACCACACCATCTATTCTGTGGCAGGAGTTGGGGTGGTGGCAGCACAAAGGAGAGGTGTGACTCATCAGGAACCCACAGGTTGGTGGAGCAGATCACAGAAACCCCACACGACCAGAACTTGTGCCTCTGGACATGGTGAGCCGTGGTGGGGATGCGTTCAGCCAAGGAAGGGCCGTGCCAAAGCTGGGTGAGAGTGTTACTAATTACTAAGTGTCTTCCAAAGTAGCTTCTGCTTGCTCAGGGGACTTGTTACTAAGCTTTCCACTTGTGACAGGTAAAGCCAAGGGCATAATTTGGAATGAAAAATTTGAGACTAAGGGAAAAAACTTCTCCACATAAGAAAGCAGTGGGAATTTCCAATGTACTGAGAGTGTGGAGAGGAGGGAAGGACTCAGGAAGGAGATGTGCATCTCATCGACAAGGCAATGGATAGATGCAAAGGAGAGAGATGGCTGGAAAGGGCCTCCCTGTGGCAGGAATAATCAATGAACTTCAGCACCAGTAACATCTGGCAGGCAATTTTAAGTTGTTTCTTGTTCTATGATGTCTCCTCAGCTTTTGTGCTACTGGTGCTGTGGGGAATGAGCAAGATGGGGTACCGGGGACTGGAGTTGTCCAAAGAGTGAGATGGATACATGGTGTGATGGTTAACTTTATGTCACCTTGGGTGAGTCACAATAATTAGATCAAACACGTTGCTGTGTAGGTACTATTTAGAGGAGGTTAATATTTAAATCAATAGACTTGAAGGAGATTATCCTCCATGGTATGGGTGGGCCTCATCTAATCAGCTGAAGACTAAAGATGCACCTCCCCTGAGAGGAGAGGGAATTCTGCCATCAGACTACCTCCTGATTTAAACTAGAATTCATCTCTGGATCTTCAGCCTGCCGGCCTACCTTTGCAGATTATGGACTTGCTAGCACGCACAACTGTGTGAGCCAATTCCTTAAGATAAACCTCTCTCTCTCTACAGGCCCCCCCACCCCCTGGCCATCACCACACATATATGTACATATCCTACTGGTTCTGTTTCTCCAGAGAACCCTGACTAATGTATATAGTTAAGAGATAACCAGAGGGGGCCAAGTGGAAGGTATTATGGAAGTTTGAAACCAGAGGTGGCAGGTTAAGGCAAGGATATGTAAATCCCCCACCCTGCACACAAAAAACTTGAGAA